>NW_026652276.1:172056415-172116022 GCF_009828535.3 Hylobates moloch | reverse complement strand
CGCCTCCCAGGTTCACGCCATTCTCCTGCCTCAGCATACCGAGTAGGTGGGACTACAGGCACCCGCCACCTCGCCCGGCTAACTTTTTGTATTTTTAGTAGAGACGGGGTTTCACAGTGTTAGCCAGGATGGTCTCAATCTCCTGACCTCGTGATCTGCCCGCCTCGGCCTTCCAAAGTGCTGGGATTACAGGCGTGAGCCACCGCGCCCGGCCGAAAACAATTATTTTGAGCCATAAATGTGAATAAGTTTTGACTTTCAATCCTGTATCATTGGAGTGTGATCTGGGGGATGGTGGGGCAGGGCTGGCGTCTAAGTCCAAGTCTCATTTAGGTCCATTGATCCACTGTCTTCTTATTCTTTCTCAAAAGTCTGATAAATTTCTCTGCATAGTCCTCATTGCTCTACTGTAACATTCTTTTTGGGCCTTGTGGCCAATCTGTATATGTAGGAAACAAAAGTAAATCTCGCTCCAAAATTCTCCTCTATAAAAGGTCACAAAACTGTAGTTTAGGGGCACATCTTAAGGCTTTAGGGCATGTGTTGAAACCTTGGCTTGATTATATTTGCTTTTTAATGTTACAGGGATTTTCCATGTGTGGCTTGCACACGTTGATTTACACTAAGCAGACTGATCAAATACTGGAAAATATAGCAAATCTGCAGAATAGGAGTGCTCCGCGGTAAAGAAAAAAAAAAAGTAATGCTTGGAAAGATACTGAATTAGAAATGGAGTTCCTGCTACTTTTACCATAATTTGTATGTTAAATTCCTCCAGTAATAAAAACCCTCATTAGTTCTTTCTAACAAACAGAAACAGAAATTTGTGCCAGAAAGAATAGAGAGATGAATTGAAGATCTTGCCTGCTGTTGGCCTATGAACTGCTAGAATGACTTTCTGTGCCCCTTTTTAAAAACATGAATCTTTAAAATCTTTAATGTTAAATTTCATATTAAATTAACAGCATTTACATGAACTTTAAAGGAGAAATATTTACACTTTGCATTTCCTGAGGCAGTTGGTTGGGGTTTTTTTATGTGTTCAGTAGTGTCTCTGTCCCAAAGGTGTATGCTCACACTTGATTTATTTTTTGAATAAAATATTAGTGTATGAACTGATGCCTATTATTTGTTTTTAGTGTCAGGGCATCACCTCCTTCCTGAGGCATTTCATCTGTCTTTGTGAATTATTTTTTCACTCTGGGATTTTTTTACCCAGAATATGTTAATTCCTTCTTTTTTTTGTCATGGTTGTGTTAAGCATTATTTTCTTTGTTTAAGGTGACTCTGGAACCTATTCTTTATTGATTACTCTATGGAGGTGGGTAAAATATTTGAATCTGAAAGCACTTTAGAGAACACATCTCAATCATACACAAATATCTGATACTTAGGGAAGATCAAATGTCATAGAATGGCTAGCCAAAAGTTGCTTTATGTCCTTGTTGCCTAATAAATCAGAACTGAGACATGAATCTTATTTCTTAGTCTGAAGAATTTGCTGCATATTCCTATCTGACCTTTAAACAAAAATGGAATATTTACAGTTACCAAATACTAAATAGGTTTTCAAAAAAATTAAAATAAGACCAAGGTAAACCTCTTCACTTTTTAAAAATTAGAAAAAGTTGAATTCAGCAATAAAGTGATATTCTTTTGTTATCTGTCTAGATCAGTGGTTTTTAGTGGACAATATTCCCCCTGCAGAACATTTGAGAGTGAAGGGGAGTTCTGTTTTCTGCAGAGGCATGTTTAGTTATCATATCTGGGGCCATGTTGCTACTGGCCTCCAATGCATAGAGGCCACAGGTGCTGTTAAACATCCAACAATGCACAGGACAGTACCCCACAACAAAGAAGTATCTGTCCCAAAATGTCAGTCATATTGAAAATGAGAAACCCTGGTGTAGATGAATGGCTCTCACAGTGTGATGCCCAGACCAGCAGCATCAGTGTCTCCTGGTACTTAGACATGTACAGTGTTGGGTCTCAACTTGGGCCTCTTAATCAGAGTGGGCTCTAGCATTTGTGTTTTGTTGATTACTCCAGGTGATTCTGAAGCATGTATGTTTGAAAACCATTGAAACAGATATTTAAATCTTCTTTTTCAGTCACTTTAAAAAATATGAATTCTTACTTTCTACTCAACCTTTTTCTTTGAGCAGTGGCTGAAGTTTGAAATGGAGCCTATTTACAAACTCTAACTTCTTCTACCCACAAGAACATTCTTGGGTAAGGGCCTCTCTCCAGTCCTCTGGCCCAAAGAAGTCCCTTTGCCAGGAACAATCTGTGTTCTCTTCTGTTGTGTTGTTGTAAGAGATCGACAGTAGTCAACCCTATGCTTTGGTGTATCACAATTAGTCTATTCCATGAATTTATATAAAGCTGTAGCTTGTCCTGCAAAAAGTCAGAGCTGGTAGTTGGAAATTTATGCAACTGCTCAGTTATGTTGCATCAAAGGGCTTTTGAAGTTAGCAGCCTGAGTTCTTTCTAGCTTTGGACCCATTAGTTTCATTTACAGTCCTGTAATTTGGGGCTGTAGTTTGTAGTCTGCTCTCAAATCTCACACTTACTAAATCAGTTATACTTGGCAGTTAGCTCAAACTAAAATCTGCACTGGCTTACAGTGCGTATCTTAAGCCATGATGACTTGACATGGATTTCTTCATATATGAAAAAGTACACCACATTTTCTTGTCCATCTGTAGTACAGAAAATGGAACATCTAGAATTATGAGGCCAGGAGATGAAATTTGTCATTGATGGCTTTTAGTAACTTGAGGAGGAACTGAATCCTTAAAAATACCAGAAGGAAAGCTTGTGGTTTGCCAGCCCATCTTTTCTTCCACCATGTATTTAAACTCTTGTATCAATGTAGGAAAAGACAGCTCTTGTATGAGTTTTTACAATAGAGTGGAGGAATGCAAATCTTATAATTAAGAACTCAGTCTTCATTATTTGCCTGCAAATCATACAATAAAATAAATCTGACAGACATGGCCAAATGTTCTTACTCAATTAATCTGGAAATATGTTATTCATCTGTTGTGGCCTGCTATTGCAGCTGAGAGTTTTGCTTCTCTTCCGCTCTATTGAGGGTTTCTGGCAAGTGGTGCTGCCAAGGGCTTGAAAACCTGAACACAAAGTAATTGTTTTGAATCCGGAGGAGAGGTGAACCATGTTACCACCTGTAGTTTTCTTTCTGAATCGCCCCTTCATTTCTGTGAGAGTTGGAGAATTCCACTGAGTCAGTATGAAAAATACTTTACGTTATGCTGTCAGGAAATAATGCCTGCTCATAAGGCTTTAGACAAAGTGATAGTCACAGGGCTGCAATGAAGGAAATATCCCCAAATTGGAGATAAACCTGTGTTCCAACTTGTCACATAGTCTCTTCATGTCTCATTCAGTGTCATTCTTCCAGAATTAAGAGGTAATTATGCTCTTCATGATCCTAGACTCTTTTTCTCTTCTTGATGTCGAGAAACAACAGGGATCTGAATTTGTTCTGCTTTTACCTGGTTTATTGATATAAATTTGTTTTTTTTAATAGTAGGTAGTTATGTTTTTTTTTTTCTTGCCTTAGAAAATAGCCCTGGTGAACAATAGACACTGTGGACTGCTAGAGAGTCTAGAGGAGGTGGGTTAAAAAACTACCTATTGGATACTGTGCTCACTACCTGGGTTATGGGATTTGTACTCCAAACCTCAGTATTACAAAATGTTCCCATGTAACAGATCTGCAACATACTCCCTGTATCTGCAATAAAAATTGAAATAAAAAATATAGCCCTAATGTGGACTCTTATGCTTTGGGATGACATAACCTGTTTTGGTTCCTTAAAAAGTAGCTGAAATTCAGTAGGCACTTGGTTTCCTTAAAGGTGATCAATAAAATACATGCAGACAATTTTCTTTAGAACAGTTATCCCCCACTGAACAGGCAATTTAGTGATGACATTAATCCAGTGGGCTTGTTTTTGGTGTGTGTGGGGAGAAAACAATTTTTAATACTCTAAATCTGTGTTTTTTTGGGAACAGGATTAGGGTGGTTGATGATAGTCCTTATTTGTGTGTGTATGTGTGTGTGTGTGTGTGTGTGTGTGTGTGTCCTTGAAGTCAGTAGACAGTTCTGAGGATGCCAGGGAATAAAGGAAGGAATAGGTGGTTTTCTTTTTCTTTCTTTTTTTTTTTTTTTTGCAGCTTCCAAGTCTTTTTATTCAAAATTTTGTGTTTGTTTCCGGAATCAATAGATACTATACAAAACAATGTGAAAAATGGCTACTATTTTCTCTCCCCAGCTTCCCTCGACCTGGGGACAATCCCCTGGACAAACTCACTCTGGGGTTTTAGGGGTTCTCCCTCTAGATTTGGTCCAGCAAGTGAGGCTGAGTGACATAGTCCCTTGAATCACTTTCAAAGGAGCTCAGCTGAGGTGAAGAGAGCCTCTGGGATCTGGAGGTTACTAGGTTAGGGAAACGGATGAGTGTTTTTTTTGGGAGAAGAGCCAGCACCTGAGGCAAGATCCTACCCTAAAGAAAGGGTATCTAAAATGTTCATGGTTCCTTCTTTTGCCTCAAAAAGTGACATTTATTCAAAGAAAAAAAATGACAAGATGTCCATCCCTTGGCTCCCTTCCCTCCCACCTCCTGCTGCTCCTCAGCCCCCCAAGATTGAACCCTGGCTGGGGCTGGGTAGCAGGACAGCCCCTCAGATGAGGTCAGCAACATTGAGGGGGATTTCCTCAGTGGGGGCGTTGTAGAAGGTCTCTATGTCTTGAAGAGTCCTCTTGTCTTCTTCTGTCACCATGTTAATAGCCACATCCTTACGGCCAAACCTTCCACTTCAACCAATTCTATGGATATAGTTTTCCCTGTTGGTCAGAAGATCATAGTTGATGACTAAAGAAACCTGCTGCACATCAATGCCTCTGGCCTATGTCAAGAAAGACAACTCTTCAGCATGTGCACCAGAGAACAATCTATCCCAAAGGGAAGACACTTAGGTATCCATGTAGGCAGCCAAGGAAGGCAGAGGAAATAAGCATCCCTGTTCCTCAAAGACCTTAGGCATGCCAGATTCTATTCCAAGTTGCTACTTTCCTGAGAGGGGCACTGGATGTCCCCTTGGAGAGGGAATCGCCTTGGATAGGAATATGTGCTTTAAAGCAAGAAAGAATGGAATCCGTTAGGTGAATCCTCTGGGCATTTATCAAATGATTTTAAAAGTCAATCTTGTCTTTATGGAGTCCCTGAATTAAACACTTTATTGTCAGGCAAGGGCATGAAGGCCATGGGAATCACCACGTTGGGTGGACCCAGTTTCTAATGGGCTGCATTTGCATATCAAAGTTTGCCTACCTGGCTCTCAACATATCTCCCCACGTATCTCCACATGTGTAGAACATCCAGGGTGCCCTGCATTTGCATATTAAAAGGCTGGAGTGGGAGAGCCAGCTTTTTTGCAGCTATGTCAATGACATTCCTGGTCAAACCAATCCCCTGAGCCCTATGCAAATCAGACATTGCCTCCTCCAGCCTCTGCATATATACCTAGCTGTTATCTGTGGCAGGTGAGGACTTCCTCTTTCGGCTTTGGAGCCCCTCTCCCTCTCTCTGTACAGGGAAGCTTCTTCCTTCTGTCTTCTCCCTTCCTTCTTGCCTATTAAACTCTCTGTTCCTTAAAACCAAAAAAATAAAAAATAAATAAATAAACACTTTATTGTCTTCAAGTCATCAATCATTTCTCAATTCAAATGCTAATTACTTTTCAAACAGACCCTTTCTGGAAGAGTTAACTCTGCCACTATTGTGATTATGAGAGAATTCATGGTTCTGTTTCATGGGTACAGGCAAGTAGAAGACACATTAATGTAGCAGCATACAAGTTATTTTCTACTCCTAAGAGCTCTAGGAAGAAATAGAAGGAATATGAGGCACATCTCTTTCTTTGTTAATGATTTTACATAGTGTCTGTCACCTTGCAAGAACTCAATAGTTTATATCTTGAACAGATGAGCATACAAACAAACGTGAATTTGGTCTCCATTAGGAATACTGCAATGGTTACCAAGGGCCAATAGAAACAAAAGGTGCTTTTACTGATTACTTAAGCCATTTATTTATCTTACAATGAAATTTTACATAATTTACTTCAGGTACCATATGAAAAGGGAATTTTAAAATTGTCTTATTTAACCCTGTTATTCACCCCAAACAGGACAGCTTAGCTCACACTAATGTATGTTTGTTCCCCAATAAGTTGTTTTTTTTTTTTTTGAGACAGTCTCAATCTGTCACCCAGACTGGAGTGCAGTCGCAGGATCTCAGCTCACTGCAACCTCCCCCTCCTGGGTTCAAGGGATTCTCTTGCCTCAGCCTCCCAAGTAGCTGGGACTAAAGGTGCGTGTCACCACGCCTGGCTAATTTTTGTATTTTTGGTAGAGATGGGGTTTCACCATGTTGGCCAGGCTGGTCTTGAACTCCTGGCCTCAAGTGATCTGCCCGCCACCCCCAACCCTTGGTCTCCCAAAGTGCTGGGATTGCAGGTGTGAGTCACAGTGTCTGTCCAATAATAGGTTTATGTAAGATCACATGAACTTAAGATTACTCTAATTCTAGGCTATTTCTAGACTGTTGCTTAAGTAGATAGATGGGTAGTTTCCCAGCTTAGATGCTAGAATGCTTGTGATTGGCACATTTTAATTCAATATTTGGGAGGAAAATATGAGAGTAAACACAGATCCTGACAGCCAAGAGAGCTGGTACTGGCAGGAATAAATGTTGCCCAAAACTTCTAAATTCTGGACTGCTACTTTTATATCTTTATCTCTCCATACATTTCTCTCCCCTTGAATGGGTCTCTTCATCATTCTTTTTAAACCTAAACATCTACTTTCTATTTGTTTGTAGGCATTTAGATTGTTTATCTTTCTAAATCAACTGACCTATTTCCTCACATGGTGGATACTTCTAAGAGCTAGAGAAATAGATGACTTGGCAAAATTTGAGACTGGGATTTTCAAAAGGTTTGCCAGATCCATGTTCCAGATCAATTTTAACTCCTTATCTTGCTGAACTTGGACCTGTTGCCATTCTTCTTAGAGGGAGAGGAACTAATGTGTAGTGCTTAAATTCATAGACTCAGCGCTTGAGTTTGAATCGTAGGCACTTTCTAGCTGTGTGAGCTTAGGCAAGTAACTTAACTTTTCTGTGTTTTTTCAGTTTCTAAGCAGAGTTTTGTAAAATGGAGTTCATAATAGTACCCATATCAGTGGATAGAAGATTGTATTAAATAGGTCAATTTGTGGAATACTTTTAGAACAGTCTCTGGCATACTGTAAGCACTCAAAAAGTGTTAGCTACTTTTTATTGTCCTGTGTCTGTATCCCTGTAGCCTTAAAGGGAAATGTGCTCCTTGTGGCAGCCAGGACACCCTCTCATGGCATTGTAAGTTTCTAGCAGGGCAGGAGAGAAGGGGAGCCTAAACACACACTCGCTTGGGTGTACTTTGAGGTGAGGAAACTCTAGTGGACCCTTTTCACTTTTTTATTTTCCCATTCCCATAGTGATGACTAGCACATTTCTAGGAAAATTAAAAATAATTTTTCATCAGTACAATTTGATATTTTTATTTGGTCTAATCCATTTTAAAAAATGGCTGAAAGTAAGATAATGCACAACAGATAGAGTTTTACTTTGCTCACAACCTAGGGAATCTAGAGTATTGGTTCAGTGGCTCGGGGGTGTCAGCACTTTGACTGAGATTCTTGTGGCCTTTTCCTCATGTTTGTTACCTCTTTGTCTGTTTCCTTCTGCCTGAGAAAACAAAAGCTTACTCAGAACTACCCTTCCCACCTCCCTCCCCTCATACCCAAGAACTTTCTGCTAAAGGTCTCATTGCCTAGAAATGGGGCACCTGCAAGCCCCAACTGCAAGGGAGCTTGGGAAAGTGGTGAATAGAGTAGTCAGAATTGGTCTAAACAGATCATGCTCTTTTGCTTGGAACTGGGCACTGACTCTGAGCATTCTCAGGCATCTGTTTTCAAATAAAACGTGGGGAGGGATGGGCATTAGCCAGACCATTAGCAATGTCTTCCATAGTAGCTTTCATACTGGTTAATCTTGCCTATCTCAGTGGTAAGCACTTTTACTTGAATTATCTTCATTATTAATAAACAATAGTATAAATAGGTACCCCTTTTTACAGTGCAGAAAAATGAGGCAGCTAATAGGTGGTGAAGATGGGATTCAGGCTAAAGCCATCTGATGTCACGCTACTGCTATCCCCCACCTGTCCATGCAATTATATTAGAGCTAGAGGCAAAGTGATTACCTGACCCCTCCTTGAGAAAATGAAATGTTATTTGTCAGGCTATTATTAGAGAGAAGAATCTCTGGAGTCTTCTATGTGAGAATCCTGAGCATTGAACTACGTGTCATAGCAAGTGACCCAGAATTGCTGAGAAGCACAGCCTCCCTTCTGAGCCCCTAGGTACGTTCCTCTCTGTCCTCATTTGAGGAACTCTATTTTGATCTCTTTTATCCTTCTGCCTGGGATCTCTTTCTCTGTCAATTTATGGCAAGTTCCAGTAAAGTGTAACTCCTACAGTGTGGGTGACCCTGTACATTCTTTGACTTGTGACAATTACCCTTATGTAATGAAATCTTTTCAAGAAACACTCACACACAATCAGCGTGCCTCCTTTCGGTGTAGGGAGGAGCACAAGGTTCACCAAGGATATGGTCACATATTTTCCACTCTGATTGCATTTACACCTGGTTTGAGGCCTAATTATGCCATCAGCTCTGGCCCAGATGTCTGGCTGTGCAGCTGCAGGGAGAGTTGGTGCTGGGCTGAATTACAGAGAATTTAGTGGACTCTCACAGAGAATATCAAGGAGCTCCTTATTTAGACTAGAGAAATTCTAGGGCTTCTGTTTTATTATCACTCTTTTTTTTGGCAGCGGCAGGCCTGGGTATACATCGGGGTAAGCACAGTAAAGTATGATGCTCTAGCACCTGGCAGTTTGTACTGGGGAGGAAGACACTTTTCCTTGTAATGTCTCCCCTCCTCCACCAAAACATATTTCTAACAGTGGTTTTTCTCCTTTCCAATCTTCAGCACAGAAGTGAAAAGCCATTCTGTATACTGGACAAGTTATTAACACTTCAATGTAAGGATTATCTGGTCTACTCATAAATTCTCAGAATCTGGGAAAGTGTCAGGGCAGCTATGGAGACCTCAGTACCTACCTCTAGAGCAGGGGGGTCAGCAATGTTTTCTTGTAAAGGGCCAGATAGTAAACATTTTGAACTTGCTGGTCATATGCTTTCTGTTGACTCTATGGTTGTAACTCAAATGCACTCATAACAATCTGTAAATGAATGAGCATGGCTGTGTTCACTTGTGAACTCTGAAATTTGAATTTCACATAATTTTCAATTGTCATAAAATATCCCTTTTTTCTCAACCATTTGAAAATGAAAAAAAAAAACAAACATTTTTATCTCATGGTTCATACAAAAATGGGCAGTGGGTTCTACTTGGCCTATGGGCTGCAGCTTGTTGACCCCTGTTCTAAATGACCTGTATCTAACAGAAACTTCTGTGATGGTTGAAACGTTCTATAATATTGAGCACTTGAAATATAGCTAATTCAATGGAGGAACTGCATTTTGAATTTTAATTAATTGGATTGTAAATTTAATTTTAAGTAGCCACCTGTGACTAGTGGCTGCCTTGTTGAATAGACCTAGAGATCTGCTATTTATCTGACCAAGATTTAAAACTTCCAATTTTTGTGTCTTTAGGTCAGAATTTTAAATTCCTGGAAGAAAAAGTATGGCTGGCCTAGTTAGGGCAAAAATCACAGGCAGTTGTCTTCAGGAGCCCTATCACTGGTTGGGTCAAGTGGGATTTCCTGCAGAACAGAGCCTGCATATACAACCTGACAGAGGTTTGCTACAATTTTCCTGAAGTCTTTGAATTTTAAAAAGAGGTCCCTAATGGAAAGCAAGGAAATGACTCCAAGATGATACACTGTTGGTAGAATCAGAGTATAAGAAACATTTTGTTGCTATGCATTTTAGCACTCTTCAATTCATATTGTGATGTTGACTTGAATAACCCTGGGCCTGTCAGATAATATAATTGGCCCTTTAAAATATGCTACATGTGTAGCCAATTAACAAGCCTTTTTTTTTTTTTTTTTTTTTGACAGCATCTCGCTCTGTCACCCAGGCTGGAGTGCAGTGGCCCAATCTCGGCTCACTGTAACCTCTGCCTCTTGGGTTCCAGCGATTTTCATGCCTCAGCCTCCTGAGTAGCTGAGATTAGAGGCATGTGCCACCAAAATCAGCTAATTTTTGTAATTTTAGTAGAGACGTGGTTTTGCCATGTTGGCCAGCCTGGTCTGGAACTCCTGGCTTCAAGTAATCTGCCTGCCTCAGCCTCCCAAAGTGATGGGATTACAGGTGTGAGCCACCGTGTCCAGCCAACAAGCATTGCTGAGCATCTACTATGTTTTAGGCACAGTGCTAAGTGCCTTCACAAATTGTTTCAGATTTATTCTCCATCTCATGAAAATTCTTATATACAATGCTGTTTTGTGAAGAATTAAAATGAAATTGAATGCCCTCATCATGAAAATGATTATTATTCTGTTACAGAAGATACTTCAAGACCATATTGTGGAAAATAAAAGACTTTAATCTTATATTTATGTTCAGAGTCTTAGTCTAACAAATTGGTGGCATATTTGCCAGTTTAAGCTCCCAATCATTCTTAAGGTCTATTGGAAACCCCATACCAATAGTTTCTTTGGAAATGTCCTTGTTTGTGTGATGGGCATATGGGGGTGGGGATAGTAATTTAGAATGAGAGATAAAGCAAGATCTCACTTACAGGTGACATTTCATCAGAGATTGAAATGTTAGGAAGGTGCAAGTTGGAAGATTTTGGAGCAGAGATTTCCAGGAATGGTGACAGTAAGGGCACTACCTCAGAAGTTAGCTCCTTTGTTAGAAGAAGGAAAGGGGGTCAGAGCATAATGTAGCATAATGTAGCAGGAGGGCACCAAGAGGTAAATTCTGGAGATAGCTAATGGTCGGTTAGGTCATGAAATAAGGCATATTAAACACTTAACACAGACCCGGGAAGGTACTAACATTAGCACATAAGAAACAAAATTACATCACTGAGTTTGAAGAGTCACAACTGTTTCCATATGGCTGAGTTGAAGGTTAGGAATTAGCCAAATGGACATGCATCTAATTGAAATAGAAAACAAGTTTATATAATTATGTCTCAATTTTCCCTCAAGGTATCACAGACAAAATAATTTGGGATGAGAGGCCTCATAATAAGCCCAGCAAGGGCACATGGCTGTCCATAACCCACTGAACATGGGTGAGTTTGATCTCTTTTGGTCTTCTATAGGGATTTTTAAAAAAAATCTCAAAATGCTGATAAAGGGTTCGATAACCAAGAAACACTAGCATTTCAAATCATAGAAGATGTAGAGCTAAGATATCTGACATATAAGCAATTTGCTCTGAACAGAAATAAAGAAAACTTATAAGAACTTAGTAGGACAAGAACAAAACAAATCAAAACAAATTAACCAAGCTATTAAATCTACAGAGCCCAAAGAAGCTGTATGTTCAATGTAATCTGCAGTCTAGTTGCTTGACTGCTGGAGCCTGGCACAGCAACTAAGGTTTTGAGTCACAATTTGTGAAGGTGCTACAGCAGTAGGATTTTAAATTTCAATGAATGAAGGCAAAAACAGGATTCCATTAATATGACTCATTTGCTTTGTTAGAAATGTGTGGAAATATATTTGTGAACAGGAAGTAGCAAGGTAGTCTTTTCCATGGAAAACATGAAAACCATTTTGAACATATTTATTTATCATAGAAAAGTGGAAATGACAATTGCTGCTGCAAATGCAGGCACAATTGACAAAATGTAGACAGAACATTATCCTGATGAACCTGTGCAATGCCTCAATCCATCATACAGACCATTTGCATGAGGTCTCTGCCCAGATTTCGAGCACTGGCACCATCAAATGTATTTCACATGATATAGTAGTAAGAATATTAATGAGGATTGTGCAGTTATGAATTTGCGCAAGCACAGCAAATGAAAACACTTTGAGTGCAAATAGGTTTAGTTCATTATTGGCATCAATATTATTAGAAATAAACTTTACACAGTACAGACTTGCTCTTATAAAATATTTATGAAAAATTTGTATTGCTACTGGTAACAGTGGCTTAGTAGTATATAATACAGATAATTCTTCTAATACATAGAAGATCTTATCAAACTAAAAAAAAAAGAGACTTTCTTATGGTTACTTAAGGAAAGAAATGACAGCAAATGTATATTTGCCAAGAACTTTGGTTGAATCTAAAGCATAAGAATGACCAGGTTGTAAGTTGTTCATGAGGTTTTAGCTGGTTTTTATATCTGATTCATCACAACCATTCTGTTTTACTTTTAACCGTAATAGCAGTTTCTCAATGACACTAAGAAGAACATAAAAGTGGTGAAGACAAGTGTTACCAGGGCAGTGATACAGACTTGGGGTGTGAGTATGGGGAGAGGTGTGGCATTCATTTTCCATCTCCATTATATCCTTTTATTTCAGAGATACAATTAGACATAAAAAATAAACCATTATAGTTACTTCAAGCACAAATGGTGCCTATGACCAAGGGTATAAAATGATTTCATTGCATAAATATTATCATTCTTTCTCCAGTAGGAATACTTTCACTGTACCTGCTTTGCTTTAAAATTTCTTGGAAGTTTTAAAATAAAGCAAACAAAAAGCTTCCCTCTGTTGACAGCAAGTGGTTGAATCTTACTTCAGTTCTGCTGCTTCTAATGAAGTTGTATCTTAGTTCTTTGCAGCTGACTGGTCTCCAGCCAGTCCCCTCTTCCCTAGACAGTATAGCTTCAAAGGCCCACTTCCGGCATTGTAATATTGGTCAGCTTTGCTGACCTCCCATCAGATAAACCTGGCCTTTTCAATCTCAAGGGGTAAGCCTAGTTCTCACGTATCTGTGATTCCCAAAGGCAAGCTAGGGCTGAAGAATTATTTTTTGCCATGTGTCAAAATGAAGTCGTCAGTAGAAATATGTTTTAATCTTTTCAAAAAGTTGGCTTATTTGAGTATAAAATAACTTGATTTTAGAAAACACACTCTTCCTTTTCTCAATTTTGGTTCATTCTTTTAGCACGATTTACATAAAACTAGAAGCCTTAGGGTTGAAGATACCCCTTGATAAATGAATTACGATTGAAATATCTGTCCAAGAAGAGCAAAGGTAGCTTGAAATCCACCCATTTATAATATTTTACTTTCTGCTAGAGGAGGATTCTTCCAGAAATACCATATGAGATAAAGAGTGGGAAGGAAGTCTTCCTACAGACCATTGAGCAACAATTTTATGGTAACCAGTTCATGTCCTATCCTATTTCTGTAATCATTTTTGACAAACTGGAGCAAATTATTTCCCTTTTTGGGCGCCAGAGAAATTTGATGCCCCAAATATTGATTTTCTAATGTAATTGCAATTTTATCTGAAGGAATTACAAACAAATGGAAGTAATAGTCATATGTACATAAATTCAAATATGTATCAGTGAAAAGAATTGGTGATTCGTATGTGCATACACACACAAATATTCTTTTTGGATGAACAGAAGTGATTCTAATGGTTTTAGTTTTCTTCTTTGGAAAGATCATCAATTATTTAAGCTTGGAATGCAGCCCTCCAGGGAACAATGTAATCTATAAGTGGCTGAGATTTTCAATTATATCTAGTAATTTCTCAAATATTCACTTCACTTAGCATTAGTGTTTACTGATAATTTTTATAATATCCAGGTTACTATGTCTGATTTTTTGATCACTTTAAAAAATATAATGACTGATTACTCACCAATTTGCAGAGCTATTTAATAGTCTTTAAATATGCACTTCTAAATGCCCTTGGCTGGTTTGAATGTCTTTGTGTGTGTGTGTGTGTGTGTGTGTGTGTATGTGAAGTTCTTCCTAAATATCCACAATGCAAGGATAAAGCATTTAAAAGTGGCTTAAATACACAAACTGTTCAATTTAAACCTACGTAAATCAAGTTTGGTTCAATTATGTTTATTCCATCTGTTTTTATCATCTGCTGTTACAATAATTTATCATTTCTACATGGTATTAAAATGTAAATGAATCAAGATAGGAAGCACATCTGTGGACTGTTAGTTAATAAAACTACACTCAGAAAGTAAGCTAAGCCATAATAATTAGTTAAATTTCACTGCCCATATATGCTTGTAATTATATGTTTAGTGTGTATTTGCATAATCACATAATGGGATCTATATGATTCATGCTCTGCTGAGCATACTCTGGATGCACAAATCACCAACTCAAAACTGGAGCCGCTTATGAAGACATCACAGAGACATTTTTTTTTTTCAGGAAATGATGTATAGGAAGTAAATAAGAAATATTTATAAATATTTAAATATTACACATCCTTAATGTTTAGCAGAGTAATGATGGAAAAGACAACTTAAGTAACAGATAAGCCTTGGCTTTTTTTTTTTTTTTTTTGAAATTTTGCTTTTAAAAGTACGCTGCTCTTTCTGTCTTTCCAGTAGTGTATTTAGTAACTTTTGATCATAGAAAGGTTTACTCTTTTGAAGAAGTGGTGTGAGCAGGTTAGATTAGGTATTGTTTTGGGCCGTGTTGTATATAAAGAGTCTCTCACTCATGAGAATTTTTTACTGAATCACCTCCAATTATTCTAATCTCACAATTAATTAATTAAAAATGGAGCCTAGATAGTTGTTTTAGAACCATATCCCGGGGAAAAATTGTGCGTATTGGCCTTAAACACTAAACACTAAGATATATGCAACTTATGACATTTGCTGAAGGTGACGGGACAATTTTTAGGAGTGACACAGCAGACAGCGTAGCTCTAGACAAAATCTATTCTAGGCACTGTCCACCTCCACCTCCTCAAAACCTAGTCCTCTCCAGCTGCCCTCTGATTAGCTGATCAGAATAACTCTCAGCAAGTTGTGAATGACAGACTTCACTTTCTCAGGCATATTTGCATATTGAAAAAGAAGTTTGTAATTCAAATAACTTTTGAAAATGCCAATTTGTTGAAACCAATTTCCTACTTGGTGCCCTTTTCTTGTTCATCAGGGCCTCAAGTTCAATTGTAAACTCCCAATGCATTTAGCACTGCTTGCCAGGCTTACCATCGTTCGATCATCTTTTCTTTCCCCTCCTGCCTTCCTCATCTCACACCATTTGTCCTTCTGTTCTTTAAGAGTTTAATTACCAAGAAACCCCAAGTAACATAAGTTGAGGGTGGCATTTTTTTTAAGGGAAAAATGATGTCAAGGACATGACTGTTTGAGTCTCACAATTATATTCTTACCTCTGCTAATGTCAGGAGTAGGTCAGTTGTCAGTAACGTCAGGAGTAACGTAAGGAGTAGGTCAGTTGCCTGGCTGTTCCAACTACCTGTTAATTGAGGTTGCTACAATGTGATTAGAATAAATCAGAAGTATGGTACATCAGTTAACTCAGATATCTAAGGACAATTTGTTTTATAATTGGACAAAATAAAAATTGTTCCTCCTCCTGCCAAAGAGATGGTGTTTGTGTATGGAAATAAAAACACAACCCTTAGCATAGGCACCACACACTGATTTATCCACTAAGCACTTTCTCAACAGGTTAAACAGATTCAAGTTGCAAGCTGAAGCAACAGGACAGACTACCAATCCAGAGAACAACCAGACAAGCAGTTAGTTGAAATTCTAAAACCGAAGAGTTCAAACATTATTATTTATTAATAATAAGTGTGTTTGTTTGGTATTTACATTTTAAACTCTTTTTGGAAAATACACACCTTTCCTCTCTAAAAACCTCAAACATTTAAGAAAAACCCAAAGATAGAACAACATCTACAGAAAAGGTGAAAATACTTTGTTGTCATGGAAATGAAAGAAAAAAATTGAAACATATTTTGAATAGGCCTGTTGAAGAAAAAGACCAGCAACTCTCACTCAAGCCAATTTCAAGTAAGTTAAAATGCTATGATGCATCAGTATATTTAATAATTACTTATTTTGAACATAAAGAAGATACATGATTTTGATTAATATAATAAGTTTCTCACTGTCTGTGTTAAACATTACATCCTTGCTTTCCTCTTGAATCTTCTTGTCAGCAGAAGCAAATTCTTGTATCCTGTATGACTTCTCCCTTTTTTAAACTTTTAATTTTGAAATAATTTTAAACTTACAAAAATCTGCAAAAATAATACAGAGTTCTGCATACCCTTCACCAAGCTTCCCTCTGAAAAATGCTTCTGACAATGCACAGTTGATGGACTCCTGGCATGACTTCATTCAACCTAAAGTTATCTCACACAATAGTATTTCTGGCAAAGGAAATCATTTCACAGTAGAAGTGAGCCCATAGGCTACAGAATCTACTAGTCATACGTATACCTTATCACCTAGAAAAAGTTGGCCTCATAGACATGGGAAATGGCCTGCTAAAAACTCAATATTATTCATACTTGAGGACAATAAGTTGGTGATGCTGTATTACAGGATACTGTATATGCTTTGAATGGGCAGCAAGTGTATAGTTCTCTTTCCCCCATAGCTAAATCCAAGGGGTAGAGGTAGTAGTAGGAGCAGTTCCTCTATTATATTTGATGACCTTTCCCTTTCCAAAAAGTCTCTGGTGACGTTTTGCCCTAATTCCCACAAACTTTGTTTTAGATATTTGAAATGTCTTTGTTATCAGAGAATGCTTCCTTTGGGGTTAGGATGTAGAGTGGCATAAAGATTGATTATTGGATTGAATTGGAATTGAGATTACCACCTGGCTATTTTGGGCTTCTTATTCCACTAAACTGACAGATATGAGGTTGCTAAACTGGCTGGGAAAACTGATTCCAATTGACAAGGAAAAGTTGGATTGCCCTTGCATCTGAAGACATCTGGGACCCAGAGGATCCACTTAGTACTTCTATATGGAACAGCAAATGTCAATGGGAGATTAGAACAATCCAATAAAGGCTGGACTAGTGGAGGCTTAGCCTCTGTAAAGAAGAATGTGTCAATCACTCCACCAGGTAGAGAATCTCTACTGTCGAGGTGCTGGCTACAGATGTGAAATGGATGGTGGCAAAAGAATGTGTTTAAGTGGTAACTGTCACCATAATCAGTTACTAGAAGGTAGAGCAGAAAAGATATGTTATTTTAGGTATATATTATGAATATAAGGTTTGTATATATTGAGAAAGAATAAAAGCAACCCCTGACATTTGGTAACTGGCTTAATGCTCACAGCTGGGCCATGTTATTCTCCTGCTGGACATGAATGAACTCATGAAACATCACCATCAGACAAGGTCACTCTGAGGCCATGTTAAAGTGAGACAACAGCAGGGTAACCGAGTAAGCCACAAACTGAGTAAGCCACAAACAACCGAATATCTCCCTCTCCCAGATAGTATGAGTGACTGCTGCTTGAATTACAGATTTGTCCTCACTCTAGTGTGCTTTCTGTACAGACAAGATTTACTAAAATATTCAATCTTAGAATTACCCCTGCTTTCCGACAGGATTTCATTTCTGGTGAACTCCTGTTTTGTCATGTCCTATCCAAATCACCGAACTGAAGCCCAGACCCTCTCCTAGAATAGGTTCTTTCTAACACCCTCTTACTGAGACACCCAGATAAGCGTGCTCTGTGGTATGTGTGCTCCCCTTCTGCAACAGTACAAGTCTGACTTGTTCATCTTATTCACCTGGTGGTCTTTCGCTGAAGAATGTTAACAATATTAACCACTCATTTTTGTTTCCTCCATCCCTTCTACTACTACTATTTCACATAAGGTTTCTTATCTCTAATTTAGGTTTTTTTTTTTTTTTTTTTTTTTTAGTAGAGACAGGGTTTCATCACGTTGGCCAGGCTGGTCTCAAACTCCTGACCTCAAGTGATCTGCCCACCTCGGCCTCCCAAAGTGCTGGGATTATAGGTGTGAGCCACCACGCCCAGCCTACAATTTAGTTTTTAGATTACAGAATACTCTGGTAGGATTTTGACTGAGCTAGATGAGAAATTAACATTAATGGGACATCTTCTCCCTGTTTGAAGGTGAGGGTGAGGGTATCTGGCTTAGTTTGTATGAAGGATGGTTCCATCATAATAGGCAGATACAAGCAGTTTTTGCTCTATGAGACTTAAATATAGTAGATCGTAGAGATTGATGCTGAAGAGCAAACATGATAAGCTGTGTAGACATTTGCCCATTTGCTCTCAGATCTAGTCCCCCTTTCCTCCCCCTCCCTGTGATTTCCCAGGCTCCCTTCCCACTGGCTTACTATATTTTGGCTAATGGGAGGCACTGCCGCAAGCAGAAGTTGGGGAGAAGCTGATGGTGCTTCCAGTGGTGTTTAAGACAGTGGCTACATCTCTTCTGTGGTTCTAGATTCAGTCATAAAGCCCCTGTCACCATAGTCCCTAATCCTTGGTTCCAGCTTATATGTGAAACCTCCACTCTTTGCCTTTGATAACATCACCTGCTCCATTTGTTCACTTGCCCTAAAAAGGGTAGCAACATCCTGCTGTGTTTATTTTCTGTTTGCTTTAACTTTATATGTATTCAGTTCTTCCAATATGTCTTTAAATAGTTACCCATATTGTTTCCTTTATTGAGATACTTGGATTGAATAATGTTTTCTTCATTTCACCTGAACTGATACACTCAATAAGCCTAAAATTTGCAGATGCATTTAAACACCTTTATAGAAAATAATGACTCTTGTCACTATTTTGATAAGATTACATTTTCCAAAAATGGGACAACTTAATTCTAAAAAGCTTAAAATGATTTTTGGTAATCAAATCTTATGGAATTAAAAACTACAAAACGTAAATGCAAAATTGTCATTTCCCTCACATTCTTTCCTAATTGTTCCTAGTTAAGCAGTTTCATTAATGCTTATAAATATTTGGACCATATAGCTGAAAAAATTCTTAACAGTTCTTTCCTAATAGGGATTGTAAAACAGATATGACAAGAGTAGAGGGCTAAAATGAACTACAAATTTAATGCTTCTTCTGCCCCAGAAGCTGGTTGAAGGACATGCTTTTCTTCCTTATGATGCAAATCGGCCCTGACTTTATCAGGAGTTATGCACAAATCCAGCTGGAGGAGAGAATCTTACTTTTTTATTGTCTCAGTAGCTACCTGCCTGGATTTGTTTTACCAAAGTTAAATGATACCCCCAAGGTGCTTTCAAGATCAGAATTGAGTAAGGCTCAAACGCTAGAAATATCTTTAGGATACCTCTGGAGTAGGCAATCATCTTTGCAAACTGCCTCATATCTAAGTAAGGAGAAATAAAATCGAAGGGTAGGAACAAAACAATTAGTAGAAATTGATATCTCTAAACTTTGGGTACAATTTATCAATTGAGTCATGTTGATTCACCATTTTTGTTATTTTTGATTGGTGGCTAAAGTTATAGCAATAGCTGGCACTTTCTTTTATATAATGTTTACCTTGTGAAGAAATAATTCAATTCATAACAGGAGTGTCATTGATGAACATTCTGTTTGGGTTCAGTAAAACTAAAATCAAAATTCCACTCCCTCTGTGCTAATTAACATGTTGCAGAGAGCACGATGCTCCAGACAAGCCCAGGGAAAGGCTCTCACCCATCTCTGGAGCTCAGGGGAATACTGTTTCCCTCTTGGTTTTTCACTATATATTCAGTAAATGGGCCACTTGTGGCCGGAAAGAATTAATGCACCTCTTTAACTGCTCAAATTACCTCCAGGCAGTGACTTAGAACTGTGAAAAAATCCAGCTCAGAGTCTTTGAAGAGCTTTGAGTAAGTCTGATAAAAGCAGTCACTAAGAAGCAAGTAGAAATATATGCTATTTATTGAAGTGTTGAATATGTTTATTAGATGAGCCAATTGGCCATGGGGAATTTAAAACTTCTCAGCAAGTAAACGTTCAAGCCAGATTCTTTGTGTGTCCCTCTATCTTCACACACTCGAGGACAAACCATTTTATAGACTGTATTTTCTCTTATTCAGGACAGGTTTCATCCATGCCTTTCCTGTTACTTGTTTAAGAGTCAGGAGAGTGAGTAGAATCATAGAGAGAAGACAGTAATCTCAAGGAATTAGTCTTCAGCATGAAGGCAAGGAGAGTGCTGTTGTACATATAGGCACAAAGCCAGGACTTTAAAACACATCAAACCACAAGTCATTTTGGAATTTAAATAAAAATGAGAAATGTGACTCATAATATGTTTTGATTCACACCTGTTTTCCCACCTCTGGGCCATTTCTCTTCTTCTCCACAAATCTATAGATTATTGGCATCTGAATATATAGGACAAGTCTTTCCTTTACATTTTCTGATAACAGTCTAACCTGTACAGATCCCCTTTCTTTGCATTCTCATTGTTTCTATTATCTGTATCACTTTGAGGTAAAGCATTAGTATTCAATCAAATTCAATCAATATTAGTTGCATGAATATGTCAGAAACAATCTTTTTTTGCCTTGCATTTTGTTTGAGAATCGCATCATTTTTGTGTCACTTATGCTTTTTCTGCTTAAGCCTCGTTTCCCTTTCCAGACTATAAACTCATTGAAGGCAAGGATTAGGTTTTATATCACTTGGATACAAGGATTCCTGACATCTTCAGAGTATATCTATATATAGAGAGAGGTCAAAAAACACATACTTAATGATTATTGATGACCCCATCATTACTATTTTTGGGGGGTGGGGAGACAGGGTCTCACTCTATTGCCCAGGCTGGAGTACAATGTTGCAATCTTAACTCATTGCAGTCTTAACCTCTTGGGCTCAAGTGATCCTCCCACCTCAGCTTCCCAAGTAGCTAAGGCTACAGGTGTGTACTACCGCACCAGGCTAGTTTATTTTTATTTTTTGTAGAGACAGGGTCTCACTACGTTGTCCAAACTGGTCTTGAACTCCTGGCCTCAAGCAACTCTCCTGCTTCAGCCTCCTAAAGTGCTGGGACCACAGGCGTCAGCCACTGTACCTGGCACCATCATTACTTTTTAAATCATGATAAATCAACTCGTGGTTGCCCTGGGACAGTCTAAGATTGTGCAATGCTCTTCTTCAGGACTGGTACTCCATCAGAGAGCAAGTGATTCAGCTCCCAGGAGCCTGGGTGATTACCTTGTTAATTTTCCATGAAAAAGGCTCACTACTTAGCATCGATTTAATCTGTATTTCTTCAGACATAATGTTGTTCCTCTGAGATTGTTAGGTCATAATTTACCATTGTCATTTTGAAGTGTATAATACCTTAGAATTTCCATTTTTGGTCAAAATATTTTGTTTCAATATGATTTTTTTGCCCCATAGATATGCAGAGTTTCTAAGTGATTTAAAGCATGCTCACAACCTTTATCTGAAGAGGCATTTTTCTTTTTCTTCTTGCATCTGCCCTTAGAAATTATGAAAGTTCAGAAATGGAAATAGGTTGTGCATTTGCTTAAGCACTGCTGTTAGGTTTGCTTACTACTGCAGGTTTCTGTAAATTTAAATAAATGAAGATGGTTTAATATTTTCAGAAAGAGCTTCTTTTTTAAATGCCTCAGTATTGATAAAGGCCTTTTCAAACAGAACAACGGGGCTTGCAGAGAACTCAGGGTTTATATTTTAACTTTGAAAAGAACAAAAGCAAGAAAATACTTCGAAGATCCCCTTGATTCTAGTCAATCAAGCAGATATTGATGGTGCACCATCTGTGTGCCCCTGTGCTAGGTCCTGGGATAAATAGCAATCAGACACAGGCTCCACTTGCAAGAAGTGTAGGTAGTTTGAGGCAGGAGCACAAGAAAGTGGGCATTCCAGTACAGGCAACATCATGTGCAAATAACGGGAGATGCCCAATGGCATTGACATGTAAACAGTATGGTGTGCTTGAGATGCTGTAAGCTGTTCAGAATTGCTGGAGCGTAAAGTGTGAGAAAGGCATAGCAGGAGATAAGATTGGAAAGTTAGTCAATCCATCTATATCATGATGGGCTTTTCCTGTGATGCTAAAAGATTTGTAATTTGTTCTCTAGGGGATTGGAATCCAGTGACGTATTGGAAGCAGGGAAGAGACATTATCAGACTATCATTTTAGAAATTTCACCTGTGTTGCCATGAGGTTTGAAAATAAACATAAATAGAGGCAAGAAACCCTTGAAGGAACTCTATAGAAGTTTATGCAGGAAAGGGAGCACCTACTGCACCTCAATTTATAGAAAAGTAACAATTATGTATTGTGTTGTGGTGACATTATTCTCCTTGGTAGGAATTCATATTTTCTGTGGAGGAAGATAAATTTATGTTAATGGAAAATTGTCTTTATCCTTACATATATTTTATCAATTATTATTTCAGTATAATCCACTTAATATAGTGTGGAGCTAACTTGTAGAAACATCTTCACAAATTCATATAGAATACAAGCTATGATAATAAATTTAATAAAAATGGAAATATTTTAAATTGATTACTGAACATTTCTTCCTGCATGTATAGCTATAGGAATTTTTAATATCCTAGGAATATTTAATTTTCTTAGACTGAAGTCACATTAAAAAAAATAACTTCACCAGTCCTTGTTTAGAACCATGGATTATCAGGCATTCAGAAAATATTAAAAAATAATTATCTTCTGTGAATGGAAATATATTTAAAAACTAAATCTGTATATAGCATTTTAGGACTTCAGCAAATTATGAAATCTTTCATCTAGTACCAGGGTTATTACATCCATTTAGGATACTCACAGATAGTTCATAATGTACAATAGTCCAGAGATGATTTTACCTTTCTGGTGTAAGTTAATTAAAATTTGGAAGGAACTCGTTTCTCTTTCCTCATACACATTTTTGGTGTATTTAAAAAACATAAGGTAATCCTAGGTAGGATAAGGTAAAGCCTAGGTAATCATTTGGAAATATTTTGTGTTTATTTCAGTGCCTGTTAAGAAATAATGGAATGGAACTTTATTGAGTGGTACTGATTTATCAGAATACATGGCACACTCAATTCCACCCATGTTAATGATAAAGATATGCTCCAGTACATGCAAAGCAGAGCACAACTGATGGGTTTCTATGACTGTCTATTTTGTTTTATGTCTTTCTATTTTAAAACACATCAGTGACTTAATTGAGCATTGTGGACAGTTTTCAACCCATGATGGTATGAGAAAATAAATGTAGCATCTAATAGCAAATACTTTTACAGGACTGTGTGTCTGGCAAGTGTCAAGTCTTTACCAATATCAACTCATTTGAATTCACTAGTATGTTGTATTAGTCTGTTCTCACATTGCTATAAAGAACTACCTGGGTCTGGGTAATTTATCAGGAGAAGAGGTTTAATTGGTTCATGGTTCTGTGGGCTGCACAGAAAGCATGGCTGGAGAAGCCTCAGGAAACATATAGTTGTGGCAGAAGGTGAAGGGGAAGCAAGGCACTTCTTATATGACGGGCCGAGGAAGAGAGATCGGGGGAGATGCTATACACTTTTAAACAACCAGGTCTCATGGGATCTCACTCACTATCGAAAGAACAGCAAGAGGGAAATCCGCCCGCATGATACCATCACCTCCCACCGGGCCCCTTCTCCAACACTGGAGATTACAATTCGACATGAGATTTGGGCAGGGACACAAATCCAAACCATATCATGTATCATCCCATAAATTATGCTATTACATACAAAGTTCATGTCCCAATAGTTTTCAAAGCCATTATTATCATGAAAGAGAGGCTCAGTAATGTCCCAGGAATAATATTGAAGACTCCTTAATAGTCTAGATTATATTTATGACAAGCATGGTTTGCTTCTCAAAGTTATAGGACAAATTTGGTCATTTCTTTTATAGTTTCAAATAGTTCCTTTGAACTCCACCTTCATACTGGCCAGGAGGCCCAGCATTTCCATCATGAGCACGCTCTCCTTTGTCAAACTATCTAAGGACCTAGGAAATCAATCATGGTGTCACTGTTGATGCTTAGTGATATGGTTTGTCTCTGTGTCCCCACCCAAATCTCACCTTGAATTGTTATAATCCCCTCGTGTCAAGGGCAGGACCAGGTGGAGATTTTTGAATCATGGGGTGGCTCCCCCATACTGTTCTTGTGATAGTGAGTGAGTTATCATGAGATTTGATGGTTTTATAAGGGGCTTCCCCTTTGCTTGGCACTCATTCTCTCTCCTGCTACCCTGTGAAGAGGTGCCTTCCATCATGATTGTAAGTTTCCTGAGGCCTCCCCAGCCATGCAGAACTGTGAGTCAATTAAATCTCTTTTCTTTAAAAATTATCCAGTCTTGGGTATTTCTTCGTAGCAGTGTGAGAACAGACAAATCATACGCTTAGTCTATACAGTCCTATGGACACTTCTCTATTGGAACCTGGACTCAAATCTGCAGGCAAATGTGCTTCTTTTCCATGGGGGAAACTTGAAATTCACTCCTCTGCTCTGACCTTATCACACTACCAAGTGCTAAGTGCTGCCAAAGCATCTGTATACTAGGCCTCCCAGGACCCCAGCTCTATGGTTTACCCTTTTTGACCAGCGATTGTTTCTCATTGTCCTCAGTCGCTCCACCAGGCAGGCTGGGCCCTGAGAGTCTTCTAGCACTGGACATACATTCTTGAGAAATCAGTTCTCCCCCTGAACTCAGTATGAAATTATAATCACCAGCTGAAATGGTCTGATTATTTTAGGGTTCTCGTAACCATAATCTGCTACCAGACTGTGGTCAGGGTTATCTGATATACTCTAACAATTTTCCCTGGTTTCAAGTTTTAGTGAGTGGGCATTAGGATCTAAATACTCTCTATTCTAAAAGATCCTTGGGTCCCACACATTGACCGTATTTTGCCTTATCAACAATTTCTGAGTACAAGAGCTATGGTAGTAGTATCCTTCAAACATGCCCCAATTCAGAACAGGGGGTGTGTTCCCCTTAAATGTGCATAAATATATTAACTTCTTAATTGACCATTCCCAAGATAAAGTATAAAACTTCTCTTATTAAAAACAAACTACATTACACAATGTCACACCAAAAAAAACTAAACTGCAGGCAAAAACGAACAAAACCAAACATTCCAAACTATATCAAGCTACCTACTTATATGCAAGGTTATGTGATCTTTTTTGCCTTAAAGATATTCTGTGTCTCCCTGAGCTGGATTTGAGCTTCAAAGTCCATTATCCTGATTAGAACAAACAATTCCCTGTGGAAAAGATATTTTGGCCCTGTACTACTGAAGAACCAAGATTAAGCCTTCTTTAAAATATTCTTAAACCCTGCAATATTCCCTACTCTCATTCTTCTTTTTATAGAGAAAGATAGTTAAAATGGAGATGGAGAGAGTGCAAGATGTGTGTGTGTGTGTGCACATGCACGCATGTGCATGCTTAAATCCTTGGCTCAAGGAATCGAGAAGCCACAAAAATTATAGAACAATTCTAAGAGGTGAAGAGGCAATTTTTCAAGGTAAAAGTGTCTCACAAAGTGATTTCCTTTTGTGTTGGCTTGCTAACGGTTTTTATACCTCCCACAGTGCATCATTTGGCATATGAAACAAAACCCAGAGGCCTAGGATTTTTAGATGCACCTGTTCAAAGCAATCCCAGATCAAGAATCCTGTTTCTTTCCCCACTCTCTGACTTAAGGGCCCATCTTATTATTTTCTCAGTATTCTGGGCACCTCTCTCTCTCCTTCTCTCCCAAGCTCATTTTTAAAAACTTATTATTAAATAAAATGTTTATCATAGTCATCAACTTACACTTCACATCTTACCTAATGCTTTTCTTTCTAGTGTTGGGCAGGTTTGAATGGCAAATTTATATTACAGATATAACATGTACATTTTGAGTAATATAAATTATTTCCTACTATACATTTTCACATACACACTACAACCTACCCTCCAACAATGTTTCTAAAAGACGTCCAAACTGGATATGGAGTCATTAAAATGATTGTGTATGAGAAGAATTCCCTGGCTAGCTGAGAGTTTCCTTTGACGATAAAGGAGGGCAGAAGGGGACACACATACTCACAGGCATCAGTCTGCAGAGATGCTGCAAAAGTGTGAGTTCGCAAAATTTTACTCAGCAGCATCTAAGTGTAGGGAGAAAGGTATAGCACATGATATCTTCCCAGGTGACATCTACCCTCTTAATGTCTTTGCCTGAAATCTCTCCCTAATAAACTTAGATCTTTGAGTGCCTTCATAGTTATTCCTACCACAAAGATTGCATATTTCATCCACAAAGAAATTTACTTTGGAGGAAAATTAGCAAGGATAGAAGAAGCATTTTGATTGACCATCATTAGAAACTGTGCTAGACACTGGGGATCTAGAATTAAACAAGTTCAGGAATTTACATTTATAGTGTGCAGGAGGGAACAGAACTGAAGATGTACTTACCCATTACTTAAGCATAGTTTAAAAATCCACTTATCAGGAGAAATATGCAGCTATGAGACCACACAACAAGAAACAAGGAGGACTGTGGAAAACTTTCCTGAGGCCTCTGAAGAAGCGATATTTAATCTTAAACCTGGAATGTAAGTTAGGCAGACGACAAATTGTTAGAGATGAAGGCATAGGGAGTAGTTTTCCAAACCTAGGGAATGGCGCCTGGCATTTGGGAAAAGCTAAAACCATCAGGCAGTATACAGTGCAAAAGCAAGTGTGACAAGAAATCAAACAATATAGGCAATCAGGCCCAGGTCCAGCATGGCCTGATAGGTCATACTTGAAACATTGGGCTTTATCCTAAATGCAGGAGGATGGAAATGGAGTTTAAGGAGGCTTACATGGTAAGACTTCCTTTTTATTTTATTGTATCTTTACCCTGGAGAGTGGATTAGGCAAGAAGAAATGCCAGATGATGGGTTAGGAGACTATTTTAAATTGTACATATGAGAAATGATGGTGCCTTACAGTAGGGTGATGAAGTCTAAAAGACTTTCTCATAATATTTCCTAATTTCCTCCATTCATGGCACCAAACTTGACATATCAAGTGGGATTTTTAGTTCAGGAAGAAAAAGAAGATGGATTTTATTGCTATTCTTCAAAGAGTAGAGAGACCACAAGTTGAGGAGAGTCTTACCTTGGGATAAGTTATTTAGCAATTTCAACTTTGCTAGAAGGAATAAATAAATTAGTACAATCATTTCTGAGATATGTTTTACATTCTAACTTACATAACTTATTGATGAAGAAGAGTTGATTAGGAATAGACTTCTATCAGATATTGTGTTTATTATTTTTACATAACATGTTATTTATTTTTATTTTTTATTTTTTTGAGATAGAGTCTTACTCTATCACCCAGGCTGGAGTGCAGTGGCATGATCTTGGCACAGTGCAACCTCTGTCTCCTGGATTCAAACGATTCTCATGCCTCAGCCTCCCCAGTAGCTGGGATTACAGGCATGTGCCACCACACGCGGCTTTGTGCTTTTAGTAGAGACGGGGTTTCACCATGTTAGCCAGGCTGGTCTCAAACTCCTGACCTCAAGTGATCCACCTGCCTTGGCATCCCAAAGTGCTGGGATTACAGATGTGAGCCACCATGCCCAGCTAGTTTTCCCATAACATTTTAATCATTAATGTATATTAATTATTTAGCTGGGACTCAATAGATGACTTTTGACCAAAACCAAATTTTTGCAATTTTGGTGTCTCAGGTACTAGCGTGTAGACATTGTGATGCTGCAGCTCAATCAGTCAGTTACTGTGGAAAACTGCTTGCTATGCGAAGTGATAGATGTCTGTGGAGGAAACGAATAGGCAATTTTGAAGATCAGTGCACTTAATAAAAGATTTGTAAAGATGTTTTGACTTAAAGCTCAGACTTTAGAAAATCTTGAGAAACATAGATACGTTGTCATGATGAGGATTTTTTGAAAAGTACAGTCATGCCCTGCATAATGACATTTTGGTTAATGACAGAACACATATACAATGGTGGTTCCATAAGATTATAATACTGTATTTTACTGTATCTTTTCTATTTAGTTATGTTTAGATACACAAATACTTACCATTGTGTTATAAATGCCTGTGGTATTCAGTACCATAACATGCTGTACAGGTTTGTGGCTTAGAAGGAATAGGTTATACCATCCAGCGTAGGTGTGTAGCAGGCTATACCATCTATGTTTGTGGACACTCTATGATGTTTGCACAATGACAAAATTGCCAAAGGATGTATTTCTCAGAAAGTGTCTCTGTCCTTAAGTGACACATGAATGTATGTGACCCTTAAAGTATAGGAAATTCTAAAAATAAAATCCTGATTGGGCAATCTTCATCCAACCAAATGAGAAAAAAAAGAGGAAAGGATGTATTCTTAAAAGTATTTTTTGATGATAAAAGAAATTTCCAAATTTGGAAACTACACAAAAGTATAGTGTAGAACAGGTTCACTGTGCTCTGGTTACCAACTTGTTCGAGCTGGCTGAGATTGAACACACTCATACGCAACAAGTTACATGAAGCTGGCTTGCTACTTACAGATAGGCAGCAAAGGACAAAAGAAGTCTAGGAGCCATTGGGAGCTGGTGTCCCAGTGCTCAAAAAACCTGCCCATGGTGGATGAAGTCTTGAGTGCGTGTGCTTCACTTGCAGCACAGCTGAGGGACCCTGAAAGTGAGCCTGCTGTGGGTTACCTACCTCAGGAACCATGTGATTCATTGGGCAAAGTTTTGACAGACATCCTGCATCCAGGAAAGAGAGAAGCAAAGCCCAGGCTATCCTGAGAAGTTCCTTTCCAACTCAGGATGTTGTTGGAAGGGCAGGAACAAGGCTTGAGCTGTTTCAGGCAGCTTCTCCTTATCTGAGGATATTGCATTCCCAGAACATACTACAGTTATTCTTGAGAGCTATAAGCAAGAAAGGGAGAAAAACTGGGTCAGTGCAAGCCTACCTGAAGAACTGTCCTGCATATCTAGTAAGTAAAACACATTATAAATTATCCAACTAATCCAAGGCAGAATATATTCCAGATATCTTTTTAGGCCTTTTGTTCTAATGTAAATTTGTTATACACATGAGAACATACTAATATTTTGTTTTCTGCCTTTTTTTTGCCATACCATAAAAAACACATTTCATGATATTATTAGAAAGTTGATAAAATGCCATTTTGGATAGCATATGAGGCTATCAAATTAATGCATCACTTTTAAATTTTATTATTTTTTATTTTAAAGGACATTATCAAACACATATAGAAATAGAGAAAACGGTATAACAAATTCCCATCAAATACTCATCAACAAATTTCTACATTCAGGCACATTTAACCAGTCTTGTTTCATTGATCCCAATGATATATATATATATTCTTAAGAAGTCAAGTATTTTCTTTTAAATCTAGGATATGTTAAATATCAGACATCATTTTACTTGTAAATGCTTCCAAATGTACATCTGATAAAACTTTTTCTTTTGTATAGCTAAAATGCCATTAACACATCTTAAAAAGTTAATTTCTTAATTCATCTAATACTTAGTATATATTTAAATACCCCCATAGTCTCCATAAACATTTTTTTTTTTTTTTATTGAGACAAAGTCTGGCTCTGTCGCTAAGGTTGGAGTGCAGTGGTGTGATTTCAGCTCACTGTGACCTCCGCCTCCTGGGTTCAGGTGATCCACCCACCTTGGCCTCCCAAAGTGCTAGGATTATAGGCGTGAGCCACTGCGCCCGGCCTCGTAAGTATCTTTTTTATAGTTGGCTTGTTTAAATAGAAGCCAAATGCTGCATTCAGTTGCCATAGTTGTTAAACCTCAGTTAGTTTCCAACAAGCTCCCAGCCCCCACTTCTTATGTCATTTACTTGAAAAGGAACCTTGTTGTTTGTCCTGTTTGTCCCCAGTGTGTCCCACATTCTTAATGTGGCTAATTGATTCTTCACAGTTTGTTATATTTCTTCCTGTCCCCCCTATATTTTCTGTACACATTTAGTTATATCTAGAGCCTGGGTTGGGGTCAGTTTCCATTTCTTTTTGTCAAGAATGTCATAGTTTGTGCTGGTTACTTCTTATATTGCACAAAAAGGCCCATAGTGTCTAGTTACCCACATTTAGTGATCTTAAGATGGATCAGATGCTGTCAGCTCCATACAAGTCCCCCCTCATTCTTTCATCATTTTGACATCTATTGATGAATATTGACTAGATCTATGACTTCATTAGGGGTTGAAAATGCTAATTTCCTAATTTTTATTTCCCTGCCGCATCTATTATCCCCAAAGAACTTTCCCTCATTAACGATTTTGTCACTCCCGAAGATAGTTTGCGCAGATGAGTAAGGTCTGATTCTTTCCCTTTATTTGTTACTTTTCATGATGATAAGTTGGTGCCCAAACAGTCTCTAATGGCAACCAAAGAGGTGTTTTGCTTTTCTAATTTCATTATAAATGAATGCGTTTTTATATTAGAGTTTTTTGATTATTCAACTGCCATCTTTGTTTAGTGGGAGTCCCTTTAGGTTGGTTTCTGTGTCCCGTTGACATGATGCCATTTATATTGGATGTTTGTTTTGCTTTCTGACACAAGAAAAATATTCCTATTCTTTTGTATTTCTTATCTAGAAGTGAAAGCAGCCATTTCTCCTTACTGCCTTAGTACCATTTAGGGGAAAATCATATCAAACTTTAAAACTTTATTAGATTTAGATTTAGATTACTAAATTTAGATTACTCTAAAGCTTTCAATTATATAAATATTTCAGGAATAGCATCTTTGTGCCTAAAGCTTTCTTAATTTTTGATAATTTTTAGGATAGATTTTATGAATTACCATATCACAGAGCATAATCATGTCTAATGCTGTTGTTTCATATTGTCATCTTTTTAAAAAGGTTACACCAATTTATGCTTTTACCAGGAGTATTTATAAGTAAAGTTGTTCCATTCTCCTGTCAAATTGCTATTATCCTTACCAAATTAAAAAGGAGAAGAAGAAAATGAAACCTTATTTTACTTTGCCTTTCTTATTAGTGAAAGTGGGGACATTTTCCTTTTGAAATGCAAAAGCAAGTTTTTGAGTTAATTTTACTTCTTGGATCATGAAACACTCTTATTATGTATACATGTAAGACTCTGCTATTTATCCATCCATCTACCCACCATTCATCTATCTATGTTACCTGTCTTTATATATCCATCCATCTATCCATCATATATCTCTATCTACCAATGTATCTATTTCCATATATTTCCATACTTCACTCCCATTTTCTTACTGTTAAATGTAACCATTTTATTATGTATCATGGATAGCTTCTGACTCAAATGTTTTCTAAAATGTGTATTATTTTATGAACATTTATTATAATTTATGTTAATAATATTGTTATGCATCTCATTCTATTTCCCATTTTTTCCCCACTAAAAGTTGCTATAAAATCTGTCCATGTTATTTGTATAGCAAATCTTTTGCTCTACTGCAAAATTCTCCATGGTGTGCCATATTTTGGCCATTACTTTTTTCCTGGGATGGATTTCCAGGGTGCCTTCCATTTTCTACCAATCATAAATAAATGTTGTCTACCTATTTCCACATAGACCTTTGTAAACATTTATTTGGAATTCTGAGCATTTGTAAGTAATAATTCTACTAAATAGTGCCATAGGATTTCTATCTGTAGGCAATGCAATAGTCTTTCTATATCACCACATTCTCATCAACACTTGGTGTTCTAATTTTCCATGCTGAAACATGTATTGTCTCAGTGACTTAATTTGCATTTTTGAAATATCAATGATTTTTAGGATCTTATAATGTGCTTGCTAACTCTGTGTGTACATGTGTGCATTTTTAATTGCTTGTTCATCTCTGTCGTGTGTTTTATCTATTGTGGTTTTTTGAAAGATCATTATTACTTTCCCAATTATTCTGCAGGTCAGTCACAATCAGTTTGAGAGTTATCTATCTGTTCTATTTTCTTGCTCTTTGATCTTAGCTTTAAAAGCATAGCACCTATGAGCCTTTTCAATCTGAAGTCTTCTATCGAAATTTAGGTGACTTTTTCTTTAGCTCCCTAATACATTTTAAGGCTTATTTTAAGATTTAATTTTTCAGATAAATTCAGTTGGCATATGCTATGGTCTAAATTCTCAAGGCTGTGCCATATTTTGGCCATTGTTTTTTTCCTATGATAGATTTTCAGGGTGCCTTCCATTTTCCACCAATCATAAATAAATGGTGTGAAGGATACCCTTGTATGTATTCCCACATAGACCTTTGTAAATATTTATTTCGAATTCTGAGTGTGAGTGAGTGTCTAAATGTTTATGTCCCTCCCAAATTCATATGTTGAAATCCTCACTCTCAAGGTGATGGCATTGGTAGGTGTGGCCTTTGGTAGGTGATTAGTTCATGGGGGTGAAGCCATCATGAATGAGATTAGTGCCCTTTTAAAAGAGGCCTAAAAAAGATGCCTCATCCCATCCACCTGCTGAGATGAGAGTGGGAAGAAGGCTGTCTATGAGCAAGTCAGCCCTCATTGGACACTGAATCTGCTGGTACCTTGATCTTGAACTTTCCAGACTCCAGAACTATGAGAAATAAATTCCTGTTGTTTATAAGCCACCAACTCTATAATATTTTGTTGTAGCAACCTGAATGCACTAAGAAAACATATTTTATCCAGTTATTTTAAGAATTTTCATGAAGATACTTATACATCTTATTCTGACCTGTGAACTCATTATCACGTGGCACATGAGCTTGTTTGTTTAGTAATGTGGGATGAGGGCAGGTTGAAGGCCAGCTTCCAGTGTTTGCTAATCTGTTTTGTTTGTTTTTTTTTGTTTTTTTGAGACAGAGTCTCACTCTGTCACCAGGCCAGAGTGCAGTGGCGCACCCACAGCTCACTGAAACCTCAGCCTTCCAGATTCAAGCAATTCCCCTGCCTCAGCCTCCTGACTAGCTGGGACTACAGGTGCACACCACCACGGCCGGCTAATTTTTGTATTTTTCGTAGAGACGGGGTTTCACCATGTTGGCCAGGATGGCCTCCATCTCTTGACCTCATGATTCACTGGCCTTGGCCTCCCAAAGTGCTGGGATTATAGGCATGAGCCACCGTACCTGGCCTGCTAATCTGTTGAATTTAAGAAGGGTGGAGGAGACAAACACAGTCTTGATTACCCTCATTTCCCTCCAAGGCACTGCATGTATCATCTCTGTTCCGCCTCCTGTAAAGGCTTAGAGAGAAACAGCATTAGGACTCTGTTTCTCTAGGTTGTAACTCACTAGTCCTGGGTGATTTGATTGCAGGATGGGTAAATGTGAATGTCTGGGGGCAGCTGTTTTATGGGCACTTGTTTATATAGATCACATATCTCAGCAGGGTTTTGGCAGTCTCCTGATAATGCCTTGGAACATCTGCACTGGCAATATGAATGGTTGGCACTGGTTTTTATGGTGAAGGCCTAGGAAATGATTGTCCCACACTCAGAGGAGAGGCTAGAGGAGTATTTACAAAGCTTTACTCTAACAGATCCTCTTACTGTTCCTCTAGCTGTTCTCTGTCCCAAGCTTCAGGCAAAGCCCTCCCCTCAACATGTTATTTAAATCAGCTTTAGCATCCCAATGGAAAATTTGTTTCTGTAATATATTTTCCCCCCAACTTCTATAGTTATTCCAGGTTTAATTTTACAGAGGAAGCCAGAAGCCCCATGTTAAGTTGCCATATGGGCAGGAACCAGAAGTTCCTACTATGTTGAGTAAATATTTTTTTCACAGGCTGATGTCCTGTTTTAAAGACATCTGTTCATTCTTTTGCCCACTTATCCTCTGGGTCTTTGTTTTTTTAAATTAACTTATATGAGCTATTTATCTGTTATGAATACCGTTACATTTCCTGACATTTTAATGCAAACATTTTAAATGTAAATATTGATTTTTTTTTACTTTTTGCTTGTCTTTTACATATTGCTAATAAAAGAAAATGTATACTTTCAATGTAGATAATTATATATATAGAATTTCCTTTGTGATATCCTTCATTAATTTTAATCTTAGAAAATTCTAGGGATGCAAAGTCCATGACAAAACATATTTAAATCATTTAACTATATAGGATATACATGTGTAGTGAGCATCCTGATAAACAAAGTAAAAATCCTATTCAGTAAATATAAAAGGCATAGCCATCAATGACTGGTAATAGGGAGATAATTCCTAAGACTTAAGGCTTATAAAAGTTGCTTAAAAATTTTAAAAGAAGCCTTTAAAGGAGTTTTTTGGAACAAGAAAAACTCAGGATTCAGGAGTGAGGATCTAAGAGTCTGTGTCTTAACTGCATTTGAAACTTTCTAATGAATAAGCTTACACATTATTTAGCATCTTTTGGTCTCAGTTTAAAACAAAGTCTGTTAAATGCTGATGATAACAGTTGAAAGTACATTGTTGTAACATTTTAAATTTAATAATAACTTTATGTATTAATAGTAAGCAATAATAGTAACAAAAAAGGGAATGACTAACTGCTTAAAGAAAGTAAGACTTAGTGAGATTGCTAAATTATTTTGTGTTCATATTCTACAGAAATACATAATAACTAGAAAGAATGAAAAAAAAAAAAAACTCCCAAAATGATTTGGCTTCACTAATGTAAGAAAACAATAGAAGAATACCTAGGTGCTTTCAATGGTGCTTTGTTTTCCATTGCAACATCCAGAACTGATGAAATTCATATACATGATATTCCCATGAGTACCCATGACATTGATTAAACTCTTGACTAGTTAAGAAAATAAGTCAAAAGTAAACTTATTGTGCTGGTTAAAATATAAGTTCAGCTAAACATAAAAGAAACTCAGAAACAGTGGTTAAACTGAGAGAAGTTCATTTTTTCAAACATGTAAAAATGTGTAAGGAGGTGTCTGTCTCACAGCTAATATGATTTCTCTGCACCAGTCAATCTTTCAGAGAGCCATATGCCTTCCGTCTTCATGATCTGCTAGATGCCACCATTATCTGCACAGCCCAATATGGTTTACAACCATGATTATGTTTCAAGTCCTGGATGGAAAAAGAACAAGCATCTTCCTTTAAGGATGTAATCTAGAAATTACACAATCTACTTCCTCTTATATCTCCATGGCAGACCTTTGTCAAAGGTCTACTATTGCTGTCAGTGATAAGGAGGAATTTCATCTTTATTCTGCACAGTCAACAGTAGGTAAACAGTAGATTCTTAATACTCTGAGAGTGAAGCAAAGGATGGACATCAAGGGAACTGTTTTCAACTTCTGTACATTAGTTCTTTGGGTGTTGGACTGCCTTCCTATTCAAATCCAAATTTCTATTTTTTCTTTATTGGACTGTCATGTTGCCCAAACCCTATCAATTACAGATTTGTAAACTGAGCATGAATTTTTGGCACATTTTAAATAAGCTGTTCACAAATATTTAGAAAAATACATCTTTGAGTGACATTTGGTCAAACATTATTCTGGATGAGTCTGTGAGCATGTTTCTGGATGAGAGTAACATTTGAATTGGTAGACTGAGTAAAGCAGATTGCCCCCTGCATTGTGGGAGGAACTCATTCAATCCAGTGAAGGCCTGAATAGAACAAAAAGGCTGACCTTCCTGCAAGTCAGAGAAAATTTCCTCCTGCCTGACTGCCTTGAGCTGGTACATTAGATTTCTCCTGTCTTTGGATTCAAATGGAAACATGAGCAATTTCTAGGTGTCAAGCTTGCGGGCCTTCAGACTGGAGCTGTACCATCTGCTCTCCTGGTTCTCAGGGTGTTGGACCTGGACTGGAACTACATTATTGGCTCTTATGGGTCTCCAGCTTGATGACTGCAGATCTTGAGACTTGTCAGCTTCCACAATCATGTGAACCAATTCCTTATAATAAATCTCTTTCTACGTATATATCTTACTAGTTATGTTTCTCTAGACAACTTTGATTAATACACATGTTAATGATTTTTTAACAGCTATTTTAGCAAATGAAGACAAACTCTTTGCTGGCATCACAGGCCTATTCTTGTAAACTGGTTTTGCTTCTTGGAATGAATATTGCTCCATTTTGAAAGAAGAGGATTTTAAAGAAATGTATTGCTTATTGAGTTTCACTACGTAACACACATTTCTCCTTCCTTTAGAATATTTCTGAACATAAATACAATAAACACAAAGGATCAGATTCTCATAATTAACAAGTCTTTGGTATAAAATTAGAGATCAAATATTTTGTGGTCCTTTAATCAACTATCGTTTTTCTACATTTTGCTTAATTGCCATTCACTTTTACTGCTTTTAAGCTATTCTTGGCTGATTCAGCCTCATCTCAGGAAGAAACCTCTTACCTGGAATCTGGCCAGGTGCACAGCTTGGGCTGCAAAGTCTCTTTCATCTTTCCAGGAAGCTGCCAAGTAACATGTCTTGGTTTGTATTTCTGGAAAACATTAGTAGAAATGTGTGCCTTTGCTCTCATGTAGAAGATGTTGAGAGGGGCATATAATATACTTCAGTGCTAAAATTATAGGGAAAAATATGCCAACATTTTATTTGGCTTCAGTTTTTTGGTGGAAATTGTTCCAGGTTTTAAATTCTATAGTGGTTGCTTGATGCCTAGCTGATAATGGAACATTTTTCTGTAAACAAACAGGTGTCCTGTTATTAAAATATAACAATGTAAAACAAACTTCTTGTTTAATGAGGAGTTAGCTAATTTTGTCTTCCACAATCCTAAAATGGAGGCTTTACATTTCTATCTTTTATGTCTTAAACATCTGAAAAATAAGCGTAAATAATGAGAATATTAGTGTTTAATGAAAAAATCATGTAAAAGGCTCCTAAAGATATGGGTAGGTGTACACCAGCAAAGAAAACAAAGATTTGAATGTATTTTCCAGATATTATAGCAAAATGTGCATTTTAATTCAAGTATTACCTTTAGGTCTTCCTAGCTCTTACATGCTATTTGTCCCCCTTTTGAATTTTAGAATTAGTTTATATCTATATTTTGTTTTGCTAGTAGAGACATGAATACAGGGACAATTTTATTATGAAATGGAGAATATCACTTATAATATCATGACATGTTATTACCATAGTCCTTACAACACACAGGAGTTTTTGCAGGTAAATTTGTACACTTATTTAGAAAAGTACTTGACTTGAAAAATAGGACAGTATTTATTGCCCGTAAAGAAACTAAAAGATAGAATTAAGACCATAATAATTGAAAACCTAAATACAAAGGTAAAAGGCTTCAAAGCTAGGCTATGCTTAGCTATGAAGTTAGATAAATTGCAGGCTAATCCTTATAATTCAGATGTAAAAGGTAAAGATATTTGAGACTATACAGCATTAAAAATTAAAATTTTAAAAATTAAATTGTGATAAGAGAAATTCAGAGGAAATTATTGTCAATGGGATATGAATTGTCTATCTTTTCAGAATACTGTAACATTTTTCTTGATGTATTATCCATATATATTTTTTAAAATAAGATTATTTTTTAACACCTTAAAAAGGACAAGTTTCCTATACATCCCTTCAGTAAACTTCATGTTCTGAAAGGTAGTGAGCATGATATCCAATTTCTTTTTGAAATGTGGTATGACTTTGGAAAGTTATTTAACTACTCTGTAGCTCAGGCTCTTACTTTTAGAATGGGGATAATAAGAGTACCTACGTAATTGGGTTGTATGGATTACAAGTTAATACAAGTAGAAGTCCTATAACAAGTTAATGCTCTCTAAATATTACTTATTATAATTTTATTACTAGACATTTAAAAGGAGCCTTTAGTACTTCTGAAAACATGTACACTGTATACTGAAGAAAATTATTTAGCTAGAAAATAAATGCTATCTCAGGTGGAGAAAATTGGGAAGTAAAGCAATCAATGATATTGTAAGCTCAGATACAGGCTTCATATAGTGCAATATCTGGTACTTTATTGATTGCAATGACTCAGTAAATATGAAGAAAGAAAGATATGTATATGTATTGAGAGAGAGGACTGCAGAATCTGGAGTAAATATCCCTCTTGGGCTAAGCAGTTCTAGAAAAGTTCTTCACATTGGCTTACATTTTAGGTCAAAATAGAGTTATCATTCCGATTGTCAATGTAGCCATGATTATTTTTCCTCTTTGATGCCAATCAACTAAATTTCCTTTCGTTTGGAGATTATATCAGGAGATTGATATTGTTAATAAATTAAGTCTGATGGTGTCTTAGGTTCAGAATGATCTTTCCACTAATGAGCACATCACTGTCAAATTTCTTCTCACTGGTGCATATAGAAGACATGAATTACACTACAGAACGGTTATTTCTATGTCCCTTTGCTGGTCTTCTGCATTTAATCGGCTATTTTGTTTATTACACAATTAGCAATCAACTGCGGTGTTGCAAAGATTTTAATGATATTGTTCAACAATACAAAACACACCAAGAAGTGTTTTTTTTTTGTTTGTTTTAATTCTTTTCTGTACATAACAACAAACATTCAGCCTTTAAGACAGAGCAGGGTCTCCTTTGGGAAGCTTCCTTCAGTGCCTTCCACTGTTCCCTTAAACCACTTGTGATTCCCTTTATTGTGGCACATATTGTGTTGCAATCATAATTTCAGTTTTCTGTATCCCCAACTAGATTTTAAGCAGGCCAATATCTATTTGGTTTTTGCCTGAACATTCAGTATCTGGTATGTAAGTAGGGAATCATAAATATTTTCTGAATGAATAAATTATTGGGCAATATCTATAAATTCCCACATCTCTAAGTCCATTAGATTTAATTCTGGGAATTTGCAAGGCAGACAAAGAGTACGAAATGTTTCTGGAAAAATACATCACATTGGACAAAGGGAAAAGAGGGTGAAAATAAAGTGTATTTTAGGGACTATAAAGGGTTTAATAGGGACATGGCTCCATGTGCCTCACTACTCACTAGAGAACTGCTGATCATTCTTAAACACACTGCTCACATATTATATTTTTGAAGAAGACTTCTCAGAATTTTTCTTCTTTCTTTTACCCAAGGTAGAATTTTTACTACTCTTTATGGTCATCACTTTACTTGTACACATTTTATTTATGTCACATTAAATATCTTACTAAAGTATTTATTTGACCACCTTCCCTACTTAAAACTAATGGCAGAATAGGGAAGAGAGATTGGACTTTGCAGTCTGCCAGATCTTGGTTTAAATACTGACTTTGCTACTTGTAACTGGGTAATTGACAATAAACGGTCATTTAATTTTCTTTAAAGCCTTAGTTTCTTTATCAGTAAAATGGAGAAAATAGTACCAACTTCACAGCAGTTTTAGGATCACTTACATTAGGTATATAACAAGTGCACAATAAATTATATTTCCTTTCTCTTTCATCTTCTCTGAAGACAGGAATTGTGTTTTATTAATTTATTCATAGCGACTAGTACATTCTCTGACACCTAGAAATGTTTAATAGATGCTTATTGAATGAACAAAGCATAAGTTCATTTAAATGTCTGATATATGTGTGTGAGTGTATATATATATGTATATACACACAAGTAAATATTCAGGAAGAATTTATTTGGAACCAAGAACTATCTACATTTGAAATTGAGTATACCAGGAATCCTACTATAGTAATTCTTGTATTACTATATTACTATATATATATAGTAATTCCTATATAGTCTAGTCTGCTTTACCATTCTTGGTAGGGTATCCTGAATTCAGATATGGAAGACGACAGGAAAGAACATTCCAAGCATTCTACTTGCCGAGGTTGCTCCTATTGGAATATCTGGGGGAAATAATCATGCACAACTTAACACAACCTTCTAAGTAAGTACACATCATTTATCAGCTTACCAAAGTTTATAAGTCTTCCTTTCCCTGAGGAGGCACACAGACACTTAAATAAATTGAATTGGTGTTGTTTGTAACTGGTCTATTATAAATCATTGAGTGAGTGCATATTATTAGCTAGGTTGCTTTAACATGCTGTCCTCTTTACATTCCTGAGCATAATTGCTGATTAAAGATTGTTTCCAGGGAGCCTCAGTTTTGCCTTTGACAGCGTGTACACATAAGTACCTTATTTCATTTCTATAAATATTAAGCATCCAGCAAGCCTGGAGAATGCGCAAGGCAAGGTCCACAGATGACTTAGTGCCTTTCTACACTTCTTTTTGCTCTGTATGTTGGAGTTCCTTGGACTTGCTTTTTCTCCCTTTCTCTTCCTTTTGCTTCTCTTCTCCTCTTCCCTTCCACCCCTCTCCTCCACTTTTTTATTGGTTCAATAGCTGGGTCAATGAGACAAACTGCAAAACTGCATTCCTACATCAAGAATGTGATGAGACAGATAAACTTTTTACCTTGGCAATCCCATTTTGGTTGATTACTACCTGTCAGTAAAGGTGGTTTCTCCTACTATTCATTTAGAGAGTTCAATTACTTTGAAAAGCTTCAGTGCATTAGTGAAAGAAAGTGGAGAAATAAGATAATGTGGTTATGAGAGGACCGTTCTACTAAATAATTTATCTATTTTGCTAATTGAACTCTCAATATTTAATATTATTTGGGGGATATATAACTTGATTGAATTTTCTAACTGTAAAGTTAAATTAACAGGAATGGGGTTTATTGCATAAAACTGTTCAGTTAATTCCAAGCTGAATTTTGTCTTATGTCATTTGACGTTATTCTTAACTTTCTTCAATTTAAATCTAGAATAATTTTATATACAGAGAAAATAGATAAAATTTAGACCTTTATACTTTTTTAGAAAGATTCTTGGTTTGTATTCAATATTTTTAAATCTACCATCCAATAACATGGTCTTTATGTTTACTTTTTTACATTTGTTGTGTGCCAAATTGGCTCTGACACTAATAAGCAGCCAAGAGTTACATATTCTATGATTTTGCCTCATCCTTTAGGAAATCTCAGTATTTTTTAAGATGTTCTTCAGTATGATATTTAAGGGAATCAAAATGTAATTCAAAACATAATGTGTATTAAAATGTTAATTTCCATTAAATAATGGAAGAATCTAAATGTTGGATTGAAGATTGTTTTTCCCAGTTAGAGTAGAAGGAAACTTCATACTGATTTAATGCCTGGTGTTTAATAAATACAAAGCACATTTGTAAAATTCACATAAGCAAATTTATTTGCTAAAATAATTTCTGTAGATTTGCAACCAAGCTATTGTGTATCAAGAAAAAATCAAGTACTTAAACATGTTCATGTGTTTCAGGGATGAGGTATTTTTCTGGGCACCTTGCCCTTCCCATTTTGGAAGGCAGGCTTCACTTCAGCTGAGCTTGTGGAAGCTGATGGCCTGGCACTCTGCTTCTGGCACTGAACTTGAGTCAGCATTTTAAGAGAAACATGAAAAATATCAACATTCTGTGTTTACACTTTGCCAATTGTTGTACATTAGAAAAGAATCCCTTTTCAATGTTTTATAGTTAAGCAATGCCTACATTGGCATTTAGTTTTCACTTCTCAACAAAGTATAAGTGAAATGCCAATGTCTGTACTATGAACTTAGGAATTCATCTAAATATCTTTAATATAGTTCTGAATGTGCTAATGCCATTATGCTTTTTCCAAGTAAATACCAGCTTAAATTAAAACATATTGTAAAAATGGATACTTCTTTATAATATAGAGAAATTATATTTCATCTCTTTATATATTTTCTTATAAACAATGACTACATGTAAACAAATAATCTATTTAACAATATTCAATGTTATTTTTAAGAAGTGGCATTCTTCCACCCTAATTTAAAGTAATGTATATGCACAATGAAAGAAAAGGATGACTTATTCTCCCTGTAAAAACTGAACTGTGTCCCCGACACCTCCAAAGTTCCGATGTTGAAGTTCTACTTCCTAAAATGTGACTGTATTTAGAAATAGGATTTCTAAACAGGTAATTTAGGTTAAATGAGGTTAAATAGGTTATAGGCCTTAATTTAATATGACTGGTGCTCTTACAAGAGGAGGAAGAGCTACCAGGTATGCTTTCACAGAGGAAAGGTCACATTACTGTGAGGACAGCAAGGTGGTCATCTGCAAGCTTTCCAAGACCTCAAAAGAAATAAAACCTGCTGATATCTTGATTTTTGACTTCTATCTTTCAGAACTGTAATAATAATAATAATAAGAAGAAGAAGTCTCTATTGTTCAAACCACCCAGTCTTTGGTATTCTTTTATGGAAGTTCTGGCAAAAAATGCCCTCCCTTTTATTTCTTTAACGAAATTTGATGATACTCATTCTCCTTAAAAGATAAGAGTGAGAGGGCCGGGCACGGTGGCCACGCCTGTAATCCCAGCACTTTGGGAGGCCGAGGCAGGCAGATCACGAGGTCAGGAGATGGAGACCATCGTGACTAACACGGTGAAATACTGTGTCTGCTAAAAATACAAAAAAATTAGCTGGGCGTGGTGGCGGGCGCCTGTATTCCCAGCTACTTGGGAGGCTGAGGCAGGAGAATGGCATGAACTCGGGAAGCAGAGCTTGCAGTGAGCAGAGACAGCGCCACTGCACTCCAGCCTGGGTGACAGATTGAGACTCCATCTCAAAAAATAAAAGATAAGAGGGAGAGAGAGAGAGAGAGAGAGAGAAAAGAAGCAGGAGGGTGGGGAAGAAAGAGAAGGAAAGAGAGAAGGAGGAGAAAGAGGAGGAGAAGGAGAAGGGAAGGAAGAAAAAGAAAGAGGAAGTTAGAAGAAGAAAACATGATCAGATGATGCCTAGATGCAATGTAGAGGATATGACACAACCTTTTTCTAAGGTCACATATGTGGGCAAAAGAGAGGTAAAATTTGAGCCCAAGTCTGTCAGAGATCATGGCTCATACTTTTAAACTTTATATACTATATTTGATGGAGTCGAAGCCGTCAGAAAAGTGAAATTGTTGTTTTCATGTTTTCCAGCTCAAGCTGGTGTTTTCAAATCTATAATAGTTAGAAGAGTTCAACCCAGTAAACACTTCCTCAGGATCTCACTGTGAATGAGAAAGACACTTTTGCTCAAAGTAGAATCTAGTAGTAGTAGAACAAAAGACAACTGCAGTAATACAAGAATGATAAAGTAGAGAGGAAGGAATGACACAAATTCTGTTGGTGGTGATTGTGGTGGTGTTGGTGGAAACAAGAGAATGATTCACCATTTTAGTTTTGCTCTTAAATATTTTTATGTTTTATTACATATTTAAAAAAACTATTAGTCTCTATGTCCCGTATCCTTGACATCATATTTATGTGCAGAAACAATACTGATTAATTCAAGATTAAAATTGCTTTAGAGACCTTATAATTCAGCTATGCATTAATATCCTTATTGTTTTTACTGGTTACTTTTTTGAATCACTTTATTCCTAGATATGTTAGGCCTTCTCTGAACTTATTCAGTAACTTGAGTACCATTTTTTTAGAAAGGATATTAATGCTGATATTAAAAATTACATCATAATTTTTTTTGTCTACAGATATAATCGACTTTCAGCAAATTCAAAAAACCTCATGGGATTCTCCACTAGTCTTAAGTTACCAGACTCTTCTTCCTTTTATCACCAGGGTATCCAACACCATGACCTATCCATTTCTTCTTAATGGTTTCTAATCTGACTTATTCCCCTATAGCTGTCCTGTACCAGCCCTATGAGAGATTACCAGTGACTCCCAGCTACCCATGACACCACTCTTTCTCATTCTCCTCTTCTTTGATTGGTCTTTGCTCATCCCAAGACCTGCTCTTCTCCTGCGTTCCATGACACTACACTTTCTTGGTTCCCCTCATTGTTCTCTGAAAGGCTCTTAGACTCTATCATGAACTCCTTGTGTATTGACTTCTTATTGATAAGTCCTTTCAGGTCTTTTTCCTTAAGGCTTTCGGTCATGCCCGTGAGTTGGACTCTCGCCTCTGTAAGGTTCTCTTCCAATGTTTATCTATGTTATCTATTCTAAATTAAAAATCTCTCTCTCAAATGTTACACTTTTATTTCTTAATTTCTCCCTTACTCCCTTGATATCACAACAGTATCTAAAACCTAACATACCTCAAATACTCCTTTGAGGTCATCCTATTTTCACTTGAAAAACTGCCATTTTCCCAGTTTGAACCTGTTGACATTGCTTTGAATCTTCAAAGTACCTATTTCTACCTGTAGACTTCACTTCATGAGGTTTCTCACATCCATTGGTTAGGAAATTAGACTTTGACCAGAAGGCTAGGGTTTGAATCCTGGCTCCTACAATGAACTTCTGTGGTCTTAGTATCACTTTCTCTTTCTAAGGTTATATTTTCTCTTCTGTAAGTGGGACAATGATAGCATCTACCCATGGGGTTGTTGTGATGACTAAATACATTGACATATGTAAAGTATTTAAAATAGTACCTATTATAGTAATCACCATGTATATTAGTTTATACATAATCATCATCTATAATCTTTTCATTTCCTTGGAAAATCTGTTTCTCATTATGTCTTATTTGGCCTTTGATAGATATCTTCTATCAGGTTTCTCTCATTCTCAGTCTCTTCCTGTGCTACTTAATTCTATAACACATTTCAAAATTAACATTCCAGAAACAGAATACAAATAATTACAGCCCCTACTGGCAAATATTCAGTCATTCAACTGTTAATCATTTGTGTGGCATCATGAAAGTCACTAAATTTCTCGTTTTAGTTTCCAAATCTCTACCATGAGAAGTAGGACTGAATGCTCCTAGCAAAAAGATTAGTTCTGTACTTTTGATTCCTCATTGGCTATATAGTGCATACATATCCCTAAGCATGACATTCAAAGATCTTCCTGCTTTGCTTACAAACTGCATTTCCAGAATTATTTCCCCCTCCTCCTCTTCCTTCTTCTTCCACTTCCTGTCCTCCTCCCCCTCCTCCTTGTTCTTCTTCTTTTTCTCCTTCTCCCTCCTCCCTCTTTCCTCCTCCTCCGTCTCCTCCTCTTCCTCCTCCTCTTCTTCCTTCTCCTCCTTCTCCTCCTTCCTCCTCACCATCTGACCATCTGGAATGAAATACAGTATTTGGTATTTTCTGAAAATATCTGGTGCTGTCTCACCTCCATAGCTCCATGAATATAATTATGACATTCTCTCTTCCTGGAATTTCCTTCTTCTTTATTTACTAAACAAAATTCTGTCATTTCTCTATGCTCAGTTCAATGCCAATGCTTTCATAAATCTACCCCACAAATCTCCACAAAAATACATTTGCTTTCTCCTCTGTAATCCATAATGAATAGTGTGTATTACATAAATTTTTATCTGTTTCTTCTCCCTTAAATGTAGTTTCCTTGTGATTAGGGACCCTAATTTTTATTCATTACTGCACTCTCTGCTCCCAAACCCAGTATATGTGCTATGCTTTGCACATGGTCCCTGCTCCATTGATATTTATCAAATGAATATATGAGGAATCTAGTGTCTATAGGCTCAGCAGATACTTATTAAAAATGATCCTAAAATGTAATAGGAACCTTCACTGTAAGGTAGCAATAGAGAGCTCCAGGTTTTTGCATAATCCCATTGCAGGTCCTAACCCAGAGAGACTCTTTTCACAATGGCAGTGATTTGTAAGCTTACTTTGATTCAGCTGTATCAGAGGACTCCATGTCCTCCTGCACTCAACTGTTGGGCTACAGTCTTTTCACTTAGGAGAACAAATGCTGTCTCAAATAACACACATGGGAAAGGATTAAAATGTGAGCTCCTTATTCACTTTGGTATTTCTAGAGCCTAGCGAATGGTGTGTTCTCAATATGAGTTTGGGGAGAGAGTTATGATGGCATGCATATTTGGGTGAGGCTCCTGAAAGGCCCATCTGAAGCTTGCATCTTATGGCTGAACTCACCTATGCTGACGAATGGCACGTGGAGGCAGGGGAACCAGGGTCAGTCAGAAGACAAACTACATAGTCTTTCCAAATAAATAATACCAAGCTGAGTAAATTCTTTTTTGATTATTTAGAGGTTTCTTAAAATATAGAAATACAAGTGTTAGGAATTTTTTTTCTGGTTACTTGATTTCCAAGGACTTTTAAAGATAACATGGTGAAACCCCGTCTCTACTAAAAAATACAAAAATTAGCTGGGCGTGGTGGCGCTCACCTGTAGTCCCAGCTACTCAGGATGCTGAGGCAGGAGAATTGCTTGAACCTGGGAGGCGGAGGTTGCAGTGAGCTGAGATCACACCACTGTACTCCAGCCTGGCGACAGAGCAAGACTCGGTCTCAAAAAAAAAAAAGATATTGGGGTTAAAATAGTGCTGTCCTTTGATCTAACCTCCTTGCATTATTTAGAGGACGCTGGTGTTATTTGTAATCTAATGCCATCTGTCCTGTGAAAGTTAATTGCTCTTCCCTATTCTTAAGCAAAATCTCCATACACAGAGACAGGGTCACTGTATTATCTAGGATTAACATTCCACATCTTAGTACAAATTCTTTGATTTACTGACCACATAGTACTAGTTCACAGGGTAACTTCCAATTCTCTATTTGGTGGAGAAAGAACCATAGTAAAAGGGACTGAAATAATTTGGCCAGGCTTGTACAGCAAACTAAGAACAAAGGCAGGAATCAATGCTGAACAATGATGCAGCTTCTACAAATTGGTATTTCCTCTGCCCCCCTTGAACATCTCTTTAGGCAGTAACTGTACCCCTGCTATTGTAACTGACAAAAATAAAATAGTGCTAAAGTATTGGCCTTTGAGGTTATTATCTCAGTCACGTTCAAAATTCTCCTGTTTTACTTTACTACATTTAAATTATTATAAAATAATGAAACAACCCTTCTGTCAGGTTTAGTTACTGTATGCATTTAGAGACATGGGCTTCCTAACTAAATTTAGGAAATAAAACTGGTATATAAACATGAGCTGTCCTCAAAGCCAAAAGGATTAACATGAGGGGAAGTTCAAAGTTCAGCTGGCTTCTGAAGTTCTTTGGTTTAATTCATTATGTAAGCAATGCTTCTTACTACTTTGCATGTGCTATTTTGAGTTATACAACCAGGAGAAATAAATGCTCACTAAAAACATTTTTTTTTTCTGAAATACTTCAATGCTATTCTTCCTAAAATAAAGAATCTTTCTACCAAACATCTCTCAGACCTATAAATCTACATGACTATAAAGGTTTATTAAATGTGTCTTTACATGTAATTTCTTTAAAGAAATAGATATTTAGATACTCTAGGTAGCATTAGAAATAGTATTTAGATACTCTATATAGTTGGTCATAGAAAGTGCTTTGGCTATGTCCATACTTTATAACAAAAGCTGTGCTTCAAGCTAGAGCTTCAAGAGTTTTAGGCTACAACCTTAATCTTTTAGTAAGTGCCTTGAGACCTGGAATTGTTCCAAAGAATCTAGGTTACATTTTTGCATCTGCACAAAAAGCCACATGCACAAAACTAACTTGTCAGTTTAATATATAAACTGACAATGCTGTCTTAAAGATTGCCCTGTTAACAGCTCCAAATCAGTAAATTCGTGAGTGAGTTCAGCAGAGAAACACACCTATTATTAGAAATATACGACAAAAGAACCATGGTAAAGTCCAGATGGCAGCACCCATAAATCTTACAATGTCATCAAAGCCATGTTACTCAAATAAAATGAATGGGTGTTTACTCCAATTAGCCTAACATGCATTCAGTGTATCAATGCTGCTGCTGAAAGCGTGTAGGGCATGCTAAGTATTAAGTATCCTGGGTGTCTGGTAAGTTTGTCTGATCAAGTCTCATTATATTCCATAGCCTCTTATTTCCTCCATTAAATGATTCCTTGTTTTTTTTTTTTGTTTGTTTTTTTTTTTTGAGGATTCCTTGTTTTAACACTTTTGGCCAGTCACCTCATAACAATGTAATTTTTAATTTTTTCATGGCTACGTTGTCATTCTCATTACTTTAGTTAAATGGTTTCCTCCCTCCTTTCCCATGTATCTGGCTTTCTATTTCCTTCCCATATATAAAAAATAGCACTGAAAGATTACTTCCTCCAGGACACCAACCCCTATGTCACCTTGTAAACTCAGAACTCAAATAGCATGAAATTCTCCAAGAGATTTCAGCTGTGTGGAATCTTTTCAGAGGTGAATTCATTTACAAACTATGCATTGAACATATAAAATATGCTGCAGTTATGCTCATTTCTATGGGGAAAATAAATATTCAAAGATGTCTACTTTTTAAACTTTGCCATAATGAGTTGTGATAAATATCAGAAAAGTAGGTAAGAAATGTGTGTATAGCAAAGAGAGTAAAAAGGGGGAATATTAATGTGATATTTTCATTAAGAGCTTACTCTCAAAGGCCTAAATATGGCTTACAAGTACTAGAATTACCAGGAGTAGGCATAAAATAAACTTTTCTTCCATTAAATAAATACTGAATTTAGGGTTCACAAAGGAATGAGGGATTTAAAAAAATTTATTGTGTATCTCAGAATTTATAATGAACTTCACTCATGCCAACAATTTAATAAAATGGTTGAATTGGTTTCATTAATTGAAGGAATTAATGAAAACAACAAAACCAGATAAAGAAATATTATGACTAGAAAAATGGGATGAACATAACTTTTCTTTAAGCTTTCAAAGATGTAAATGCTCATCTAAGTCACAAGATAGTTGCTTCCAGCCTCTAATGTTCAAAAGAAATGTGAACAACTGGAAGATGAAACTGGATATTAGTAAATTAAACAAAATCAAGCACTCTGTTTGGAAAAGGGAAATTGAGGTGAGGTGGGCTTTAAGTACATTCCAAGCATTTTTATGTGTTTTTATTTCATCTAACTTAACCTCTACAAATTTGGTAAAGATAAGAAATACAAAATAATAACATTTTATTTTCTTCCCTAAACTCAGGGGCATTAAAAACGTTCCAACAGAAAGGTTTGCATACTCATTAGTGTGCTAATTACATTATTAGGGGTTATACTACATTATGGGCAGTGGCTTCATTGCATGTTCAGTAATTTTGCTGACAAGCATATTAAAGTGAAAAGGGGCCAGAGAGGCTACTCAGAGTTGTTAAGCATTTCAAAAAGGTAATTTACTATCTTTACTTAATTTTCATGCCTGTCCAATTTATCTGTAGAAACATTAGAAGAGAAACCCGACTAATCAGAACACCACCATCATCTGGTGAGGTTTTTGAACAAGATTGTATCACACCAGAGAAACTTCCTTTTTGTTATGTTTGAACCCTGGCTTTGCCAGTTTCTATTTAGCTAACCGAAGCATTTTTTCATGGCTCTAACATTTTTTCTTTAAAGCAATCACAGTGAGTCCATGTTTAACCCTAAAATAATAGCCGCACATGATTCTTTCAGATAATAGTGGCTTGAACTTGCCCACATTTGCCTATTTCCAACTTGAAAATGGCAAGTACATATGGTTCAGCCTGTTAGCAGTGAACATATATTGAGTACTTACTGCTGCCAGATTCTTCACTATGGGTGTTACTTGTGTCAGTTATCTTTTTTGTAACATCCTTCTAAGGTGAGAACTATTACTATTCCCCATTTCATAGATTAGAAAACTGAGGCACAGAGAGGGTAAGCAACTTGTCCAATGTTCATTTCATAGGGATTACAAGAGAAGGGCATGAAATTTATCTTTATTGTGTTTGTGAAGAAAAAAATTAGAACAATTAATGACTGGAGAGACTGTTTATATGATTTTAGAAAAGTCAGTCTTGCTTTCTCTTGTGGGCATTTAGTGCTATAAATTTCCCTCTACACACTGCTTTGAATGCGTCCCGGAGATTCTGGTATGTTGTGTCTTTGTTCTCGTTGGTTTCAAAGAACATCTTTATTTCCGCCTTCATTTCATTATGTACCCAATAGTCATTCAGGAGCAGGTTGTTCAGTTTCCATGTAGTTGAGCGGTTTTGAGTGAGTTTCTTAATCCTGAGTTCTAGTTTGATTGCACTGTGATCTGAGAGACAGTTTGTTATAATTTCTGTTCTTTTACATTTGCTGAGGAGAGCTTTACTTCCAACTATGTGGTCAATTTTGGAATAGGTGTGGTGTGGTGCTGAAAAAAATGTATATTCTGTTGATTTGGGGTGGAGAGTTCTGTAGATGTCTATTAGGTCCACTTTGTGCAGAGCTGAGTTCAATTCCTGGATATCCTTGTTAACTTTCTGTCTCGTTGATCTGTCTAATGTTGACAGTGGGGTGTTAAAATCTCCCATTATTATTGTGTGGGAGTTTAGGTCTCTTTGTAGGTCACTCAGGACTTGCTTTATGAATCTGGGTGCTCCTGTGTTGGGTGCATATATATTTAGGATAGTTAGCTCTTCTTGTTGAATTGATCCCTTTACTTTTACACTGTTGGTGGGACTGTAAACTAGTTCAACCATTGTGGAAGTCAGTGTGGCGATTCCTCAGGGATCTAGAACTAGAAATACCATTTGACCCAGCCATCCCATTACTGGGTATATACCCAAAGGACTATAAATCATGCTGCTATAAAGACACATGCACACGTATGTTTATTGTGGCACTATTCACAATAGCAAAGACTTGGAACCAACCCAAATGTCCAACAACGATAGACTGGATTAAGAATATGTGGCACATATATACCATGGAATACTATGCAGCCATAAAAAATGATGAGTTCATGTCCTTTGTAGGGACATGGATGAAACTGGAAAACATCATTCTCAGTAAACTATCGCAAGGACAAAAAACCAAACACCGCATGTTCTCACTCATAGGTGGGAATTGAACAATGAGAACTCATGGATGCAGGAAGGGGAACATCACACTCCAGGGACTGTTGTGGGGTAGGGGGAGGGGGAGGGACAGCATTAGGAGATATACCTAATGCTAAATGACGAGTTAATAGGTGCAGCAAACCAACACAGCACATGGATACATATGTAACAAACCTGCACATTGTGCACATGTACCCTAAAACCTAAAGTATAATAATAAAATAAAAAAAAAAGAAAAGTCAGTCTTGTTTTTGTATTCTAACAATTGGCAGAGGAGGAAAAAATAATTTTCACCTTTCCAAGTTCTCAGCTTGAGCCCTTGTAACAAAAGATAGATTAACAAACTGAGGTTTATTAACATGTATATTTCATATGTACATGGGAAATGCCTAGGAAACGAGTAATTCTCAAAAAGGTAGCTTAGAACTCCAGCTTATATAGCATCTTTTAAAATGAACAATAAACTTTTAGAGAAGTGACAAGACAAAAAACAACCTTGAGTCTCTAGGCATGCCAACTTGTGGAATGGCAAATATAAGGAAACTAATGGTAGATAAAAGCTAGTTAATAAATCTTGTTATGTAGAATCCTCTGAGGCTAATTAATAAAGCTTATTATGTAGAATCCTCTGCTGCCTTCTCCAGGCTGATAAGGGTCTAAAGTTGTCTTTGTGATCATGCTGTCCTTTCTGGTAGAGAGAGTAGGAGTGATACCTTTGTAAATGTATGCCTCGCTTTTAGGCAAATAGGAGGAAAGGCAGAGAGCTTTTCTCGTATTTGCTTCTTCTCAATCGTCTTCAGCTCAAAATAATCCTGATGCCAATGTGGCATATTTTGGCATGGCATATTCTACTGCTCTTCATACCTGACAGTTGGACCTCTCTACATCTCAGTTTTCTTCTTTATAGTGGGAATAATATTACTGCCTCATATGTGTTAGATTATTTTCCAACCTTGCCGCTTCTTTCTGTATTAGCACTGCTATCTACAGATGGGCCATATTTTCACACATCAGCTCTATCAGTAATAAAGTTAGCATTTGGATCTTTCATCTATCTTATCATTTGTTTTGTTTCTCAAGTGTTTCATAACTTAGGCATGGAAAATATTTTTCCTCCTTCAAATTCTTGACAGATAGAGTTGCTAAGAGGGTTAAGTAAAAAAATGGATATAGAAAGGTTATAACATAGACCTTGGTAAATATTAAGCACTTGTCATGTTTATTGTTATTACTTTAACATAATCCCTCTAGCAAACTTATACTTTAAAATTCTTTTAAGCTATTTAAATTGCAAATTGCTATTATATTAAGTAAAACTACTACAACTGTATTTTTTAAATGCTAAAATTCAGATCTTTTGCTTTTACTAGTGAAGTGATATTTATTATACTAAAATTGTAAGACTTAACCATACCATATTTCATGTAATCTAAAATGCCATTAATAGTAGCATACACATTTATTTTTATGCTATTAAGAAAAAAATGCTTCTAATTAATTCCAAGATGCTATAGATTAAAGATGCATCACAATTTCAAAAGGGTTAAATATGTAAAAAATGTCTTAGAGCTGATGAAATATGGTAATAAAATTAATGAGTTTGATTTTTCCCTTTCACCCATAAGTTGGGATAGTTTGAGATTAAACCAGATAGGCAGCATGCAAGACATTCCATATTTTTGAGCTGTATTAGTGATTTCCAAGACACTCTTGGCAGTACAAATACGCTTCTGCTCCAAATGGGCCAAATCTGGGAAATTAGTATGGATCATTCATTCCACAGAAGTGTTCCTTGGTCATAGACGTGAACTATGTCCAGAAAACTAAACCAGTATGAAGTTGCTGAATTTCAATCCACATTCAAATTCTGATGTCTTTCTAAGGCACTAGCAAGTCAAAACGTTTTTGTTTTCAACATTTGAAGCATATACTCCTGGATGTGTATGCACAGTGGTTTACAGAACTGGCTTGCAGAACATACAGTTTACAAAAGCTACTTCTTAATGCAAAGCCAAAAGATTAAAATAAACTCTGCAAAGCATCTTAATTGTATCAGTATTTTTTTATTTGGATAGCACTTATAAGAATGAGAGATTTAAAGAAACCACAATGAATATACACACTTTATGCAAAATATCACACAGGAATCACTACTCTTTTAGTAATGTATTGTACTTCTCTGCTCTCGATTTTCAAAGCCATTAAATAGAAAGACTGAATATAAATTCCTCTAAGCAGAGTTATTTTTTTTCTTCAACTACTCTTTCTTTTTCTTTTAATAGTACTCTACTGCCACATGGACATGTTTATTCATGTGTCTCATTGATTCATGTGCTTAACATTCTTATTTATATCTGGTACACAGTTGATATCATAAAATATGGGTTCGTGGAGTGAGACTCTTGATTTGAAATAGCTGGCCCATAAAACTAAGCTGTTAGATTAACAAGTCAGTGCATTAAAGCAAGGAATCAACACAAGGTTAATTTTCAGTCTGTTTATCACTTTCACACCAGAGGAGAGAAAAAAGTGACTTAACATTTGCATAGTTCTTTAGTCTCTCTGGAATGATTTGTACACTTTACTAACATTGTGCTGGCAACAGCTAGATCTTACAGTCTTGTGCCAGATCCTATGCCTTTTAAATATTTTGCATGGTACTATCTGACGCGGCTTACCCAGAATGGCAGTAAACAAATATATGTTTGCGACAATCCACTAGTACTTTCGTTTTCTAAAAATTTTTATCCTTCAAGGTCAATGACCAAGTTACAAAATATTTTCTGCTTTTCTATGCAAAAGGTATTCTATATGTGGTTAGTTAAGGGTCCTGGGATTTTGAATGTTATAAGTGACACAATATGTCAGGCTATTTATGACATTACAATATCAAGGAACCATTTACAAAGAGTGTGACAGATTTTAAAAGGATATCTTTTTGTGTAAACTTTTATATTTTGGGTTAAAAAGATGTTACTGTGTGTCATGAGTGCTAACATGGAGAGTGTAGACTTGGTCAATATTATCCTATCTCTTGAGCAGAAGCATGAATTAAGCACAGATTTGGAACTTAACTCATTTTGTTAATTATTTTGATCTTTCAGAAATCCCAATTCTTAGTGAATCTTGCTCATTGGTAGAGTGGGAACAACAATATTGGTTTCTGTTTTGTTTTGTTTTTTTGTTTACCGCCTAAGTTTTTTCCTCCTGTATGATTATAAGCTGCTAATTCACATCTTGAACCATTTGGAATGGATCAAGATGTGAATTATAAATGGGAATGGTAGGCTTAAAACCCAGACACTCATGGGTCCTGTTTGTAAGAGACAGGATTTATCCATGATACTACTATTTCTAAAGCATATTTCTTACCTACTCTGTTTGTGCTAAGGATTGCAGAGAGAGTGTTTAGGGGGAGTTAAAGTGGATAGTGACCTCACTAGGCATCTGCTAAAGATCAGGCTACATCAGGGTTTATCCATTAACTTCTCCTGATTCAGAAATCTTAGTTTTCCATTTTTTACTCATTTCTTAGTTATGCACAACTGGCAGGCACAAAGCTGGTGCTGAGACAGGGCTTCCCAAGTTTGCTGCTAATTTATTTCTTTGACTAAACACTTTAGCATGGAAGGAAAACGGATTTGAAACACATGTATTCATGTTATTGCTTTGTTAGAAAAATTAGTATCTGGGCCCAAATGCATAAATTCTTTGCAACTATTCTCCTCTTCCCCAGAAAAAAAAAATCTCAAACATACAAAGTAATTAAGTCATAAACAGGCTCAATCTAAATTCAAACAATTGGTTATTTGGAGTAATAATAAAATACTCAACTATGCCGTAAGAAGTTCAGCATACTTGAATTACTCCATGTACTTCTGAAAGACAGGACCCATTAGAAACATGTACATTGCTCCCCAGATGGATCATTGTAGAATGCATAAACAAAAGAATATCTGCTTTGAGCTTTTTCAAATGTGGATTTGAATCCTAGGTCTGGCACTTGCTGTGTGAACTTGGGCAAATTGCTGTCTATCTCTGAGTTTCAGTTTCCTTTTTTATAAAACAGACATCATTATATCACCTTGGAGAGCTATTGTGAGGAAAAAAGTAGTATTACATTAATACTTACAGTAGTTTCTGGAACGGAAGAGATATAATGTTAATTCTCTTCTACCCAGATGCCCTGAGGAGTTATTCAAGATCCTGAGAATTTCCTTGCTGAGGATGTGTTTACACAAGGTCCATATTTCTTAGCTATATTGTATTTTGGAGTCTAAATTGTTCCCGCCATTCTCTGTATACCTTTCCACTTTCATTCTGCTCTCCTTTTTGGTCAGTCCTATCGAGTTACATGGCCTTGATGATGACATCCACAGAAGACCCTGGTGTGTCTGTCTTTAGCCCTCATCTTTCTCTGGAGCTCTAGGCTCCTATTTGTATTATCTATGGATATCTCACTTTAATATTGTGTCAACATATCTGAATAGGGGCCCCAAACTGAACTAATAAGTTTTCCTTCCAAACCTGCACCACTTTCTTCGTGGCTTTTGTGTCAGTTTAACTGACTATCCCAGAAAGCTTGCAGTTATATTTGATTTTTATCAGTACTCCTGTCCTTGATAGTCTGTCGGCCACAAAGTTCCATAGAACCTGCCACCAGAAATCTCTCACTTTCATCCCGTCTTTAACTTCCTCTGCCCTTAACAGGGCACAGATCTAGTTACTTTCCTCCATAATTATAGAGGTGGCCTTTTACTTATTCACCTGACCTTCATCCATCTCTTCCCTTTTCAATCCATTCTTCACTCAGCTATGAGAGTTATCACAGTCTCAAGACTGTCGTTTCACTTGTCAGAAACTTCAGTAACTATCACTTTCAGACCAAACTCTAAAACAGTAGTGTGGTGTTAATATTTATGTCCTGATTTTGCCCAGACATACTTTTTAATTTTAAATAAAATTTCTTTAATTAAATATAAAACTTTTCAAACATAGAGATAAGTATAAAGATTATGTAACAGAAACCAATGTACTGGCTAATTAGAATTATAATTCATTGATATTTTCCATATTTGCCTCATATTTTTGTTACATTTACACATGTTTAAATAAAACCAAAGTCCTACCTCCTCATCCCTTTCCCCACCATCCCTGGTATCTACCAACCTTATGTTCCCCTTTCTTTGTCATATCCTATGCTCTTGGGGTAGTGAGGTGAAAGAGAGGTGATGTTTAAGGTGAGAAGATCTAGAGATAGTTTTCTAAGGAGATGATCTGAGCACACATGACTTCTCTCAGCACAAAACCTCCACGTTATTTATCATTTTATTCCTTAGAAGACGGAATCACTGTCTTGTGAGGAGTAGGCAGTATAACAAAGTGATTTCTAATCATGGCCATGACACTTACAAGCAAGGTACTTAACCTCTGTAAATTTAGTTTTCTCATCTGGAGAGTGGGCATCTCAGTACCTACCTCAAGAATTGTGATGATGCCTTGAGATAATGTAGGTGAAGTGTCTGTATCAGAGTCTGCCATCTAGTAGGCACCCAATAAATTGTCCCTGTTAATGCTGTTAGCACATCAACTGAGGAACTGGAATGGATCGTAATAGACCAGATGATTCAGTGTTTTTCTCTTGTTGCAGGAGCACTGCATTATGAATGTGCGAGTGCCATAAATGTGGCCCTGAGATTTTTAGGGGAGTGTTACAAAATCCGGAATGTTTGGATTTGGTTTGATCTTAAAGCATGGCAAATTCTAAGTCTACCCATAAGCCTGCTCCCCTCCACCAGCCTCTGTGTCACCACAGAGACTAAAGTGCATTACTTTGTGCGAAAGTGCCCAGTGGTCATTGCCTACAGGGAACTACGATATCGTTGCTTCAGTAAAGTCGTTGCTAACTGCTACAAAGCAATCTCATATTCTCCATTTTATTTAGTTTAATGCTTGTACTTGGGCTAGGAAATAGTTAAGTGGATTTCTCACGTATATCTTTGACTTGAATTATTTTGAAGTGACTTCCTGAAATAAGACATCAATGCTACATCTGCCACAGAGGAAAAAAGAAACCGTACATATATGAATGATTATAATCCTCGCCCAGGGCAGGAATCTCCCAGCATGCCAGAAAATGCCATAAATCCATGCAATATCCCTGACTACTGCATTTTACATCTAGGACTCAGAGTAACTGAAAGGTATGTAAAATTGTGAGCAGGCAGAAAGTGGGTTGACTATACATCTGGGAAAGTTCTTATGCATTGCTTATTCCAGGCTGTTCATCTTGTGCTCATGAAGTCTGGCACTGTAACACTTGTGGTTGATGACAGGAGCTGAATAACTTGTGTACAGCTGAAACATTTATCCTCTTAAGAAACCTCTCATCTTTTAACTATTGGTTAAAGCCCTTCATAGATGACATAATACCCTATTAGTATGGGAATTAGAAACAATCCTTTTCTTGTTCTGACATTGAAACTAACTCTTATATGAAGGATTATAGAACTTTCAGTTATATATATTATATATATAACATATATAATATATATAACATACATTTTATGTATATGTATTACATGAAACCCTAACCATTAACATTTAAAAGATAGACAGATATAAATATTTCTCATGATTTAGGAAATTTTGAAAAATGTATTGATGAAGCCAGCTCCCAGATAGCGTTATACTAACTGAAAAATCAGATAGCAGATAACTTGGGAAAGGATAGAAATCTCATCTGGATTTTTCACATTTGCTTACAATTCACAATAATTTAGGTTGAGAAGATGTATTTTCATCATGCGAGTATGTTAATGAATAAACAAATTCAATTTTTGTTGAATAACACTCATTAAGGATCCATGCCCATAAAAATTTGGATTGAAACGTATGGGCTGAATTAACCACTGCTTGTTCTGAAGTTAGTAAAAGTGGTTGAGTAGAGTGCAAACTGAAGCAGGAACTAGTTAAAGATTTCAAGCTGGAAATAATAAATCAGTTAATAAAATTATAATTTATTTGGTTGATTCTTTTGGTATTGACTTCTTTAGCTCTAAATAAAATACTTTTATTGATATTTTATTGTTTTTAAAAAGTTCAGGCATTATCTATTGACTTTCTAATAAAGACTTAGCTGTGTTTTACCAAATCCTCCTCTGCTGACTACTGAGAAACACACTTTCCATAGCTCCAGTTTCCCAAATACATTTCTATTGTCACTTTGACTATATTAATATTCATATTAACTTTCTTAAGTAATGCAAATTATTTATAATGGAGCCATGTAGTAAACTATAATTATTCTTTCTTGCTTGCTCGATTGGAGTTGATAATTATATTGTTTTTGTTTAGTTTTAAAATATATGTACCACTAATATAACCTCACTTATTCTGTGATATTAATGACTGTGCTGTATTCCTTGATTTTTGAAAAATATATTTATCAGTAATTTTGTCTCTCATTTTCTGTTAGATATGTAAACCTCTTTTCAAGATGATGTATATTCCCTTCAAGCATTTTACCAGCATCATCGGCTGAAGAAGTGTCTTTATCAAAGCCTTCTGACTTGCTTCTGCCTAGATTGGCTGCCCCTTTATAAGAGGGCACAGTTGAATTTTAGAGATCTATCAGGCCTGAAAATGACATTAGTTTACCCTTATATTTGATTAATAATTTGGCTGGATATAGAATTCTAGGCTGGACAACATTTTCTTTCATGCTGTTAAAAGCCTTGTTTTTTTATATGTGAGTATCTAGAGTTGTTGAGAAGTCTTATGACATATAATTTTTGAGACTTTTAAAGCACTTTTCCCCCTTCTACAAGCTTGTAGTATTTTCCCTTTGTTCCTAGTGTTATAAATATGCTTTGGTCTTTTTTTGATCCATTTTTTTCTGCTATAATTTTTAAATGGACAAGTCTTCATATTTTTATTTGCGGAACACTTATTTTTCATAGCATTTTGTTATTGTTCATGGATGCAAGATATTTTCTTACCCATCTAAAGATACTACTCTTAGGTTTTTTGACATTTACCTCCCTGCACAGTTTTTGTTAATTCCATGTTGCTTATTTCTGCAGGTTGTTTTGATCCTTATTTTCCATATTAGAGATTTTCATCAATATCAGGTAATGTGTTCTAGTAGATGGGATTTGGTAATTGTAGAATTCCTTGTAGAGTGATTCTAGTTGTTATTTGCTTAAGAAATTCCTGGTATCAGTGTCTTTGAGTCTTTTCTCTGAAGACTTTTGAATTCTCTGGGTATTATTTTAAACACGTTTCTGAAGGATTCTTCCAAATCTAAGAAGTTAGTTCAGTGTAAATATTCAAGATATTTATCTTCCCTTAATTCCTGTGTTTACTATAAAGTGCAATAAACTTTTAAATGAGACTGATTTGCACTAACCCCTGATTTTTTGTCAGAGCTGAGGAAAGGCAGTCACAGGCTGCATGGAGTGGGGAAATGGGATCTGGAAGTCCAAATGGTTCTTTAACAGATTTTTCAACCATTCCTCCTATTTCTGCCCATTTTTGCCTGTATAATCAGAGATATTTTAAAATTATGTTGTGTAAATCAGTTTCTTCCTAGTTTATTCTACTATCAGCCCTAGGATTCAGTTTTTCAGTATTTTTCCCTTTAGATTTACTTTTTAATATTATTTTTCATTTAAAAATTTTAAAGTGTTCTGGATACATAATA
>NW_026652276.1:171735504-172041415 GCF_009828535.3 Hylobates moloch | reverse complement strand
CATTTGACCCAGCCATCCCATTACTGGGTATATACCCAAAGGACTATAAATCATGCTGCTATAAAGACACATGCACACATATGTTTGTTGTGGCACTATTCACAATAGCAAAGACTTGGAACCAAGCCAAATGTCCAACAATAATAGACTGGATTAAGAAAATGTGGCATATATACACCATGGAATACTATGCAGCCATAAAAAATGATGAGTTCATGTCCTTTGTAGGGACATGGATAAAACTGCAAAACATCATTCTCAGTAAACTATCGCAAGGACAAAAAACCACACACCGCATATTCTCTCTCATAGGTGGGAATTGAACAATGAGAACTCATGCACACAGGAAGGGGTACAGCACACTCCGGGGACTGTTGTGGGTTGGGGGGAGGGGGGAAGGACAGCATTAGGAGATATACCTAATGCTAAATGATGAGTTAATGGGTGCAGCAAACCAACATGGCACATGGATACATATGTAACAAACCTGCACATTGTGCACATGTACCCTAAAACCTAAAGCATAATAATAAAAAAAAGATAAAAAAATACATTTTATTGCTCAAGAAAAATATTCACTTGTTTATATATTATTTGTCATAATAAGATGGAGAAAAAGCGTCCCAAATTTCAACAAGAAAAATGTAAACTTTAAGGTTAAAAAAAAAAACCCAAAACAGGCTATTTTAGTTCATAATACACATAACATTGAGTTTAATAATTTTAAATATATAACACATCTCTTGTTATTTTGGTAATACTTCTAAAATACTTACAAATTTGACACAAATATATAAGATGTCTAAGTACTGTAAAGTACATGAAAATGGCTTAACTAGAAATCAAGTACTTTTCCAAATCCTTTCTTTCCAAGTTCCAAGTTCATTTCCAAACATCTCATCTCTAAGTTCATTTCTTTTCTATCCCTGTAAAATCCATCAGCCAAGACCACAAGCCAGAATCACATCTGTCTTGCAGCCTTGGCTTATGAATTTTACCGTGATAGAAGACATATTCCTGTCAAGAACAAAGTCTATATACAAATAAAATCTATATATTTTTCTAAACAAGGAGATACTTTAAAAAATTTATTTCCATAGGTTATTGGAGAACAAGTGGTGTTTGGTTACATGAGTCAATTCTTTAGTGGTGATTTGTGAGATTTTGGTGCACCATCACCCGAGCAGTATACACTGCCCCCAGTTTGTAGTCTTTTATCCCTCACCTTCTTCCCACCCTTTCCCTTTGAGTCCCCCAAGTCCATTGTGTCATTCTTGTGCCTTTGCATCCACATAGTCTAGCTCCCACTGGAACACACAATGTTTGGTTTTCCATTCCTGAGTTACTTCACTTAAAATAATAGTCTCCAGGCTCATCCAGTTTTCTGAAAATGCCATTAATTCATTATGAAGAGATAATTTTAAAGGCTCAAGATAAGTTATAATATATAAACAATTATAAATTTTTGACATTTCATTTTGTTATGTAAAACTATAAATTATTTAGGTTTAAAAATAAATGTAAAAATTTTCACTAAGGAAGACCGAAATGAAACAATATTTTAATATAATTTTACTGATATTTACCATTTGTATTACTTCCATTTTCTCTTGTATCTATTCTAAAATTATATATGTGTGTATGTGTTATCACCCAGCAGATTCTTCTTCCTTGCTGCACGGATAAAAAGCCAATTCTCTGAGACAATGGTATTGCAGTAGAGAAAGAGTTTAATAATTGCAAGGCCAGCCAAGTGGAAGGACTGGAGTTATGATTACTCGAATCAGCCTCCCCAAAAATTCAGAGGTTAGGATTTTTCAAGGATAATCTGGTGGGTACTAGGGAATGGGGAATGCTGATTGATTGGGTTGAGGATGAAATTATAGGAGGTCAAAGCTGTCTTCTTGCACTGAGTCAGTTCCTGAGTGGGACCACATGATCAGTTGAGCCAGTTTGTTGGTATGGGTTACTTATCTGGATGCTGCCAGCTCGTCCATCAGAATGCAGAGTCTAAAAACCACCTCGAACAGCAATTGTAGGTTTTACAGTAACCTTATCTACAGAAAAAATTGGAAAGGATATGAATCTTGTAACCTCTGGCTTTATAATTCCTGACCATAATTCTAATCCTGTGGCTAATTTGTTAGTTTTACAAATGTGGTTTTTGGTCACCAAGCAAAAAGAGGATAGTTTTGGGAAGGGGCTATTATCATTTTGCTTAAAGGTTAAACTATAAAATAAATTCCTCCTGTAGTTACCTTAGCCTGCACCAAGGAATGAACAAGGGCAACTTGGAGGCTAGAGGCAAGATGGAGTCAGGTCACATTTTTTTTCACTGTCATTGTTTTTCTATGTCAGATTTCTCTCACTGCCGTAATTTTTGCAAAGTCTGTTTCAAACATATGCATGTACATACATATGTATATGTATACAATTGTGTTCAATGTAAAATTTAAATAAATACATTTTAAAGATTTTTTTCCCCTTTAAAGTTGATGAAACAATGTCTTACACTTTCAGTCAGAAAATCCGGTGATGAATCCTACTACCCTTCTAGTAACTGACTAATAAATGCCATCTTGAAAATGTCCCTTAGTTTCTCTGAGATTGTTTTGTTATTGATTAAATGTGTTATTGATTAAATTTTGCCTACCTGTATCAGTTAAATAGGGTAAGTTATGCTGTGCTAACAAATTACCTCCAAGTTTCAGTGGCTTTAAAAGAACATCCTCTCTTTTTTTTTTACTGCTCACCTAAGCAACGTGTCAATGTTGTAGACATACGCCATCCTTGAGTCTATGGCTCCATTGCCTTCCATCTCATCATCATCGTGTAACAAAGCTTGTGGGGGCATTACATCTGGAATCAGATCTGCTTCTAAAAGAAAACCAGGCATTGCCCAATGAGAGGCAGCTGTCCTTGGTGGGGCGGGGGCGCACAGAGAAATCCAGAGGAGAAGTAAATGGGCTTGTCAACAGGGTGTGGTCAGAGGAGCTCAAAGATGAAAAGTCAATCTCTTCTTTTTCAAGAATCACATCTGCCTGTGGCCTTGGCTTATGGATTTTACAGGGATAGAAGACATACTCCTCTCAAGAAAGCCAGCCACTTCCTTCTGGCCTCTTCTGTCTTTTGCTTCCTGAGCTCAAGACCTTTTCTCTTTTAATTCCATGGCAGATTCCACAGGATTCTAACTTGCCTGTTTTCTAAGTCTCTGAACAGTAATGATGGAATCTAAAGTTGGTTTTGAGGCTGCTTTTACTTCAAACTTGAGGCAGACAACTTTTTTTCCTTTGGGTTTCAATGTTGAAGGTTTCTTATGAACAAGTTTCTACCATCCTGGTTATCCAAATTCCTGAGCACCTGAACAGAAGTATATGGGATTTTCCACACTGAGGCAACCTGCTACTGTGCTCCACCAGTCTGAAGTCTTTTTATTTTTCCCTAGTAAAAAAGTCCAATGTTTCCCAATAAAAATGCAGATATCTTCATTCTATCTGAAATAACCTTGATGTCCACTTCCTTCCAGAGACAAGTTGTACATTGCCAACATGATGACTTTGCTGCCATGTCAGCCTCAGCCTTTCATACTGTTCCTTGCCATCTGCTGAGCAACCAGAAAAAGTAAATATAAAAAAAATTATCACCCTTAACATAACTGAGCTGTCCCCTCAGCTGTCTGGTTGGTATCCATTTTTGGTACTTGTCACAGAAGCAGGACAGCTGCTTCTCCATCCACAATACATCTTCTTCATTGCTGTTAGGGAATCCCTGCTCTAGTCATGACGTAAGTCTCCTGATGTCTGATCCTCCAATTGGACAATCAGGGGAGTTTCTCTCTCCACTTCACCTTCATCCAGCCCTTCTGAGGTAGATGTTATTGTGGCTTCATCACTATCTTGACTGATCAAACTACTCAGGTGGATGTAACTATCTATTCCTTCCTTCTCACAGAAGCAGTGCTTTTCAGTCACAATCCTAAGCTCTGGGCCATGAACTTAACAGGGCTTTTACCAGGATCACACAGGCAGAAACTCTTCAGGAGACTGTACTCCTGTATTTCTTTATTCAGACATAAGGAACTTTGAAAGCAGTAATTTACAATATATGATCCACTATCCTTTATTTGATCAAATTTAAAAAGACAGTGACTAAAAAAAAGATTAAGATACCACTAAGCTATTCTCCATCAACAGGCACAGATACACACACACACACACACACACACACACACACACACACACAATGTCCAGTGTCATCTGTCCCATTGATATTTCACATTCATTTCAAGTTAAGTTTTTTGAAATCCTTTTGCGAATAACATCTTCTGTCTTTCTGCTTCAAGTTGCTCAGTTAAAATAATCTGTTCTCCCAAAAGATGAATATTTACTTTTTTTCTAATTTTTTCTCTCAGTGTCTCTGATAACTCCATCATGAAGCTTCTGCTGGTCCTGCCATTGCTCCAGATGCATGCTGGCCACGTGGCTGCCGTCAGCATCACCACCGAGAGGCCCAGCAATGCCTTCAAACGCCTCGACATCCCTGTGCTAGCTTCCAAGGCCTCTTTCTCCCACCTCTCAAGGCTGGTCAGTAGCATTTAATTTAGTTCAACAAACATCTATTGACTGTCTATTATAGGTAAGGCATCAAAAGATTTACTAACTAGTGGAGGAGATATACAAACAAAAATGATCTATATTATAAGTCAGAGTAGAATAAATGGTGGAAATAAGTGCAATAAAAGAAACATCTGGGGAAAGAGAAGGAATAATATTCTGACTTGGGGACCAGATAATGTTTCACAGAACTGTAATATAAGCTGGGCCTAGAACAGTGAGTAGGGTTTCAAAAGCAGGAGGAGGGGAGGTGTATGCAAGCTGGGGCAGAGGAAAAAATATTTCAGATTAGAGTCAAAATATGAGAAAAATCATAGTGGTAAGAAAATTTATGGCCTATTTGGGCAATGTCAAGCAGTCTAACATGACAGAAACATTTTGTCTATGTGTGTGTGTGTATGTGTGTGTGTGTGTGTGTGTGTGTGTGTGTGTGTGTGTGTGTGTGACTGAACCATGAAGAGCCCTGAATGTCATTCTAAAGTGTTTAGATTTTATCCCTTACAATAGATGTCCTAAAAGGTTGCCCAGCTGGGGAATGATATGTGCAAACTTTTGCTTTAAGCATATATATATAGCTCTTGAAGCTGAGTGAAGAGTGATTGATAGACTGATAGAATGACAGTTAGATCTTGTGGAATACATTCAAGCTAGGAGATCCAGAAATAAGAATGTGAGAAAGAAACCAGGAGGGCAGAGAGAATGGAGAGGGACTGATACGGAATATTGTGGAAGTGGACTCAATTGGACTTGACAACTGCCTACATATGGACAGCAAAGGAGAGGTGGAAGTTTTTTACTTGGGTGATATTCACATTTCCTCAGCGTTTACTCCCCTCCCACTAGGGGGTCATGCAATGACTCCACCAAATTCAGTCAATGTCCCTGGTCTCTTCCTTAGTTTTTCCTTCCTAAATTCGTTCATATTGTTGGGCATACGGATTTTGCCTCACTGCCCATGCTTTGGCATTGATGTACATATAGGGTCTATAATCATAGAAGCAACCTTATGAAAGAACTGTGTCCCAGTGATCTTTTAATACTGATCAGTAGGAGTAGTACTTTCCCTGCCACTGTATGCAGACTTGAGCAAGCTCCATAACTCTTCCGTTCATCCTTAAGTAAGATAAAGAGTTATAGCTACTTTAAATGACTTGTCTCAATTAGGTAAAAAGAATGTGTAGTCAAATAACAAAACTTAGAACGTCATTTAAAGTATAAAAATATTCTCCAACCACCCCTTCCCAAGCTGGGGTCTGCTCTGCAATGGGTGTTGGCAACTCAACTCCTAGCATTTCTTCTCTTCCTTCAATTTGTTAGACTAATGGGAAGAGAGGAGAGAGAAGGGAGATGGAAAAGTTGTTATCTTTGTTCTCATTTTACATGACTTTACTCCCTTCGAGCCTGACTGATGATAAAAGTTAATTCTTTAGTGGGCACTTTGAGGGAGTCATTGGAAACCCTCGTGTATCATCTCATCTATAGTTCCCTTGATACGGATAAAAGTTTCCCCATCTTATCTGGTCACTTACTTTCTCTGCAGCTCTTTGCAATTCTTTGGTTCACCTTGAACTCTTGTCTGCTGAGGTCTCAGCACAGGCAGTCCTTATAGGGGAGGCTCTAATACAACTCACATGCTGGCTGACCCTCATCTGGTCCATGGGAAGCATAAACACATTCTTGGCTCAGACAATAAATCAGCAGATAATAAATTAGCAGACAATAAATCAGCAGCAACATGCTCCTAAAGCTGGAGGCCAGACCATCCCAATTCCTAGATTTTCTGAGTATGAGTCAAGCAATAGGCTGCCATGTCTCCATAATACATAAGACTTATCAAACTCTAGGCAACCCCTATAAATTCCCTCTCACTAGTTTGCAATGAGGCACAAACAGCTGTCAACTTTCCTTTGTTCCTCAAGAGGTGGGGCTTGAGGATGGAAGCAGTAATCTGCAAAGACATTTTCCGTACAAAGGTAGTTTCTACTTTTGCTCTCATGACTATTTTTAAACTTCAAAAAGGCTGAGACATTTGAGAGAATCATGGAATCAGTCATTAACCAAGTTCATTAAAATTTTTATATGGTTTAGCACCTCCTTTCCAATACAGAATTTTTAATATTTTGATATTTCAGTTGAAACTTCCAAATTTAACATTGATTTCAATCATTGTCCATTTGATTCCCAAGCTCACCTTCTTCTTGGAGGTTGTTCTACTGTATTCAGGTTTCTGTTGATCCAAAACCTCCAGCCACTTTACTTTCAAATCCAGCTTATACAGGTTCCTGGTGTCAACATCTATGCGAATCATTTGCCTGGCTGGAGGGGAGATAGAGAAGTGATGGGAATAGAGAAATGTAACTTCAGCACTGTTAACACTGTGGGTCAGATAATTCTTTGTTGTGGGAGTCTGTCCTGTACATTGTAGGATATTTGCAGCATCAGTGGCCTCCATCCATTGGATGCCAGTAGAAACCCCATTTCCTGGTTGTGAAAACAAAACAAAAAAAAGTCTCTAGAAATTGCCAAATGTCCCCTGGGGGCAAAATCAAACACAGTTGAGAACTATTGGAATAGAGTAAGAGAAACAGTTTAAGTTTTGCTGTTTATGGTGAAAGTAATGATTTTGGTTGTGTATGTTAGGAGAGGAGCTAGCAATACACTTATCTGGGGTGATTTAACAGTTGTGGTCTTGCATTGATAAGCTAAGTCAAAGCTTGACTTCTGGTTTGGGAGTCATTTGTACATAGCTGATATATGTACACCAGTGTGGGATGAGTAGTGAAAAGGGCTGAGGAGAAATGAGTGGAAGGCCTTTGTTCAAGGAATGGACAAGTTGTTATTAGAGATTACAGTTGACTTGGAAGGGTGTGGTGGGACAATTATAAAGCAAGAGAATGTTTCAGAAGGAGAATCAAGGAAAGAATGTTAAGAACTGCTGAGAGGTGAAGGAATACTTCTTTCTGTTTGACTTGTTCAGGCCAGACTCCAAGTAGGGCACATAGATGGTCTCGGCCAGTCTTTATTTTTTATTGGAATTGCAGAAGGCCCAGTATTGAGTCTGATCTGCCAAGCGTCTAAATAATTTTAAGAAAACTCATCATCTTACACAGTAACAACATGAAAATTCTCAGATACCGAGAAGTTCTTTCTCTAACAAGAAAGCTCCTAGACTTTCATGATGACATTTTTTCAGAACAGATTCTGTGAAGTCTGTTGTGTAACAGCACCATCTGATATATCATTTCCTAGGGTGGAATTGTTGACTGAGACTAATTTGTCTGTTCACAAGTAAGAATCAGAAGATACTGCAATATCTTAGACTTTGTAAAGTAACAGAAAACCTAAAGTGGAACAACATACCAAGGATGATAATGGTTAATAAGCTAAAGACAAAGACTAGAAGGAACTAGAGAAAACAGGTTATGGATATTTTACATCAGTAGTTCTCAAACATTTCATTCTCAGCACCCCTTTATACTCTTAAAACAGCTGTTGTTTATATATATAAGATCTATCTTTATTATGGTAATAGGAGCTGGGAAAATTGAATATACACGTATGTGTTTATTAATCTAAAAAGAGCAATAAGCCCATACCTGTTAACATAAATAATACATTTTTATTAAAAATAACTATAGTGATAATAAAACAATTAGCGAGGATGAGGGCTTTTTAAAATGTTTTTGAAATTCTCTTTAATATCTGGCTGACAGAAGACAGCTGAATTCTCACATTACCTTCTGCACTCTGTTATGATATCACACATTACATAGTCTCTATGAAACTTCATGTAGATTTAAGGAAGAATGAGTAAAAAACACAAATGATGTTTTAGTATTATTTTGAAAGTAGTTTTAACTTCCTAGACCCCTAGACAGTGTCCTGAGAGTCCCAAAACCACACTTTGATAACCGTGGTTTTAGATGATGGCTGTATGGTTTTAGGAGGACTAACGTTAGTTTTAGCAAAGGCATCAGATTTTTGAAACAGGATTTTAAGAAACAAAACTGACAGGAAGATATTTCCCCATACACTTGATCTTTAAATAAGCTTGGGGCATGGCACGAGGCAGCTAAAACTCATATTTACTGCCAATTTTTAGTTGGCTTCTAAAATTGGTTATAATTATTATCTATCCTCTAATGTAGAATGAGTAGGTTCTTTTATTTCTCTTTCGATAAAGTTCAGTCCTGGATATGACAAAAGGAGCTTTTCTGGAATGAATATTTGGAATGTAGAATTTACATTAGGTAATATTAGGTAATAAATATAAATGAGATTAAAAGAGTTATTAACATTTCCATTTGCAGTATTAATTTTGGCCAGGTAGATAATACTCAGAACATAAAATCTTTGGTAAGAAGGAAGCAGATGTTCAATAGTTTCTCTAGTATATGATACAATAGATAGCATGGACCTAGTACTTTCTAGCAGGTCATGGCAACTCAGTCAAGCTCATGTATGATAGAAATATCTAAGTAAATTTAAAGGATTGTAAGGCTGTCTATCTATCTGTCAATCATCTATCTACCTATGTGCCATGTATTATAAAACTACTTCACTCTATACCTTGTTCAACTCTTCAGAGGAAATAATATATTTATTAATAGCACGGGCTGTGAAGTGAGATTGCTCAGACCAAATTTTAAGTTTACACCATCTCTGTGCCTTTTGGTTCAGTTTCCTCATCTATAAGATTGGGGTTGTAATATTACAGTATTATTGTAATAGTATAATCAATTTAATGTAGTTTGTACAGTGTTCAAAATATGCAATTAGAGGTAAAATTCATAGCACACTTCCTGGAACAGAATAAGTGCACTTTACCCATTGTTTTTTAAAGCTATGGTTAAGAATTATGAATTTTATAGATAATAGGTGATGGATTTAGGGTTTAAGAATATACTTAGGGATGTAAAACACTTTCTTAAAGATATATCTCCACAAAGAAGAATTTTTACCTTACATTAAGAAAGTTTCTCCAAAACTCTGGGTTTATAAACAAGTTACTTGATGATAGAGGCAAAATGGAACTCATGAAGTAGATTACTATAAAAAGTTCCATCCAGACGATAGTCTTGGCTTTGAAAATTATTTTTTTCAAAATTAATTTTATTAGAGCTTAGAATTTATCATTCAAGTCAAGTTGAAAGTGGTTAATGAGTTGAGTACCTGAGCAACATGTGGGATTTCTTCTGGCTGTATGTGATGGCCAACTACCGTAATCCCTTGTCTCTTCCCTCCCAGCAACACTGTGAGCTCTGGGATAGCAAGATTTATAATACATAATGAGCTTAGCCCCTTGCACAGTAGTTGACCAAAGGAGGATATTTTTACTTTGATGTTTTAACCGCAAGGGTATTTGACTATGTTGGGTCTATTGAGATGATGTTTAGTCAACATCAAAGAAAATTAGAACTAACATAAAGTAATTGAAAGTATACAGAAGAAGCATTGGTTTATAAATTCTAGACATATAGTAGGCTTTCAATAAATGGTTATTGCTCTATATGTAGTACTTCGTAACAAGTCAAACATACAGAAGGAATTATTCAGAAATTGTTAAAGCACATTTTAAAGAATAGGCCATTTTAAATGATTCCTTTAAATCAACAATGATAATCAGATTATTCTGGAAAAATGTATTGCCTCTCTAGAATAGGATGGTTATTCCTGAGGCAAAGAGATAAAGTTGCATGTAAAAAAAACTTGCTTCACAAGCCTTGACTAGATCCACTGTGCTGGTGGCAGTATTTTTCCTCTTTATACTGTTGCTTCCATTATTGCCTTAAATTTTTATTTATAGATAATGTATTTAACTTCTCTCTTATGAATAAAAGAACTGTTGCTAATTTACTTTCAATTTTGTATTTTAAAGAAAATTACTCCACTACATATTTATAAATAAAATGGATTATTTTATTGTTCAACTCACAGGATATATTTCCTGCTTAGTTCATAATTGGTGTTCTCTTCGCACACTATTATTATTGTCCCTTATTGCAGGTAAACAATGCTATGTGCAATTCCAGTTTGCAAATATAAATACTTTCTCATTCTCTTGGCCCCACAAAGATAAATAAATTTAACGTCTACACCGTAGTATTAAGATTCAAGATGGAAGTTCAGTGGTATAGACAATGATATAAATGATTTAACTAGAATAAAAGGTGTGATGAGTTAGTATATAATTTTAGAGAAATTATACTTGGTAAACATTAGTCACCAAGAAAGTTATAAAAGATATTTCTGTTGCTCCAATTTACTTTTTATCCAGAGTTCAAAATTATGACATAAACTGAACACAAAATTCCATTTACTGGGAACGTACAGCTATTTTTCTGGTAAAAAAAATAGCTAACAAATTAGGACTAAGCTAGGACATATTTAGAACATTAGAATTATAGCTAGAACATCACAAATTACTTTATAATGAGATCACATTTTACTGAAACAGCCAGGGCAACACAAACTTAGTAAATCGACATGGTTCTGCTTGGTAGAACAGGGTAAGTACATAATTAATGGACCAGCATGAAGGAGCATTTCCTTCACATCTACAAAAGCGTTCTGAAGAAAAGGCAGGATGCATTTAGAGGAGCTCATTGGTCTGAGAATTCTCCTAGAATTCACTGGTTTCGTATTTTCTTCTAAACTTGATAAAATAACCTAAAAAACATTGATTGGTAAAAGAGATACTGTTCTCTTCTGGTTTTCATGTAGGCAGATCTGGTGAAAAAAATAAAAGAAGATTGTAATATTGAATAATATCTCAAGCTGAAAAAAGATAGTGGGATCCATTTTCTTTTATTGACAATGGTATATAAATTAGTTATTTCACATAGGGTAGAATAAACAATAACAATATTAAATGCTAAATCAGAGCTACCTTGTGGGAGAAACTGTGATACTTAAATTAGAATTGTGGCTCTATATTTACTAGTAGTATACCTTTGAATGAGTAACTTACACTATCTAAGTCTTTCAGTTTTTAATTCTATAAAGATGGGAAAAAATTATTGTGGATATTAGATGATATCATACATATACAGTATCTAGAATAATATCTAACTCATAGTAGATGCTCAGTAAATGGTGTATTTTATGAGAAAGATGAACAGACAGAGTATTCCATGAAAATCTTTGCTGGGGTTATAGCAACAAGTCAGTCTCAGTCTCTTCTTTCAAGTAGCTTATAGTTCATGAAGTGTAGATAGGTATGAAAATAAAAATAAAATACATGAAACTGTGAAACTGGAATGGTGAATTTTACCTGATGATTTAGGGGAAAAGAAAGTTTTCATCTAAATGGTAATGCTTGTGAGAATGATACAATGGACTTTGGGGACTCGGGGGAAAGGCTGGCAGGGGGTGAGGGATGAAAGGCTACACAGTAGGTACAGTGTATGCTGCTCGGGTGATGAGTGTACCAAAATCTCAGAAGCCACTGCTAAAGAACCTATTTATGTAACCGAACACCACTTGTTCCCCAAAAACCTATTGAAATAAAAATAATTAAAAAATAAAAATCCTTGAAGGCAGGAACATGTAGAAAATGATAATGCTTAAACTGAGTGTTGAAAGATAAGATGCTTATTAAACATACTCTAGAGACAGGAAGGAGAGGATGTGATGGTGGAAATCCAGGTAGAAGGAGCAACTACTATCTGAAACTATACATAGTTTAAAATTGCTGCATCAAGGATATGAAAGGGTGGCTTGGTGAGAGGTAAGAATGACAAGTTAGGCAGGGGCCAAATCACGTAGAGTCCTACATTTTAGTTTGAACTTCATCCTGTGGGCACAAGAATGTCACTGGAGGACTTCAACTGCAGAAGTGCCATGACTATATTTTATTAGAAAAAAATATTATGCTAGTTGCAGTATGAAATATATATTAGAGAGGGACAAGAATAAAGGCTGGGACACTAGTCAGAAGTCTAATGTAGCTGTCCAGCTGAGCTGTAATGACTGCCTAAACTAACCTTTTAGAGTATAATGTGTAAGAGAAGCAGCAGATTGTAGCATTTGCAGATTTTATTCATTGTTTGAAGTATAGTACTGAAGGAAACATGGTACTAAAGATGGTAAAGGAAAGGAGGACTTTAAGATAACTTTTTAAGATCCCTGTCATTAAATAAGAGAAATGAGAGTTTCAAGAGAAAAAATAAGAAACAGTTTCATCAAATGTTAAGAAGGTGCCAAGTAGAAGGTGAACTGAAAAAAATTAGTTATGATTTGTAACTAGGTTACACACACACATACCTACACATCTATGTTATATATGGGTAAAGGTCTAGGAGATTTAGTGGCAATTATAATAGCTGTGGGAAATAAAAGTATGAAAAAATCTTACTTCCTACAGTTCTACTGAATTTCAATTATTACTTTAAAAACAGACATAACAGAAATTGTTTTAAAAGAGAAAATAAATTTTTATTTTAATTTTTTGCTTTTGTGTGTTTTAAGCACTGGAATTATGAGTGATTGATTATCTCATGGTGAAACTGGTGTAGTCCAAATTTGGGTCAGTTTAAACCCCAAATTGTCTTAAACATATATAAATTTACATGTTGCATTCTTATTGCATGTCATTTTGTCAGAGATTTTATAAGAAGGTCATACCGAAATTTAAATTTTAGTTTGAACTTATTTAATGAGAATTAAAAATAGGATAACTAAACCATTGAGGAATAAAGGATATTTATGTTTACAATTTTATATTAATACAATAAAATTACACATTTAATGCAAAGGATGGAAGGATATTGGGAATATTTGCCCAACATGTTTCTGTGCCGTGGTATACCATGGAGGCCCATAACGGTGAATGGGAGGTGGAGACGTGGGGAATGAGAATGTCGATGTTTGAGGGACTTGGTGTGAAGGCTGAGAGAGAAGGTGGCAGGTAGCTGGAGGATGACACCAGGCTGGAGGAGATCGGAGATTATGTATTTGTTTTTAACCCGGGATAGAGCTGAGTGTATTCACAGGCTGTGGAGAAGGAGCAGGGAAAAAGAGATTTGAAAATCCGGAAGAGAGAGGATAATAATAGATGAACAAAGTTCTTACTCCCTTTGAAGCAGGAGAGGGTAGTTGGAATAAAGGTCAGAGGAAGAGAGACTGGCTTGAAATGAGACAAAGGGCTATTTCATCTTCTGAGACTTGAGAGAAGGAGGGAAACAAGATCGTGATGTTTGTCACTCAGAGGGCAGGAAGTTGAAGACTATTCTTCCTGACAGCTTCAATTTCTCTGTGAAACAGAAACAAGGTCATTGGCAGAAAGGAAAGGTGGAGAGAGGGAGGGGGCTGGAGTAGCCCTTGAGAAGGATGAAGAACTCTGTGTGGCTTTTGAGGACACGGAGAAGGCTCTAGCCATCAAGGGATAAAGGGTTTTATGTCAGTCTCACCTGCACAATTGTGTGTTTTTTTTCTGGCAACAGTCAGCAGTCTGGGTGGAGAAATTCTTTTGAAAGGAAAAAAAAATCTGGTTTGCTAGAAATGGAGGCTCCTTTAGTCTTCTGCTGTAAATGGAAATACAGAACATCCAAATCTGTATTATCTCTTCTTATGTACGTTTTGACTGTTTTAGGTACATTTTAACTATTGAGCATGAAGCATTTGAATCAGCTCATTTAAAAAGAATCATTTAATTGCGATGGTAGCTGAAGGAGATGTAATTAGGCCTTAGGTGACTGATGCTATCTTTCCGACCTATCTGTTTCTGAACATGTCTGGTGCTTAAAATAAGTGTCCCCTGTCTCTGTCATTATCTTATAAATGACACAATTCTTGCTGGTTAACTGGATAGCAATTCTTCCTCCCATTTTCACTACTTCACTTATCTTTGTCTTGTTCATCTGTCACAACTCTGATCTTTAAATGGCTCTACTTCCTATATGTGATTTCACAGAAACATCAACCACAACGACAGGAACAAAACACAGCACATTTGAGTGAATCTCCTTCAGTTTGGAATCATATCTCCTTTCTCTTTCAAAATCTCACTGTTTAAGGAGACTGCAAGAGTAGTTTTGCATAGGAGGCAACAAACCACTGCCTTTGTGCCAGCTCTAGACTGCTGCCTGCCTGGTCTCAGTGTATCCAGCCCACAAGCTAAGAATGAGTGTTACATTCCTAAATGCTCGAAAAAATCAGAAGTGAAACAACAATATTTCACGGCCAGTGAAAATTATAGGAAATTCTAATTTTAGAGTCCACAAGTAAAGTTTTTTTGTGACACACCACACTCACTCACTTATATATTGTCTGAGCGGTTTCTCCTTATAGTATCAGAATTGAGCGGTTGTAACAGAGACCTGCGTGGCCTGCAAAGCCTAAAATATTTACTATCTGGTCCTTTATGGAAAAACATTGCTGATGCCTGGTTTAGAGGTAGTCCTTGGATATATTATGTTACCATATGTTTAGTTTCATTCTCATTGCTCTTTAGTGGACTTAAATTATTTAAAGCAGCAAAGTTTTTACTTTGACACTTTACATTTAAGTTTTTTTGATAGACAAACATGTCTGATAAATAATTTTGTGGTCTAGATACTATCTCTGTCATTAATGTATTCAGTTGGTCTTTATTGAATTCCTACTAGGCTCTTTGCCAGATACTATGAATATAATATTGAGTCAGAGAAATGAATATACTATACTATAGTATATTGTACTATATAGTATACTATACAATAGTACATACAATATACTATAGTAGACTGTAGTACTATACACTGTACTATACTATACAGTACAATACATAATATAGCATATTGCTTGACCCTGGAGTCAACTTGATAGCCACAGTTTAAATTCTGGCTCTAATATTTTCTTGCTATGTAAATTGAGACAAGCTCTTTTGGTGTCCTTATCTGTAAAATATGATACTATCCATATTTATCTCAGACCTCTCTTATGACCCTCTAATGAGGTAATCCATGTAGTGAAGTATCTGGCACATGGTAAATACTCAATGTTATTATTATTATTATTATTATTAGACTATGATACTTTCTATAATGGGAGGGGGATCTGATTCGATGGAAACCATGAGGGAAGGCCAGCTAAAACTTCCTGGAGCAGTTCAACTTGTACTCATAAATCTGGTAGGAGATATAGAAAATATTATGTTTTTTGGATACTATCAGAACACTGCATTCCTAGCCAGTGTAAGGGAGGCTCACTCATTGACTGGGTCAGTTCTTTCTGCTTTGAGCTTGGCTTCCTCTTATGAGGCCTCAGCATTCTTTGTGATAAAGCCTCCTAGAACTCAATGACAATCATATGCTCGCCTCTATGGCTGGTAGAAATCCATTAGAAGGAGCACTTCTTTGCAGGTGTAAATTCTTGCTGTTGGTGAGAGCTGTGGAGTGCCAAACAAAATGCCCATCTGCCTTATTCTATTTCTCTTAATTGATAAAATACACAATGGGAAGCAATTAGTCCCACTGTATTAGTTTGTTTTCATGCGCTGATAAAGACATGGGAAGAAAAAAGTTTTAATTGGACTTACAGTTCCACATGGCTGGGGGGGCCACAGAATAATTGCGAGAGGTGAATGACATTTCTTACATGGCAGCAGCAAGAGAAAAATGAGGAAGAAGCAAAAGCAGAAATCCCTAATAAACCCATCAGATCTTGTGAGACATATTGACTGTCACAAGAATAGCACGGGAAAGACCGGCCCCCGTGATTCAATTACCTCCTCCTGGGTCCCTCCCACAATGCATGGTAATTCTGGGAGATACAGTTCAAGTTGAGATTTGGGTGGGGACACAGTCAAACCATATCATTCAGCCCCTGGCTCCTCCAAATCTCATGTCCTCACATTTCAAAACCAATTATGCCTTCCCAACAGTCCCCCACAGTCTTATTTCAGTATTAACTAAAAAGTCCACAATCCAAAGTCTCATCTGAGACAAGGCAAGTTCCTTCTACCTATGAGCCTGTAAAATCAAAAGCAAGCTAGTTACTTCTTAGATACAATGTGGGTACAGGTATTGGGTAAATACAGCCATTCCAAATGGGAGAAATTGGCCAAAAAAAAAAAAAAAAAGTAACAGGGCCCATGAAAGTCCCAAGTCTCATGGGGCAGTCAAATTTTAAAGCTCCAAAATGATCTCCTTTGACTCCAGGTCTCATATCCAGGTCACGCTAATGCAATAGGTGGGTTCCCACGGTCTTGGGCAGCTCTGCCTCTGTAACTTTGTAGGACACAGCCTCCCTCCTGGCTGCTTTCACAGGCTGGTGTTGAGTGTCTGTGGCTTTTCCAGGCACACAGTGCAAGCTGCCAGTGGATCTACCATTCTGAGGTCTGGAGGATGGTGGCCTTCTTCTCACAGCTCCACTAGGCAGTGCCCCACATGTTGTGGCTTCGACCCCACATTTCCCATCTGCACTGCCTTAACAGAGGTTCTCCATGAGGGCCCTGCCCCTGCAGCAGCAAACTTTTGTCTGGAAATCCAGGCATTTCCATACATCTTCTGAAATCTAGGCAGAGGTTCCCAAACCTCAATTCTTGACTTCTGTGTACCTGCAAGCTGAACACGATGTGGAAGCTACCAAGGCTTGGGATTTCCATCCTCTGAAGCCATAGCCCAAGCTGTATGTTGGCCCCTTTCAGCCATGGATGGAGCAGCTGAGACATAGGGCACCAAGTCCCTAGGCTGTGCACAACACAGGGACCCTGGGCCAGACCCACAAAATCACTTTTTCCTCCTGGGCCTCTGGGTCTGTGATGGGAGGGGCTTCTGTGAAGGTCTCTGATATGGCCCGGAGACATTTTCCACATGGTCTTGGGATTTAACATTAGGCTCCTTGCTACTTATGTAAATTTCTGCTGCCAGCTTGAATTTCTCCTCAAAAATGGGTTTTTCTTTTCTACTGTATCATCAGGCTGAAAAGTTTCTGAACTTTTATGCTGTTTCCCTTTTAAAATGGAATGCTTTTAACAGCACCCAAGACACCTTTTGAATGCTTTGCTGCTTAGAAATTTCTTCCGCCAGATACTCTAAATCATCTCTCTCAAGTTCAAAGTTTCACAGATCTCTAGGGCAAGGGCAAAATGCTCCCAGTCTCTTTGTTAAAACATAACAAGAGTCACCTTTGCTTCAGTTCCCAATAAGTTCCTCATCTCCATCTGAGATCACCTCAGCCTGGACCTTATTGCTCGTATCACTATCAGCATTTTTGTCAAAGCCATTCAACAAGTCTCTGGGAGGTTCCAAACTTTCCCACATTTTCCTATCTTCTTCTGAGCCCTCCAAACTGTTCCAGCCTCTGCCTGTTACCCATTTCTAAAGTCGCTTCCACATTTTCAGATGTCTTTTCAGCAATGCCCTACTCTACTGGTGCCAATTTACTGTACTAATTCATTTTCATGCTGCTAATAAAGACATACCTGAGACTGGGAAGAAAAAGAGGTTTAATTGGACTTACAGTTCCATATGGCTGAGAAGGCCTCAGAATCATGGCATGAGGCAAAAGCCACTTTTTACATGGTGGTGACAAGAGAAAAATGAGGAAGCAGCAAAAGCAGAAATACCTGATAGACCATCAGATCTCATGATAGTTATTCACTAGCACAAGAACAGCACAGGAAAGACCAGCCCCCTTGATTCAATTACCACCCCTTGGGTCCCTCCCACAACATGTGAAAATTCTGGGAGATACAATTCAAGTTGAGATTTGGGTGGGGAAACAGCAAAACCATATGACCCACTTCAAATGCACTTTGCAAAGTCTAATTCTTTGATGCTACTCCAACTATCTCTGGCTTTGTAAGTGTTACAATTGGACAGAAATAGGAGAGGAAAGTACAAAGAAAGATATACTAGGAAGTAGAATCAGAAGGGAATCTTGATAGAATTCTGTCTGTGAAAAATCATATCCAATGTCTGAAAGTGTCATGGTGAGGACACTATTATCATAAACGAAGAGCCTCTGCCTTTTGCAAAATATCAAAGTAGCTGATTTGAATGCTGCCCAAGTCCAGGGCTGATTTTGGTTGGATCATGGCAGCCTCAATTTTGCAGAGACCCCTGAAAATATTTTAATTATGGGACAACTTTTTGATCCAAATATTTTTAATAACATCACAGTCATACAGTTTACTTTGAGTGAGTGAAGTCTGTTCTTAGCTGCTTTTGAATTGTTTGTTGTATTTTGACAATGAAATCAACATAATGAAGTACCTAAGGGCAATTATTTTTTGAAAGAAAACGAGTTGGAATTTTGGTATCCTGTCAGCTGTGTGATCTTGGCAAACCTCATCCCTTTTGTGATTATAATGTGGGACAATTAGACCCATCTCAAAGAATATTGTGTGGGGTATATGAGTAAACATATGTGACAGTCCTGGCTTATTAAACACTACCTAAATTGTAGCCATTATCATATTATAAATGATTGCTCTTTGTCTCAGGCTTAAGGCAAAGATACAAGAATTCTGTCAATTTGCTTTATTTAGAATCATTTATCTTGGAATAACCTTCTCTAACCTATCAATGTAAACCACAACTTGATTGTTTAATTATGTGTTAAAATAGATTTTTAGTAACAACTTTCTAAAACAAAATTTTCATTTAGAAAAAAAGAAGTCCTTATTAAACATTAACCTGTGGAAAAAGAGATTTCATTTAAATGAACCAGAAACACATTTTTTTTGGTACTTAGATGAGAACTTGGTAGAAATTTAAGTAGTTAATTTGTGAATATTAGAACCTAAAAAAGTAAAGTGCATATTTAGGAGATGGCTTGGTTACTTGGAGTGCCACCACATCAGGTTGAAAAATGATGTTACTGACAAATAAAAAAAACCCAATAGTAATTAGTAACAAAGTGTGTGGATGTTATTTTTCTTTACTGTACCAAAACATGTATTTCACAGGACAGGAATGGGAAGCTAGCCATAACCAAACATTTATACAGATTTATTTTAATGTTTGACTCCATGGGTGGTTCTAGCAATGCAATCTGGGACAGATGAATTTAGTACACCCATGAAAATTAGATCCACAGCATCCAAGGCCACACATTCTCTAAGTTTCTTTGATAGAAAGCAATAGAAAACAACCCTTAGTTGATGAATGTCAAGTTGGCAGGTGTAGCTGGAGAGTATAATAGAAAATGAAGTTAGGGAGATTATAGCTGGGAAAAGTAGATATTGTAGAGCCTCACAGGTCACCATAATGACTTTTTGACTTTTTAAGCAAGAGTGAAAACCATTGCTGTCATAAGTGAAATAGCCTAAAATATTTTGAAAGGATTGCCCTGGACACTGTGTGGGTTATATACAGTAAGGGGCAAAAAAGAAAGCAGGTTGAGGATGGTGGTTGGAGATTTCAGTTGAGTTGTGATAGTGGCGTGGACATAGGTGGTAGTAGTGGAGGTGACAGGAAGAGGTGGAATTCTGGATATATTTTTAAAATAGAATCAACATGATTTTCTGATAGATTACATGTGAGATATGCTTTTTATATTCTGAGTTTTTGAAGAGTGGAGTTGCCAATTACTGTCAGGGGAGAGAATGGAGGAGCAAGTTTGGGATAAGGTCAATAGTTCAGTTTTATAACACTGAATTTGAGGTAGTATCTGATTGAGTTTTTAGTTGGATATAAGAATCTAGATTTCAGAGGAGAAATCTAGGCTGGAGATATAAATTAGCAGTCTTGGGAACATAGGAAATATTTAAAGCAGTAAAACTTTGAGATCACTAAAGATATCATCATTGATAAAGAGAAGCCCTAAGTGTGCCCTAGTGCACTACGAAATTTCAGGTAGCATTTCTCAACTTAAGATGCACATCAGAATTTTCTGAAGACCCTTAAAAAATATTGATGCTGGCATCCCACTCATCGGATTTAATTGTGCAGTTTGGGGTAGACTGAGTATTGGGATTTTTTTTTTTTTTTTTGAGACAAAGCCTCACTCTATTTCCCAGGCTAGAGTAAAGTGGCAGGATCTCTGCTCACTGCAACCTCTGCCTCCTGGGTTCAAGCAATTCTTCTGCCTCAGCCTTCCAAGTAGCTGGGACTACAGGTGCCCACCACCACACCCAGCTAATTTTTTGTATTTTTAGTAGAGACGGGGTTTCACTGTTTTAGCCAGGGTGGTTTCGATCTCCTGACCTCAAGATCTGCCTGCCTCGGCCTCCCAAAGTGCTTGGCCGAGCACAGTGGCTCACACGTGTAATCCCAGCAGTTTGGGATGCCAAGGTGGGCAGATCACCTGAGGTCAGGAGTTTGCAACCAGCCTAGCCAACATGGTGAAACCCCGTCTCTACTAAAAATACAAAAAAATTAGCCAGGCATGGTGGTGGGTGCCTGTAATCCCAGCTGCTAGGGAGGCTGAGGCAGAAGAGTTGCTTGAACACAGGAGGCAGAGGTTGCGGTGAGCCAAGATTGTACCACTGCACTCCGGCCACGGTGACAGAGTTAGACTCCATCTCAAAAAAAAAAAAAAAAAAAGCTCCCTGTGTAGTTCTAAGTTATAGGCAAGGTGAAGAAACACTAGGGTTGCACAGATGGCACAGATGAAAGAAAATTGGCAAAAGAAGACTGGGAAAGAGCAGCCATTGAAGTGGAAAGAGAATGGAATGTCCTGGAAGCCAAGTGAAGGAAGCCTTCAGGGAGCCAGTTGTGTCAAATATAGCTTAGGGACCAACTAGAAAGAAGACTGACACTTGACCATTGGATTTAGAAGCATAGAAATTATTGTTGACCTTAATGAAATAAATTTTGGTGGAGAATAGAGGTAAAAGTCAAATGGTTTTACATCACGAGAGAAAAGGAGACCATGAATCACAGAGAGTGGGTATAGGTAAGTCTTTTTAGGTTTTGCTGTAAAGGGGAACAGGGTAAAGGGGTGGTAAATAGAGGAAGGAATAGGGTCAAGAGAGTTTTTAAGAAGGAATAAATAATGATATGTTTGTATACTGATGAGGTTTTTCCAATAGAAAGAAAAATTATTGATGTGGAAGAGGGAAGATTCTGAGGAACCAATTTTTGTGAGTGTGATCAGATGAGATACAGTGCTTAAATGGAGGGACTGGGCTTAGATAAAACTGTTGATTCAGAGTAATAGGAAAAAAGGCAGAGAATAAAGGTACAGAATATTGTGTGGTATAGAATATTGTGTACAGAATAAAGGCACAGAATTTAATAGCCAAGCTTCTGAAAGCTGTCTTCTGATTGCTTTTATTTTCTTGGAAAAGTAAACAGCAAGGAATCAGATTAGAGAGAGTATAGGGGAAGAGTTATTGAACTTTTGAGAAAAAAAATAAAAGGTTTGAAATATCTGTGTAGAAGAGTAGAAGAATGAGTGGATTAGGTAGAGGTGATCAGATTTTTGGAGCACAGAGGACCCAATTGCTTTTAAGTTACTCTTAATAGTTTTGCATGGTGATATGGTTTGGCTCTGTGTCCCCACCCAAATCTCATCTTGTAGCTCCCATAATTCTCACCTGCTGTGGGAGGAACCCAGTGGGAGATGATTGAATCACGGGGGTGGGTCTTTCCTATGCTGGTCTCGTGATAGTGAATGGGTCTCATGAGATCTGATGGTTTTTAAAACGGGAGTTTCTCTGCACAAGTTCTCTCTATTTGCCTGGTGCCGTCCACATAAGATGTGACTTGGTCCTCCTTGCCTTCAGCCATGATTGTGAGACCTGCCCAGCCATGTGAAACTGTAAGTCCAATAAACCTCTTTCTTTTGTAAATTGCCCAGTCTCAGGTATGTCTTTATCAACAGCGTGAAAATGGACTAGTACACATGGCTGTATGGTTTTATTTTCTAGCTACATCCAGCGCTATAGAAGCAGAGAGAATGTAAATGGAGAGTTGGGTTTAAGCAAATGGGGAGTTATTCAGGTAAGTGTGAAGAAGAGAGATGGGGCAATTAAGTTCCGAGTGCTACAGGGAAATTATTATAATGAGAGATAATGAGATTTAAATTTGGCAAGGAAGGATGTGAGAAGACAAAAGAGTATATGACAATGAAATGGTGGTAGGATCAATGTATTATAGAGTCTCAAGGTGTTGAAGAATTATTAGAGTTGGAGTAAGGAAGAGGTCACCCAGAAAGCTAGGGGGCAGTTGGAAAGAGAAAGGATTGAGATTAAGATTAGGAGGCTTACATTGTTGTGAACATGCAAAAAAAAAATTAACAACAGCCACCACAAAATAATGGAAGACAGATTTATTGGAGGAGTGGAAGTTAAAAAAAATGAAAGGCTGGGATATTAGAAGAAAACGCTTCATGAATACTGAAGTTACCAGTCATCATGATATGAGTAGTATTGGATGAAGTGACAGGGGGCCACAAGCTAAATTATTCAAAAAATGAGGGCATATGCTCCCAGGAGTTCTGGAGAAGATTGTAGCAAAATGGGATGGTAGGAGGTAGAGTCTAATGACAAATTCAAACAGAAGATAAGAATGTTCTTAAAGCAGAAATAAGGCACAGAAAGGATAGACAGTTCTCTTCAAGGCCCATGAGTAGAATAGAAAACCTGGGCAAGAAAAGCAGCATTGTCAGGTAGAAGAGCAAGAGGTAAAGGGAATGTTCAGAAAAGAGTTTGAGGATACAGAGGACTTTCTGTTCCCACATCCATATGCATCAATGGAAATTTTCCTATCCTTTCTGTCCTGTGTGGGATGTCTAGCTCTTCTTTTCTTCAGATGCTTGCCTGAACATCATTTCCTAGTACCTTCAGGGACTCATATTTCAGTCAAACTGTTTCCTAAATTAGAACACTTGGTATTTTTATATTCTTGACTCTGAGCTTAGAGGATTTATTCCTTCTGTACACAAAGTCAGTGGGAATAGGTTGCTCTAAGAGATACAGGAGAAAATTCTTTTTGCATCGTTAATTATAGGAAATATTACTTACCTCACTAGGGTTACTGGATTAAATGAGATTCTTAATTTATTTCTGGAGGAAAGACCATGTAAGTTCTATCACCATGTCTATTCTACTCACTGCTGTTTCTCCAATGACTATGATAAAGTAGACATTCAATAAATATTGGTACAAATAAATGAATGTACAAAGAGTACAATAAATGCACACATACATGCATATATTAATACCTAAATGCAAAAAAGACTTACTATTATTCTTACTGGAGAGAACAGCAGTAGGAGCTGCATTCAACACTATCAATTATGCCTTCCTTCTGAAACACACTCTTCCTTTGGTGTCTGGGACATCCCATGACTTGGATTATCCATCTTCTCCTCTCCTACTTTGCCAGTTATTCCTCCTCTACTTATCAATTATAGGTTGGAGAAACTCAAGCTCCATCCTGGGCCTTCTCTTTTCACTGTATACTTTTTCCTAGATGATTTTGTTCTCTTGTATAGTTAAAATTAAATAAGTGCTATGACTCAAATTACGGCTCTTCTAGGAACTTCTTTTCTGAGCATAGATGTATATTTAAGACTCTAACTTTTATCTCCACCCAGATTTCTTATATATCCTTCAAATTTACAAGTTTTTTAACTTATTCCTCATTGCTACTTTCCTGTATTAAGTAATCTAACAGAAATGGGGGCCATTCATAATACCCCCATTTCCCCTCACTCATCCCCCCATATTTAATCAATTTTATCTCCTAGGTATCCATTGAATGGGATCTGTCTAATTCTCTGGAAAAAAAAAGTCTCTTCACCATTTGCCTCTTATTGACCCAACCCCTTTCCTGTCTATTCTCAATGTTACAGCACAGCTATCTTTGTAAAACCCAAATCTGATAATATCAGTTCCTTGCTGACACCTTTTCCTGATGCTACTGAGAAAAACTCTCAAATCCTTAACCTGCCTGCAAGACCTTGCATGCTCTGGTTCTTACTGTCTTCATAGGAACTTGTCATTCCACTTTTTTTTTTATTCTCAGTGACCTAGGCTCACTGGCCCTATTGGCATGTCTTTGAGCCTGAGGTTACCTTTTCTCTTGAGGGCCTGCACCCCACACACATGCTCTTTCCTCTACTCAGATATTTTTCTATCCATACTTTGTTAATTTTCATAGCTGAGCTCAAAATTCATTAATCATCCTCTCCTACCCAATGCTAAGTCATGTGATTTTATTATTTGGTTTCATAGCACCCTGCTATGTACTGCATTCTGTATCCCCAAAATTCATATGCCAAAGCTCTAACTCCAAATATGACTGTGTATAGAGAGGGATTTTAGTAGGCAGTTAAAGCTAAATGAGGTCATAAGGGTAAGGTTCTAATCGAATAGACCTAATGACCTTATAGGAAGGGGAAGCAAGATCAATCTTCTTCTCTCTCTGTCATATGAGGATACACCAAGAAGGTGGCCATCTACCAGCCAGGAAGAGATCCCTCACCAGAGTCCCGCCATGCTGGGGCACCCTGATCTTAGGCTTCCAGCCTCCATAATGGTGAATAAATAAGTTTCTGTCATTTAAGCCACCTGTCGATGATACTTTTTTTTTTTTTTTTGAGACGGAGTCTCACTCTGTCACCAGGCTGGAGTGCAGTGGCATGATCTCGGCTCACTGCAACCTCTGCCTCGCAGGTTCAAGTGATTCTCCTGCCTCAGCCTCCCGAGTAGCTGGGACCACAGGCACATGCCACCACGCCCAGCTAATTTTTGTATTTTTTAGTAGAGACAGGGTTTCACCATGTTGGCCAGGATGGTCTCGATCTCTTGACCTCGTGATCTGCCCACCTCAGCCTCCCAAAGTGCTGGGATTACAGGCGTGAGCCACTGCGGCTGGCCAATACTTTGTTATGGAAGCCCAAGCTGAATAATAGACACCTTGTACTTATTCTTCATGCCACTTAATACCATTTTATATGACTAATTGTTTGATATATGCCTCCTTCATTAGTATGCACACTCTCAAAGGGAAGAAAACCTGTTTATCTTGTTATGCTCTGTATTGCTAATGTCTAGCAAGGTGCCTTTTATATTAATGGCACAAATTAAATATTTGTTGAATTAGTGAATTTATTCATAAAAATCACATTTGTACACAGATTACACACTACAGTATAGAAATATTTTATTAAAAGTGGCACTAGGTAATTCACTACTTTATGGCAACAGCAGAAGGAAGTGAGAATTAGGATTTGAGTTCATTCCTAACTCTCCCTTTCTCCAAACCTTTGACTTAGGCTGTTTCATTTACTTTGTAAAAACACACATTGTGTTAGGCAACATTGTAAAAGTGCAGAATACCTGATTATGATCAGTCAACATATAAGGGTGTATCACACATTTGTATAGTGTAGATTGAGATGTTAGATATTAGCCCAGTAGAACAAATGGTAAGAAATGTTCTTAGACTATTAATTCATAACATTTTTAAATTAAGAATCTAGCAAACCAATATTTCTTTCACCCACGTCTCAATCCACATTTGCAATACTGTTTTTGTCTGAGAGAGAATACTACAGATTTTCTCTGGTAGATTCAAGTGGGACAGTGGATGACCTGTGCCATTAAATAGTGTTTAATTCTGTTTTATGTGTTATATTTAACTTTGTTATACACATGAATGAATGTTTATTATATTCAAAGTAATACTGATAAAGTAATTGTTTTCATGACTATACTAGTATTAGGCATGTGAACAGTCATCAAAATTGTTATGGTAAGCAGCTCTAAGATGGCTTCCAATAATTCCTGCCTCCTGGTATTCATGTCTTTGTGTAAAACCCTACCTTTGGTTGAAAGTTTGACCTAGTAAGTTATTTCTAACAAATAGAATCACAAATATATTATCTTCACAAAAACTCCCTAAAATAGACATTATTTCTCATCCTACTCAAATATCAGCAAAATTCACCAAAAACATCACTGTGAGATTTGGTTATGGGCCAACACTGACATAAATTCATCTCTTTTGCTCTCTTACTCTCTCTGGTAGAAGCCAGTTACCATGTTGTGAGCTGCCTTATGGAGAGGCCTGTGTGTCAAGAAACTGAGAAAGGCCTCTACTTAACAACCAGTGAGGAAAAGAGGCCTTTATTCCTACAATTCATGAGGAACTGAATCTTGCCAGAAACCAAAAAAATTGATCTTGGAAGTAGATCCTCCCCATTTGAGCTTTCAGATGAAACTGCATCCCTGGGTAACATTTTCATTGCAGCTTGTGAGAGAACTCGAAGTGGAGGCATTCAGCTGAGCTCTGCCCAAGTTTCTGACCCACAGAAACTCTGAAATACTGAATAATTGTTGTTTGACCCTGCTAAGTTTTGGGGTAGTTTGTTATGCAGCAACAGATAAATAATATATTTGTTATGACTAATCATAACAATTGATATTAACCTAGTAATTCATAGTTCAGGAAACACACTAAGCCAATATTAAGTTAATAAATGTTCTGAATGCCATTTTTAATGCCAGAAACTAAGAACCTATAGGTGGACCAAAAAAAATTATCTCTCTTCATGAAGTTTACATAGAATGGCTTCATAGAATGATTTAGGGGGTATTTTCTCTTTATCTTGTGGAATAATGTCAATAGGATTGGTACCAATTCTTTGAATGTCTGATAGAATTCAGCTGCAAATCTGTCTGGTCCTGGACTTGTTTTTTTGTTGGCAATTTTAAAAATCAATCTTTCAATCTCACTGCTTGTTATTGGTATGTTCAGAGATTCCATATTTTCTTGGTTTAATGTAGGAGGGTTGCATATTTCCAGGAATTTATCCATCTCCTCTAGGTTTTCTAGTTTATGCATATCAAGGTGTTCATAGTAGCCTTGATTGATCTTATGTATTTCTGTGGTATGAGTTATAATATCTCTTGTTTTGTTTCTAACGGAGCTTATTTGGATCTTCCCTCTTCTTTTCTTGGTTAATTTCACTAATGGTCTATAAATTTTATTTATCTTTTCAAAGAACCAGCTTTTTGTTTCATTTATCTTTTGTATTTTTTTTGTTTCAATTTCATTTAGTTCTGCTATGATCTTCATTATTTATTTTTTTCTGCTGGGTTTGAGTTTGGATTGTTGTTTCTCCAGCTTCATGAGGCGTGACCTTAGATTGTCTATTTGTGTTCTTTCAGACTTTTTGATGTAGGCATTTAAAACTAGGAACTTTCCTCTTAGTACTACTACTTTTGCTGTATCCCAGAGTTTTTGATAGGTTGTGACACTGTTATTCAGTTCAAAGAATTTTTTTATTTCCATCTTGATTTCATTGTGGACCCAATGATGATTCAGAAGCAGGTTATTTTATTTCTTTGTATTTGCATGGTTTTCAGAGTTCCTTTTGAAGTTGATTTCCAGTTTCATTCCTCTGTGATCAGAGGGAGTACTTTATATAATTTGATTTTCTTAAATTTACTGAGACTTGATTGGGGCCTGTTATATGGTCTATCTTGGAGAATGTTCCATGTACTGACAAATAGAATGTATATTCTGTAGTTGTTGGGTAGAATGTTCTGTAAGTATTTGTTAAATCCATTTGTTGTAGTGTATAGTTTAAGTCCATTGTTTCTTTGTTGACTTTCTGTCTTGATGACTGGTCTAGTGCTGCCAGTAGAGTATTAAAGCCCATCACTATTATTATGTTGCTACAGATCTCATTTCTTAGATCTAGTAGTGATTGTTTTATAAATTTGGGAGCCTCAGTGTTAGCTGCATATATATTTAGAATTATAATGTTTTCCTGTTGGACTAGTTCTTTTAACATTATGTAATATTCCTTGTTGCTCTCTGTCTTTTTAAACAACTGTTGCTTTAAAGTTTGGTTTTCTCTGATATGAGAATAACTACTGCTGATCACTTTTGGTGTCCATTTGCATGGAATATCTTTTTCTAACTCTTTACCTTAAGTTTATGTGAGTCCTTAGGTGTTAGGTGAGTATCCTGAAGACAGCAGAAATTTGGTTAGTTTTTAATCCATTCTGCAATTCTGTATCCTTCAGGTGGAGCATTTAGGCCATTTACATTCAATGTTAGTATTGATATGTCAGGTACTATTCTATTCATTGTGCTATTTGTTGCCTGAATACCTTTTTTTTTTTTTGGTTGTTGTTGTTGTTATTGTTATATAGATCCTGTGAGATTTATGCTTTAAGGAGGTTCTATTTTGGTGTATTTCATGGATATGTTTAAAGATTTAGAGCTGCTTTTAACAGTTCTTACAGTGCTGGCTTGGTAGCGGCAAATTCTCTCAGCACTTCTTTGTCTGGAAAAGACTGTGTCTTTCCTTACTTGTGAAGCTTAGTTTTGCTGGATACATAATTCTTGGCTGATCATTGTTTTGTTTAAGGAGGCTAAAAATAGGACCACAATCCCTTCTAGCTTGTAGGGTTTCTGCTGAGAAATTTACTGTTAATCAGATAGGTTTTCCTTTATAGGTTACCTGATGTTTTTGCCTCACAGCTCTTAAGATTATTTTCTTTGTCTTGACTTTAGATAACCTGATGATTATGTGCCTAGTCAATTATGTTTTTGTGACAAATTTCACAGGTGTTCTTTAAGCTTCTAGTATTTAGATGTCTAGATCTCCAGAAAGGCCAAGGAAGTTTTCCTTGGTTATTCCCTCAAATATATCTTCCAAACTTTGAGATTTATCTTCTTTCTCAGTAACACCAATTATTCTTAGGTTTGGGTGCTTACCATAGTCCCAGACTTCTTCAAGGCTTTCTTCATTTTTAAAAATTCTTTTTTCTGTCTTTGATGGATTGGGTTAATTTGAAAGCCTTGTCTTCGAGTTCTGAAGTTCTTTCTTCTGCTTGTTCAATTCTGTTGCTGAGATTTTCCAGTGCATTTTGCACTTCTATAAGTGTATTCTTGATTTCCAGAAGTTGTGTTTCTTTTATTTATGCTATCTATTTCACTGAAGAATTTTTCTCTCATGCCCTGTAGCATGTTTTTGACTTCTTTAAGTTGGACTTCACCTTTCTCTGGTGCCTCCTTGATAGCTTATTAATCAACCTCCTAAATTCTTTTTTTTTTTTTTTTGGCAATTCAGAGATTTCTTCTTGGTTTGGATCCATTGCTAGTTAGCTGGTATGATCTTTTGGGGGTGTTAAACAACCTTGTTTTGTCATAGTACTAGAACTGTTGGTCTAGTTCCTTCTCATTTGGGTAGACTATGTCAGAGGGAAGATCTGGGATTCAAAGACTGCTGTTCAGATTCTTTTGTCCCACAGGGTGCTCCTTTGATGTGGTGTTCTCCCCTTCCTCTAGGAATGGGGCTTTCTGAGAGCTGAACTGTAGTAATTGTTTTTGCTCTTCTTGGTTTAGCTACTCAGTGAAGCTACCAGGCTCTGGGCTAGTACTTGAGGGTGTCTGCAAGGAGTCCCATGATGTGATCCATCTTCAGGTCTTGCAGCCACGGATACCAGCACCTACTCTGGTGGAAGTAGCATGAGAGTGAAGTGGACTCTATGAGGGTAGTTGTTTGTGTTTTCGTTAAGTGTGCTGGTTTTCCATCAGTTGGCCTACAGCCAGGAGGTCACGCTTTCAAGAGAGCATCAGCTGCAGTCCTAAGGGAGGATTCAGCCTTCCCCTATGGACACCTGGTTAAGTATTCAGTTTTCTCTGGCAGCGCGCAGGGTCATAGAGCTCTCAAGGCATTATGACCTTTGTCTTCAGTTACCATGGCAGGTAGAGAAAGACCACCTGGTGAGGGCAGGGATAGGCATGTCTGAGCTCAGCTTCTCCTTGGACAGGGCTTGCTATAGCTACTGTGGGAGTTGGTGGTGTGGTTCCCAGTCCAATAGAGTTATATTGCTAGGGGGATTTTGGCTGCCTCTGCTGAGTAATGCAGGTTGCCAAGGAAGTGGGGGAAAGCCAGCAGGCTTAGGCCTCACCCCACTCCCATGTAGACTGCAGTCCTAAAGGCTGGTCTCACTCCCAATGTGCTCCCACAACAGCACTGAGTCTATTTGCAGGTAGCCAGTAACCCCAGCTGAGAACTTGCCCTACACCATAAGCCTCCTTGTGGAGAAAGCAGGCAGGCTCACAGTTCCTTGGCTGTTCGATGGAGCCTGCAGCAGCAATCCACCTCCTTCAAAAGGTTTGTTGATTCTCTTGGCTTTCCTGGTATGTTCCTGCAGTAGTGGTACTTCCATTTACTAACTATATAGTTTTGGGCAATTATCTGGTCTATTTCCTCTTCAGTATTGAAGTGGCTACATTGTCTAGGGTATATACCCAGGGTTTGTCATCTTGTGCCTGGAAAATTTGGGACACAAACACACATGAGGAGCTTAGGAGCAGAGGTTTAATAGGCAGAAGAAAAGCAAAAGAAAAACAGCTCTCTTTCTAGAGAGAGAGGGGCCTTCTGAGTGAAAAAGACCAGCTGGTGACAGATGTGCTAGATTTTATAGTCTGGCTTGAGGAGGTGGTGTCTGATTTATGCAGGGCTCACAGATTGGCTTAATCAAGTATGACATTTACATAGTGCATGGGGAAGGCTGGTCTCTCCACCCTAATCTTATTATGCAAATGAACTTTCCCCTTGGCCAACTCCATCTTGTCTGCTCCCTACTGTACATGTGACTGGCAGAGAAGGGAATATGAAGCTACCATCTTGAACACGTCTAGTCCCTAGTTCCTGCCAGCATTCACCCGTGCAAGCCCCCAGCTTGCTTGTCTATGTCTGCAGCTGGACTTTACGGGCTGCTCTTTGTTAGAAAATGATTTGAGGCTGCTTTTCATTAAAAAGAAAAGCCTTACTGAGGACTCCCATACCCTTACTATCTGCCTAAGTGATTTCTTCTTAACTCCTGTGTTAGTCTGTTTTCACACTGCTGATAAAGACATACCAGAGACTGGGCAATTCATAAAAGAAAGAGGTTTAATTAGAATTACAGTTTCATGTGGCTGGGGATGCCTCACAATCATGGCAGAAAGCCAGGAGGAGCAAGTCACATCTTACGTGGATGGCGGCAAGCAAAGAAAGGAGCGCTTGTGCAGGTAAGCTCCCTTTTTATAACCATCAGATCTCATTAGACATATTCATTATCACGAGAACAGCATGGTAAAGACCTGCCCCCATGATTCAATTACCTACCACTGGGTGCCTCCCACAACACGTGGGAATTCAAGATGAGATTTGGGTGTAGATACAGCCAAACCATATCAACTTTGATATCATTCCCCTCCTCAGGAGCAGTAACCCTAACTGCTGTTAGAGGGTGTTGGGCGACAACTCTTTCTGGCTACTTCCTGTTGAAAAGGGGTGTTGTGTGGAGAACAGCAGCTAGGGCTCCTGGGGTTGATCTAAGTGTCCTTGGAAGAAAGGCGTATCATGTGTGGTTAAGTCTGTAGCACCATTTGGAGTTTGATTGCTTCTAGGTGAGAGGAAACAATTCGAGTTATAGTATTGAGTAGACAAGGTCCAAACATTAATATAAAACACATGAGCAAGAGGAGGCTTAATAATGGAGCTAACCAGTTGTACCAAAGGCTGGATGACTGAATGGTAGAGGTGGAAGTGAGTAGGATAAGTAGCCCTTGCTCATTTACTTATCTCTTTTGATTTTCAGCTTAAGGTCTCTTATTTCCTCACATTGGTATCCAAGACATTCCTCTGGGCTGCCAGGGATTGCTCTCTCAGTTTTCCAGGCTTTAACTTGAGCGTGATGTATCCAGGAATCAATACCTGTAACTTTTACTGCCGAGGGCATTGAAAGGAGAATGGTGTAAGGCCCTTCCCTGCTTGGGCTTAGAGAAGGAGAGAGAGAAAGTAGAGACTTTACCAGTACCAAATATCCTGGGTTAAATAAAGGTGGTCCTACTTCTTGGGGTTGGGCTTCTGCTACTTGAGTTAATTCCTGTTGAAAACGAGCCAGAGAGTTTACACGCTTGCCCAATTCAGAGGTCTCTTGGTCTAATAAGAAATCATTGGTCAGAAAAGGCCATCCATACAACATCTCAAAAGGGCTTAGATCTAACTTTGAAGGGGTGTTTCTTACCTGCAGTAAAGCCATAGGAAGAAGAACAACCCAAGGAAGATGAGTTTCTTGGGACAATTTCCTGAGGTGTCTTTTGATGACATCGTATGTCTTCTGTAGTTTTCCTGAGGACTGGGGTCTCCAAATTCAACGGAGATGATACTGTATACCTAGTGCCTTTGAGGCTACCTGTGTGATGGCTGCTTCAAATGAGGGGCCATTTCACTTTGGAGGCACTTAAGTAGACCAACACAGGGAATAATTTCATTAACTAACATCTTTACTACCTCAGAGGCCTTTTCTGTATGCTATGGAAATGCTTCTACCCAGTTAGTGAATGTATATACCCATACCAGGAGGTATTGGATGTCCTTCATCTTTGGCATGTGGGTGAAGTCTATCTACCAGTCCTCCCTTAGAGAGCATCCCATCCTTTGGATTTGAGGAGGAAGGGACTGTCTGTTCATGGGATTACTATTAAGAAAGACTTCGCAAGCATTAACAACCTGTTTTACTGTTCTTAATAAGTTCTCTCCTGAAAACAATCTTTGGGCACATTGAAAAGTTTTATCCTTTCCCAAGTGAAAAGCTTGGTGAAGGAATTTAAAGACTTTCCACTGGCTGGAGGCTGGCAAGTGGACCTTGCCATCCTCTGACTGCAGCCATTCTGAGGGCTGGAGGGTGTACCCTTGAGAAGTGGCCTATTCTATTTCTGCAGGGGAATACTGAGGCTAGATTTCTCTTATGGAGCCTTCTCAGAGTAGAGGGGCTTGAAGTGTGTTGATGTCATGAGACTTCCTTGCTGCTGACTTGGCTGCCTGATCAGCTAGCTTGTTTCCTTAGCCTATTTCATTTACTCCCTTCTGATGTCCCTTACAATGCATCACTGCTACCTCTTGTGGAGGGAAAACTGAGGATAATTACTTGTTAATTTCCTGACGGTATTTAATAGAAGACCCATTGGTGGTAAGAAAGTACCTTTCCTTCCAAATGGTAGCATGAGCATGGAGAACTAGGAAAGCATACTTGAGTCAGTGTAAATGTTAGCTACCTTTCCCTTGCTTAACTCAAGTGCAACTCAAGTGTAAGAGCTGTCAGTTCAGTTAGTTGAGCACTTGTGCCTAGAGAGAGAGATGTGCTTTCAATAACATCATTCAGAGTGACTACTGCATATCCTGCCTTATGGATTCTTTGCTCTACAAAGGAGCTTCCATCCATGAAGAGGGTCCAATCTGGATTTTTCTAGGGGAGTTTCCCTGAGATCTTCCCTGGCTGCATAAGTCTGTACCACAACTTGTTCACAGTCACATTTAGGTTTCCCAGCTCCCTCAGGGAGGAAAGTGTCTGGGTTTAAGTGAGAGAAAGTTTTTAACTGGATGGTGGAACCCTCTATCAGTAGAGCTTGATATTTAAGGAAACTGCTGTCTGTTCACCAAAGGCTTCCCTTAGAGGACAGGAAACTCGCCATGTTATGTGTGGTATAAACAGTCAAGTCATTTCCCAAGTTTAATTTGGAGGCTTCTGGGACCAGTAGGGCCACCGGGGCAATGGCTCAGAGGCATGCTGGCCATGCTTTAGCCACCAAATCAAGTTCCTTGCTCAAATAACCCATTGGCTGTTGAGTTTATCCTCAGGCCTGTGTTAAGACTCTCAGGGCCATCCCCTTCCTTTCTGATACATATAGATTGAAGGCCCTTCCTATGGGAAGGCTGAGAGCTGGTGCCTTAAGTAGGGCCTGCTTTAGCTGGTTAAAGGCCTTTTGAGCTTCAGGTTCCCAGGTTAGGAGATGAGTTTTAAGCTGATGGACTTTCTCTTATGAGGTGATACAGAGAATGAGCTATCTCACTGTACTCAGCCTGCAAAATTCTGTAATGCCCCAAAATCCTCTTCGTTGCTGGAGGGTTTGGGGAGGGGGAAGGAGGAAATGGGCTTAATCCTTTCTTCCCCTAGTGCTTTGGTCCCTTCAGACAGCACTAAACCCAGAAACTTCACTGAGGTTTTGCAAAGCTGGGCCTTAGATTTTGAAACCTTATATCCTCTGTCAGGTAATAAATTAAAAAGAGCTTCAGTGCCTTCCTGAGAAGCTTCCTCAGTTGGGGTACAGGGCAGTATATATCACCCACTTATCGTAAAATCTTGATCTGAAGATGGGAAAACTCAGTGAGGTCTTTTGATAATGCCTGTCCAAACAAATGAGGGATATCTCGAAATCCCCAAGGCAGCACCATCCATGTTAACTGGATGGTTTGGTCAGAGGGATCTTTGAAGGCAAACAGGTATTGAGAGTAAGGATGTAATGGTATAAAGAAGAAGGCATTCTTTAAATCTAGGACTGTAAACCATTTAGTTCCCTCAGATATTTGGGTCAGCAAGGTATAGAGATTAGGTACTACTGGATGGATTGGGACTTTGGCCGCATTAATGAGGCAGAGGTCCTGAACTACTCTTCATTACCCATTGGGTTTTTGCACTCCTAATATTAGGTTTTTGCAGGAGCTGTTACAGGGTTTGAGAGGACCCTGCATCTTCAGATTATTAATAATAGCTTCTAGCCCTTTCCTATCCTCTGTGTTTAGGGAATATTGCTCCTGGTTAGGAAAAGAAGTGGGATCCTTAAGATATATCTGAACTGGCTGCTGGTTAAAGCTTGACCGATTTTCCCTTGAGTTGTCCACACTTATGGATTGATATCAGCTTCTACCAGTGGGAGACAAAGCAATTGTCCTGGGGCTATAAGGATGCTGGCCTCCATGCAAGCTAAAATGTCTCTACCTAACAAATGAGTGGGGCTTTCTGGCATGAACATCACACACCGGGGACTGTTGTGGGGTGGGGGGAGCGGGGAGGGATAGCATTAGGAGATATACCTAATGCTAAATGTTGAGTTAATGGGTGCAGCACACCAACATGGCACACGTATACATATGTAAAAAACCTGCATGTTGTGCACATGTACCCTAAAACTTAAATTATAATAATAATAAAATAAAAAAATAAAAAAAATGTATTTTGTATGTTTTGATTAATAAATATTTTATTTAAATTTAAAAAAAAAGCCATGTGTAAACATTAGGTTTCCTCATCTGCAGCTGAGTTGAGAAAAATATCAATTTAGAGTTTTTTTTGAGATGCCCCTGATGGTTGTGTTATAAGAAGAGGGGAGGCCTGGATTAGAGAGGAAAGGAGAGAGGCTGGCTTCAGTGTCCAGAAAGAGATCTACCTTCATTCCTTCAATTTCCAGAATCATCTCAGGCTCCAGTGCTGTAATGGCAGTTTGAGCTGCCGAAGCCAGGGGTTTGAACCCTGGGATCCATCAGTCCTGTTGGGCCATCTGTGAGACTGGTTCTGAACCCAGTGACCTTCATCTTCAAGGGCAGTCTGATTTCCAGTGGTCCCTTCCACATGCTGAACAGGGTCATGGTGGTTTCTTCTTGCTACCTGGACACTCCTTCTTAAAGTGCCCTGACTTGCCACACTGATAGCAACTAGTGGATGCACCTTGGGGATCCTGGACTTTGCCAGGCTTCAAAGCAGCTACTAGAGCCTCTGTCCTTCCCTTTTCTTCCTTTTTTCTCCTGGTTCTCCTCCTGGTTCCTATTATAAAAGACTGAGGTGGCCACCTTCAGAGGGTTCTCTAAGGTACTATCTGGTCCTATAGCCTGCTTCTGAAGTTTCCTTTTAATATAGGGAGCTTCCTGTGTAATAAAATTGTATTTTAGGATGAATTGTCCCTCCACTGACTCAGGGAATAGAGTTGTGTGCTTTATTAGTGCCTCTCTCAGTCATTCCATAAAGGCTGCAGTATTCTCTTCTCATGGACAGTTTAGAGTAATTAAGGGGTTTGGCCCTAGTTCTTTATAGGCCCTCCAATGTGCACATTAAAAAATGTTTTCTTTTCCATTCATCTGTAGCACCACTGGGATTCCAATTAGGGTTGTCAAGAGGAACTGCTTCTATTGGGAATGGTGTTTCCCTTCCCTATTTTCTCTTTTCCTTTTAGACCTACTATAGGAGACATATTGCTCATCTCTGAATTTCTCTGCTGCCTTCAGAGCTGCCTGCTTCTCAGTTGTGGTTAGGGTTTGGCTTAGGAGCAGCATAACATCCCTCCATGAGAGGTCAAATACCTGAGTTAAATTTTGGAAGGCTTTTATGTATTTATTAGGGTCTTTGGAAAATTGGCCTAAGTCTTCCTTTACTTGCCCAAGGTCCTAAAATGAGAAGGGAACTTGAACCCTAGTGACATCACCTCCATTGTGCCTTTCCTATAGGGGTAAGAGTGAAGGTGGGGGAGTGGGAAATTTTGGAGATGGTGGAGGTAGAAGAGCTGGTGGTGTGGTTGGAAGTGGCCCCAGATAAGGGGAACTGGAAGGGCTGGGATACCCAATAGCTGCCTCAGATGGTTTCCCTGGAAGTTGCTTTTTTCTAGTCTTGGGGAATCATTCAGTTTGGTCCTGCCAGATATGATTGCTAAAAGGGCTGGGTTGATTGTGCAATGCTTGCAAAGGTCTGGGTTGTCTTGCAGGGCAAAGAAACTCTATGCATAAGTTACCTTGGACAATTTTCCTCCTGTCTGCAGAAAAGATCTAATTGTTGGATAATATTAAAATTAAGGCTCCCTTCCAAAGGCGAGACTGGTTCAAGAGCATAAGAAGGCCATGCCCTTGTGCAAAAGAAAATGAACTGCTTTTTGTTAAAAGTCTCAGGGTCAAAGAGTCCTTGTGTTTCAGAATGCACTCCAGAGAGGTGCAAGCTGAGATGGTCTGTTACCCATTTAGAAAGAGAAGTGAGAAAAAGGCATCCCTTTAGTCTCCTTACTTTTCGTGTGACCCAGGGTGGATGGGAAGACAGTGGGGGTGTCCCTCCTGCTGTTTTTTCTCCGTGGTTCCTGGCTGCTGGTATGTTGTTGAATGTGCTGCCCATGGTTGCAAGCATGACCTCCAGCTATGGAAACAGAGGAACTAAGAGATTGGGATTAGTCATAGTCATCCATGTGATTTTAGTCCTCTGCCTGTGACTTCCCTTTGACTTCCTAGACTTTTGTGACCTGCCTGGCTCCTCAGGGAAAAAAAAAAAAAGGATCTTGAGAGAGACAATGTGACAGTTGCATTCGGGCAACTGTTGCACTTCCCTCCTTAACAGAGGTAGTGTGCTAGTTTGAGCTCTATATACTGCTGTTACAGCCCATGCTAAAGCCTTCACCCTTAGAGAATGGTTCTGGTTAACTTCCGAACTTAAAATCCCCTTATTAATTAAGTACCATTCTAACTGGAGGCAGAATATGTGCCTTCAAAGAACATAGGGACTAAATGGCTACTTTCCTGGTGATGGGACAGTATAGAGACTAAAATTTGGCTTTGGAGAATATTTTACTCCTAGTTGTTGAAGGCAGAATTTTCCAGTTTACAGAAGCAACATGAAGCCTGATTTCTAGTAGAGAAGTGCAAAAAAGAAGAGAATTGGGAAGCTAGAGTGTTTTGGTAAAGGACCTACACAATGTGCCTCATGGAGACGATCCCTATTCCACTAGGTGGTGCTGTTGACCTTGAAATGCCATGTGCTCTCCAGACCAAGGGCAGAGAGAGACCTGGAAAGTTCCATGTGCTCTCCAGACCAAGGGCAGAGAGTGATGCTCACTGTGGGAGGGGGCACCCTCTCTTCCTAGAAACTCACAAAGACACCCTTTGAGTTATATCCCTGGTTACTATGACATTCCCTGATCTTGCCAAACAAGATTACTTCCCTGAACTGTAAAACTTCCCACACATTGCATACACAGAGAGGACAGGAGATATGGTGGTTGCAGATAGGAAAGGAGGAAATTATGATAGGAAAGTTGGAGATCCTGTTGCTGACACCCCATTGGGTGGTCGGAGGCTGGGGTCAGTCCAGAAGCCTCTGGATAACACTGGGGAGTAGCCCCAGCCAGAAATCTTCAGTCACTTCAAAACCTCTTCCAGCACCCCGCAACATCTAAGTCCTCCCTGTAAGTAAGCTGGTTCAAACATGGCCAATATGCCCAGGAACTCGTGGGTACTGGGGGATTCTCCATGTTCTCCCCAGCAAGCCTCACATGCAAGTCTTAAAGAATGACAGCCATGCTAACTGTGTTTTTAACTGGCTAACGGATGCCCATTATTGATTTGATTTGCTTCTAAAATAGAGGCTGAGAGCCCTGAAAAGAGAGGACAAAGTTAGAGTCCGCTCCTCTACTCACTGTTTCAGTGAATGTTGTACTTCGGTATCCTAGACAAGGTCCCCCGTATGAAGTGGCTACATTTTCTGGGATATACACCCAGGGTTCGTCGTCTCTCACCAGGAAAATTTAGGACATGAACACACATGAGTAGTTTAGGAGTGGAGGTTTAATAGGCAGAAGAAAAGAAAAAGAAAAACAGCTCTCTCAGAGAGAGAGTTCTTTGAATGGAAAGGTGGAAAAGACCAGCTGGTGGCACACGTGCCAGATTTTATAGTTCAGCTTGAGGAGGTGGTGTCTGATTTATGTAGGGCTTATGGATTGGTTTGATCAGGTATGACGTTTACGTAGTGTGTGGGGAAGGCTGGTCTCTCCACCCTAATCCTATAATGGAAATGAACTTTCCCCTTGGCCAGCACCATCTTGTCTGCTCCTTACTGTACACATGGCTGGCAGAGAGGGAAGATGGAGCTGCGCTCTTGAACATGTCTAGTCCCTGGTTCCTGCCAGCATTCACCTGTGCAAACTCCCATCTTGCTTGTCTATGTCTGCAGCTGGACTTTACAGGCTGCTCTTTGTTAGAAAATGGTTTGGGGCTGCTTTTCATTAAAAAGAAAGCCTTACTGAAGACTCCCATGCCCTTGCTACCTGCCTAAGTGATTTCTTCTTAACTCCTGTAGCATTGTCTTATTCTCAGGTATAGCATTCCTCCTCAGCCCTTCACAGGATTATTTAAGTATCAAAAGCTACAACATAGAGTACCTGGCACAGTGTTTGATGCACACTAAACGTTCAGTATGTCCTACAGTCGTACTGATTTCTTTTATTCAGGATTCAAAAAGCTTAACATAGGGGCTGGGCGCGGTGGCTCACGCTTGTAATCCTAGCACTTTGGGAGGCTGAGGCGGGCGGATCACAAGGTCAGGAGATCGAGACCACGGTGAAACCCCGTCTCTACTAAAAAATACAAAAAATTAGCCGGGTGTGGTGGCGGGCGCCTGTAGTTCCAGCTACTCGGAGAGGCTGAGGCAGGAGAATGGCGTGAACCCGGGAGGCGGAGCTTGCAGTGAGCCGAGATTGCGCCACTGCACTCTAGCCTGGGTGACAGAGCAAGACTCCGTCTCAAAAAAAAAAAAAAAAAGCTTAACATAGAATAATGAGTTATTTTTTTTTCAAACTGTGGTCAAAATATTATTTTTTTCTAGAATTTTACAGCCAGAAAAGCCTTAAACCACAAATCTTAATTCTGTAAATGAAGGAACAGCTCTAATGAAGTGAGATGATGTGTCCAAGGTGGCATAGTTAATTGGTGATCTGATGTTGACAGGAGAGACTCCATTTCTTACAGAGATCTCTTAGGGAGATATGCACCTATATTTCCCAATTTTCTCTCTTAGGTTTATCAATGACTTGACATGCGCAATCAGAATTTACTTTGAACTCTGCCCAAAGGCTCCTTTTGCATGATCTAGATAACATATTTTTGTGTAGCAGTTTGACAAAGTATGACTTATTATAAACTGTAACTATATAACATTTAAACAAACTTAGAAAGTTTAACTAGCTTTTGCAGGCAGTTAAATATATTTTAGCCCATTTAATTTTAAGAGCATTGTCACCATTTATTTTACCACGTATATAAATTAAGATATAAATACAAGGTAAATTGGGGACTAAACTTTAAGAATCAGAGTTGGTAGTTTCTCATTCTCTAAACAGGCTTTATTTCATATTTGAAAGCACAAGTGAAAATTTATACTGAACATAGAATTACCTTTACATAATCATGTAAGTGTGATAGATGGAGAACAATTACCTGTGAATGTGGGCAATATGCCCAGACCAGAGAGACCACTTTCTGAAATGAGAATAACAATATTTCTATGAGTTCAAGGATTCTTCATAAAACAGTCATCCTAGTTGGACTGATTTACTAAAAAGTAGAAGCCAATGAGTTACAGAGTTACTTAAATGATAGCTGCACAAAATATTTTCATTACCATTTAAGTATGATTACACCCAACTTAAAAGGGATCCTTCTCGTAGATACATTTTTTTTTCTCTAATGAATCATTTGCTAATACACATCATTCCAGTCTAAATAGAGTGGGAATATAAATTATAATTTAAACAGAAAATTTTTGCTAATAATTATGGAGGACAATAGGTATAAATTATCCTGGGAAAACCACACTATATGATATTATCATGGACATAACTGAAATAATGCATAGGGTTAACAAAATGGGAAAAGGTGAGGTACTATTGATGCCTTCCCATTTTCCTTTCTTTGTACTTTTCACTGCTTCTGATCCTTATCTTTTATTGTGCTTCAGGCTCTCTTGATACCCTACCCATGGGTTGTCTTGATGCTATCTCTAGGTACTGTTGTGCATACGAATATTATTCCCTTTTCAGGTGAAAGCTGCTATTCTCCTCAATGCTTATATTAAGTTTAAATCATAACTTGGTGCAGAGTACAAGAACATTTTTAATGTCAAACAGTTCTGTGTTTGAGCTTCATTCCCCCACTCTCTAGCTGTGTAGCTTTGGACAAGTTACATAACCACTCTGTTCCTTATTTTTGATTAAATTTCTGGATAATGCCATCTATTGAGGAGCTTAAAGGAGTATGTTCAGTTAGAATGGGATGAGCTCTGCTAGACACCCAACTCAAAGAGCTGTGGACTTCAGAATCTGTTCTCTACCTGTTATACGAGGTTAAGCCAAAGATAGGACATTTTATCTCCCAAGCCACAGTGTTATTTTGTCATACAACAATGATCCTTCTTTTCCTTTTGCTCCTTTACTTGAAGTCACTTGTAGTCCTCCGTGATTTGAGATATAGATAGAGGAAAGACTGTATGATTGTAATTCTTTCATTTTAAGAGTTAATATTTGGCTTTACTATGATCACCCAGTACCAAGATGTTGAGTTGAATGTTTCATAATGCTGAGATGCCAGGTGCAGTGCCTCATGCCTGTAATCCCAGCACTTTGGGAGGCTGAGGCGAGTGAATCACTTGAGGTCAGGAGTTTTAAACCAGCCTGGCCACATGGTGAAACCCCGTCTCTACTAAAATGCAAACATTAACCGGGATTGGTGGTGTGCTCCTGTAGACCCAGCCACTTGAGAGGCTAAGGCAGGAGAATAGCTTGAACCTGGGAGATGGAGGTTGCAGTGAGCTGAGATTGCACCACTGCACTCCACCACTGCACTCCAGAGCGAGGCTCTGTCTCTAACAGAACAAAAACAGACAAACAAAAACCAAAATGCCGAAACTCACCAGAAGACAGGACAGGGTCTCCTAAGGTATGCTTTAACAAGGTTAGTAATTGGATTATGATGGAAAGATGAGGAAGGTATTATTCTCTTTCTTAAATAATTATTCAGAATGTTTACTTGGGAGCTTTCTTTTCATTTCTTTGCTCCCATTGCCCCAAAGTCATTAACACATTAGTAAAATCTATGGTGTTGTGATTTCTGTTAAATTGTAGGACCCAAGGAGCTACTGTTACTAAAAATATGATCTTGACGCCAAAATTATGCCTAATTTTAAAAAGTTCTCGGAAGAATTAAATGAAATAATACCAATATCAGCTGTATGAGTTGATTAATCATAAGTTTTCTTCTAACAATGTTTTTTCATATCCTGTCTGAGTTAGCATTTCAAAAGAAAGATACTGTGAAATAATCTAACAAGACTTTATAGTATTTAATGGGGCATTTCAGAGGGCCTGACAGAACTTTGGGAAGACACATTTGGGTCCGCAGAGATACTTTTGGGTCCAGGGAGGAAAAATTGCCTTTTTCCTACCAAATCATTTATTATGAAAAAATTTCAGACATGCAGAAAAGTTGAAAAGATTGTATGGTGGACACCCATAGTCCCACTATCTAAATTCTACAATTGATATTTGCTATATTTGCTTAATCACACATCTTTTCATCTATCCTCACCTCTATCAATTTATCTTGGCTTCTGAATGCATTTCAAGAATTGCCTTTTAGGAGCCTCTTTAATTTATATCTCAAAGACACTTTCTTTCTCTGCTCAAGGGTAAAGCTAACTGATATGGTTTGGCTGTGTCCCCACTCAAATCTCAACTTGAATTGTATCTTCCAGAATTATGTGTTATGGGAGGGATCCAAGGGGAGGTAATTGAAGCATGGGAGCTGGTTTTTCCCATGCTAGTCTCATGATAGTGAATAAGTCTCACAAGATCTGATGGGTTTATCAGGGGTTACTATTTTTGCTTCCCTCTCATTTTCTCTTGCTGCCACCATATAAGTACATTTTGCCTCCCACCATGATTCTGAGGCATCCTCAGCTATGTGGAACTGTAAGTCCTATTAAACCTCTTTTTCTTCCTAGTCTTGGGTATGTCTTTAGGCAGCATGAAAACAAACTAATACAGTAAATTGGTACCAGTAGAGTGGGAGATTGCTGAAAAGATACCCTGAAATGTAAAAGTGACTTTAGAACTGGGTAACAGGCAGAAATTGGAACAGTTTGGAGGCCTCAGAAGAAGACAGGAAAATGTGGGAAAGTTTGGAACCTCCTAAGGACTTGTTGAATGGCTTTGAAAAAAATGCTGATAGTGAGATGAACAATAAGTTCCAGGCTGAGGTGGTCTCAGATGGAGATAAGGAATTTATTGCAAATTGAAGCAAAGGTGACTCTTGTTATATTTAAGCAATGAAACTGGCGACATTTTGCCCCTGCCCTAGAGATTTGTGGAACAGTGAACTTGAGAGAGATGATTTAAGTATGTGGTGGAAGACATTTCTAAGCAGCAAAGCATTCAAAATGTGACTTTGGTGCTGTTAAAAGCATTCAATTTTAAAAGGGAAACAGAGCATAAAAGTTCAGAAAATTTGCAGCCTGATGATGAAGTAGAAAAGAAAAAACCCATTTTTTGAGAAGAAATTCAATCTGGCAGCAGAAATTTGCATAAGTAGCAGGAAGCCTAATGGTAAATCCCAAGACCATGGGGAAAATGTCTCCAGGCCATGTCAGAGAACTTCACAAAAGCCCCTCCCATCACAGACCCAGAGGCCTTGGAGGAAAATGTGTTTTCGTGGCAGGGCCCTGGGTCCCTGTGCTGTGCATGGTCTAGGAACCTGGTGCCCTGTGTCACAGCCACTCTAGCCATGGCTGAAAGGGGACATTGTACAGCTCAGGCTGTGGCTTCAGAGGGTGGGAGCCCCAAGCCTTGGCAGCTTCCTTGTGGTATTGAGCCTGCAGGTATGCAGAAGTCATGAATTGAGGTTTGGGAACCTCTGCCTAGATTTCAGAAGATGTATGGAAATGCCTGGATTCCCAGATAAGTTTGCTGCAGGGCCAGCGCCCTCATGGAGAACCTCTGCTAGGGCAGTGCAGAAGGGAAATGTGGGGCCAGAACCCCACACAGAGTCCCTACTGGGGCACTGCCTAGTGGAGCTGTGAGAAGAGGGCCACAGTCCTCCAGATCCCAGAATGGTAGATCCACTGGTAGCTTGCACCGTGTGCCTGGAAAAGCCACAGACACTCAATGCTAGCCCGTGAAAGCAGCTAGGAGGGAGGCTGTACCCTACAAAGCCACAGGGGCAAAGCTGCCCAAGACCATGGGAACCCATATTTCATAACAGCGTGACCTGGATATGAGACCTGGAGTCAAAGGAGATCATTTTGGAGCTTTAAAATTTGACTGCCTCGCTGGATTTTGGACTGGCATGGGCCCTGTAACCCCTTTGTTTTGGCCAAGTTTTCCCATTTGGAATGGCTGTATTTACCCAATACCTGTACCCCCATTGTATCTAGGAAGTAACTAGCTTGCTTTCAATTTTACAGGCTCATAGGAGGAAGGGACTTGCCTTATCTCAGATAAAACTTTGGACTGTGAACTTTTGGGTTAATGCTGAAAGAGTTAAGACTTTGGGGGACTGCGGAGAATGCATGATTGGTTTTATGTGAGGACATAAGATTTGGAGGGGCAGAGGTGGAATGATATGGTTTGACTGTGTCCTCACCCAAATCTCGACTTGAATTTTATCTCCCAGAATTACCACGTGTTGTGGGAAGGACCCAGGGGGAGGTAATTGAATTGTGGGAGCCCGTCTTTGCCGTGCTATTCTTGTGATAGTGAGTAAGTCTCATGAGATCTGATGGGTTTATCAGGGGTTTCTGCTTTTGCTTCACTGTTATTTCTCTTGCTGCCACCATAAAAGAAGTGCCTTTTGCCTCTCACTATGTTCCTGAGGCCTCCTCAGCCGTGTGGAACTGTAAGTCCAATTAAACCTCTTTTTCTTCCCAGTCTCAGATATGTCTTTATCAGCAGTGTGAAAACAGACTAATACACTAACCTATAACAGTTTTAAACAAAATAGAAAAAAAGCTATAAGCAGATTTTTAACTGAGTTTCCATATGTCAGAGTCTGCTGTTTGAGGGTACTTTTCTAGTTTGTTAGAAATCTAACTTCCAGTTGTCAACACTACAACAGGATTTGTTCCTAAGATGAATAACTTGATTATTTCATAGGACTGAAAATAAAGAGCTTTCCTTACTTGTTCTTTTTCTTTGCTCCTTGAATATTTTTGCATATCCTTATCATCCATAGACAGCTGTGGCAATGCACAGGGTGAAGAAGTAGAGAAACCTAAATATACGTAAATGTTTGCTTCTGTCATTAAGTTGATGTGATAGCAGAGAGAGTATAGTTTTGTGACTGCAAGAATTTTTCCATTATTTCTAATTCTAAATCACTGAAAGCTTATGAAAAGAAAGCTTGACAAAGGCCACATTCTGCAACCGACACTCATTGAACATGGATAAATCCATGGCGGGAATGAAAAAGAGAGATAAGCAACCAATTACTACTGTATTACCAAGGGTATGAAATTGGCTCTAGTTAAGGTGTAAAATTGCTGTTAAAAATATGTGCATATGTGAAAAATTTAAAGGAAAGTTCTTGAAATAATGAACAAATGAAGTAAAGTAAAAAAAAATTGCTTTGCAGAAGACCTTGGACGCAATATATTTGACCCAATGAAATCAATGCTAGAGCAAATTACTTACACTTGAAAGCAAAAGGGGAAGCAAAAGGAAATAAAAGGAAGAAAAGATCCTCTAAGAAACTGTCTTAACCTCTATGGCGGAATTTTTGAAAAACTTGTCCTTTACAAGTAAAAGAAAACAAACTGAACCTGCATTTCCCCATACCTACTGTCTTTTATTTTGTTTTCTATCTTTGGTGAAGGAACATTTTTAAAAAAGAAAAACTTCCTCATGTTGCAGACAAATACATTTGTAAACTATAGTGAGAATAAATAACTAGAAAAATGAAATACATAAAGTTTAATAGCTCCTATTTTTATTAAACAGGCATTAAATTGCTCTGTTAAATAGCTCTAAAGATTTAGAAACCCATCCACTCAGTTCCTCTACTTGTGTAGACCAATAGCAAACAGTCATGGACAACAGTGTGCAGAGTGCTGACTTAGATAAGGTGTCATTGCGTTTTGAAGGTTAACACTCAAAAAAAAAAAAAAAAAAGAGAGAGAAACAAATATGAACAAATCTTTTGTTTTGAATGACTTATAACCCTTCTATTTTCAACTCCTAAATAGTCAACTGGTCATTACCAGTTTCTCTATCATAAGTCAGTAAGTGTTTAATTTAACTATAAGGGTAAATTTACATTTTATAAAAAGCCAACATTTTCAATAAAGCAAACTAACCATATCTGTAAGAGAGTGTCTATTAGCAAACTCACCGATTATGATACAGAATTATAACTAAAAAATGGTTGCCCTTCATGGAACTATAAAAAGTACCATAATCAATGAATTTGTTAATTGACATTCTCTTACAGATATGCTTGGTTTGATTTTTCTTAATATGTAGTCCATTAGAAAAAGACAAATGGAAGATTTATTACCTCTCTTCTTCTCCCCTCCCTCCTCTACTCTCTCTATTACTTGTCAAACTTTATCTAGTATCCCATCTTTCAGACTTCAACTGTCACGTATACACCATGCCTTTGATAAAATACCAAAGCAGTTGAGAACACTCATAATATTTTCACTAGTACTTGACAGAAATAAATCTCTTTATTGTTCTTAAAAGACACTTATCAAAAAGATAAAGTGCAAATACTTTCAAAGCAATGTTAACTTATCTCTAATTCTGCAAAACTTATCTTCACACCACAAGTGTTAAAACAGACAGAAACTCCATCACTTCAAAAACAGCCAAATTAAAAATTTAGCTTTTGAGCTCAGAGCTTAGTCTTCACACCCGCCAGATTCACAGTGCCCAGTAAAGTTTCATACTTTCATTTCTGATAAAGTTGTTTCAATAATGTGTGTTATCTTTTTACATCTTGAACATATGATTTATTGTATTTAACTGGCCATGTAATAAGATTTTTTATGAAGGTTGATTAGTGTATCACTAGGCCAATCAGTATCATAAAAAGGTAAGGAGTGAAAATATTAAAACCTGAATTGCCAGTTAAAACAGTTGAGCAGTGAAATGGTGGAAGAAACAGCTGCTGTATTTATTATAGTTTATGATAGTTTTTGGATGATATCATAAACATTTCATAAATATTATACATTCTCACTTTACTTCTTCTTGTAATATAATAAACAGTGATTCTTTCCCAATCATTGTACCTCTGTGTGTTTAATGGGCCTTGCTGGGGGGCGGGCTGTTTTTAGCAGAAACTCATTAAATTGTAGACATTTCGGGAATTGTGTGTAGTAGCAAAGAAAAACCCTGGAGCAGCTATACCCAGCAAGAAGGAAAAGTAGCAGAGAAAATTCCTAGAAATAAGATCTTGACCAGCCAGAAGTCAGTGGACACTGTAATCTTTGTGTCCTCAAGGAACAATGTCATTGAAATAGTCTGACATAGATCCAGAAAGTGGCTTACCTATTTATTTGGTTTATTATTTGTTTCTCCCTACCAGGGTGTAAGAATCTATGAAAACATGGGGTTTTGTCCTTTTTAATTCACCACCAAATACCCAGTGTTTGGCACACAGTACTGGTTCAATAAATATTTGTTGAATAAGTGAATGGATGCCTTGTCCTTCTGAATGAGTGTGTTGGGAAACATCCCTTCCACACCAGGAACTACTTATGAGGCTGCTTTGTAACACTGGGAATGAAGGCAATTTGACTATGGGAACTTAAACATTCTCAGTAAACCAAAAATATCTTTTCAGTCAGTAGAGATCACCAAAAAGGATATAAGTAACCAATGGATCCATTTGACTGTAACTGTATCTGAAGGGGAACTTTCTAGCTAAAAAATACTTCAGATTTTTGTTGTTGTTGTTCTTTGTTTTGTTTTTGTAAGCAAACCCACCCCTCACTTTACCAAGATGAAATGAATAATGAAAGCACATCCACATATTCTTGAGAGAACACAGGGACTGGGGCACAATGGGTTGCACGCAGTGTGGGGTTATTTAGGGTCAAAATGGCTCTAGAGCAAGCAGACAACGTGTGAGGATTTGGAGATGTAGCTAAAGCATTTTAGGACAGTAATAGTGGTATCAGGCAGGATCCAAAGGTTTCATATGGTTACACGGGGATTTTGGCAGTCTGATATTCTTTAGTGATGGCAATTTCTGATTACAATTTGCAGCAAATAATTCTGGAAATGAAAAGTAAGTAAAAAATAATCTGGGCATCCACTGTATACTCCTTGTTTGCCAGCAGTTTGACAAAAGTTCCTTAATTGTTCTCAACTTTATTAATTTTTGCCTTAATTCTCTACCCTCCTCAAATCTTGATCAATTATGGCATTGTGTTAGGGGTATAAGCTGATTATTAGACATGAGGTTCTTCCAGTTGAGATTTGGCCATCTTAACCTATTTTGTCATCTGCCCAACCTCTAACAGCAGAACAAAATGGTACAAAAAAGTAAGCATAATCTAACAATCTAGTTTCTGAATTAGACAGAAATATAATGGAGTGCATCAATGAATAAGATATATTTAATAAGGACAGGTTGGAATTAGGCTAAAATTAACATAATTTTTAGTGATAGTTCAGATTTAAAATATGAACACCTATTTGGGTACAAATATGGATGCCATAACTTTACTATGAGCTTAGGTATTTTTTCTGATTATTTTATGTTTAATATTAAGTATAATAAGTCTCAAATTCTATATATCTCTATATAGACTCTGTATAAGCTAATCTATATCTCTATAAACTGACTTCAAACCATTTTCAGAACATACACACAGACACACACAGAACCAATAAATACTACCCCTCTCTAAAAAATGAGTAGACTCAATCAAATTAACAAAATTTAATTCACATGCTAAATTCCCAGTATTTAGTAAGGCATGTGATTACAAATATTAATCCAAATTCATCCAGGATTATAAGTGAGGTAAAAAAAAAAAAAGCTACTTTAAAATAGTCTTTCCATTAAAGAATATTGAGTGTCTTAATTTATTAAATTATTTGGTTACATATCTGAATTTAATTGTAGTTTTTTTATATGGGTCTATATTTAACTTTAATTTAGGTATTTTGGTATGTTTGTCCTTATTGTTTAAATAATTACTTTCTCATATTTTCTCTTTGTTTTTGTATATGGAAGACATTCACCTTTTGCATAAAAGTCTTGTTCCCAATCATTTTGCAGATATTTTCCATAAAGTCTAATCATTTTTAATATATTCTCTTAGGATATTTTTTTGTAAACAGTCTTATTATGCACAAAACATAATAAATTTGACTTCTTTTTTTGAAGTAAATAAAAGGGTAGACTTTATTTACAGGACACTGAGCGATATGAAATTCCATATAGAAATAAGAAACCCATTCAAAAGACAAGCTTCATACAGTATGTACAATTTGGAACTGTTCAAGTATAGTTTCAGCATAAAAAGTGGTACAATAACAGACCCCATTTAAAAAGAGTTCTTAGTAGAGAAACAGTAAAACAAACTTATACCAAACATAGTACACAACTTTTTGCCTCAGTTACGTAATCTAAAAGTTAAAGGTCCCAGCAGTCCCACCCTGAACTTGGAAGGTACAGCCTTCAGAGGTAGTTTCTGGCAGAGAAACTGATCTTCCTTTTCCTCTACAGAGAAATACTTCTCAATTAAGCTTAACAAAGCCTTACACACAGACTCATTTTCATGGTTTTGTAGAGCTTCAATTTTTTCTAAGCCTCCACATTCTTTACTCATACTGGGTTTCTCAGTTTCACCTAGTTTCTCAGCAGCCTCAAAGATATTTGAAATGGCATCCAGGATAACCAGAATAATCTTGGTATCTCTTGCTGTTAAGAGGTTCATCAGTGGCTTTATTATGCCACAATGAACGAGGTATACAATCTGTTCAACTGTTCCACCGCTGGAATAGTTGATCACGGCCCATACAGATTCCTTTTTTGTCTTAAAATCTGCCTTAGAGAGAACATTGACGAAGAATGGAACTAATCCATGATTCACAACTTGCTCTATCTGGTCCTGGTGGCCAGCTGTGATATTCGACTGTTAGTTTTGGGGTTGATTAGCAGTCTGGGAAAGATGGTGAGTGCTCCTGCATCAATCACAACCTGAGTCTGTTCATCTGTACCAGTGACAATATTCCCAATGGCTCTTAGTGCTGGAGTCACAAATGGCAATTCAGAAGCTCCGAGAGACTTCACAAGTTGGGGCAAAACTCCCGTTTTCACGACCATGTCACTTCATTCATTTGGACCACCAGAAAGGTAAGGAATAACCCAGCAGATATCTGCTAATATTTCTGGATCATCCTGATGCAGGAATCAAACTAACGTAGGAAAAATTTGCTCAACAGAATCTAAAGGAGGTGCGAGTATTCTTGTGGCAAAGGTTTGAAAGCGTCCACGTAAGATTACTTAAGTAACCGCATGCTAAAGATGACATATCAGGAACTGCAAGAAGAGCCAACAGTGGGTCAACTGCACCGCAGTTGATAACCAAGTCTCGGAAAATGGAGCCATCACCTGCAATGTTTCCTAGAGGCCATACAGCTTGTTCACTGATGTGAGCATGGGGAGATGCCAGCAGAGAAATGAATGCTGGGATGGCACCTCCGTCTACCACAGCCTTGGTCTGTTCTGATGCCCCAGAAGCAATGTTAGTGAGTGCCCAAGCAGATTCAAACTGAATGGGACTACAATCAGTTCTTCCCAAGAAGGATGGAAATGTTGGAAGCAAACCAGCCTGGATTATGTTGTCTATGGGGTGCTGGTTTTCTCCAGAAGGTAGTTTCCTGGCAGCTTGAGTAGCTTACAGCTGACTTTCCACATTGTTGTTATTTATACCTTTGACAATGTCATCAACGGACCGATTTACAGTATCCTGGTTGTTACAGTTCTTCTGCAGTGGAGAAGTAGCATCATCAGGAAATGAGCTTACATTTCTCCTTCTTAGCTTTCCTCAGCTCCACATTGAATTCTATTCTGCGGTGCCTCATTTCTGTACTGTCTTTTTCTTTGTTCTTGAATCTGTGAAGTTGGGTGGCTGGTGTATTAGCATTCTCATTGGTAGACATGGAAATGAGACAAAGGGAGAAAGCTGCACAGGGGGCCCAGGTGTCCATGTGAGGCAACAGAGGCCTCAGCAGCTGAGGGGTGGCTGAACTCAAACATCTACCTCAGTGCAGCCCAAAGACCGTGTCAAATTTGACTTACATCTGATGCTAAATCACTTTCCCTTGCCTCCTGGTTTTTGAGATGTGAGCATGTGATTTAGCCATGGCTGAGCGTGAGCCCCTGCCTACAACTTTAAATCTTGTGGAAGTGAAGCCAACAGACAGGCCAGGGAGAGAGATTGTTTGCTGTAGCTGAAGAGCAGTTGAGAGCCTGGTGGTATAATGATGAGTGCTTGATGAAGTTGGGGCCTCTTCAACAGATCATGGTTAGAAAAGGATCTGAGCTTTCTCCTTTTTTAAAATTTCCTTCCCAATACAGTTCTCCAGCTTTCTACTTGATTCTGTAAACTCTCCAATATCTTTCTAATTAATTCCTTTTCTGTGTGAATTAACTGCATTTAGTTTCAGTTGTCTACAACAAAGAATCCTGACAGGGTAGAGAGTAGGGTGGAGGATGGTGATGCAATAAAATAAAAATTTAGAAAACAATAATTACATTTGGGGGAGCAAATAATTTTTGGATTAGCTAAGTAGAGGAAATGGATGAGAATGACTGATCAGGAAAGATAAGAGAAGGCTTTAAATTAATAATTTCAGATTTAAAAAACAGCCTATGGGCTTTATAAGCATTTAATGATGTTTTTTTTTTTTAATAAAAGTATGAGTTGACAAAACTAGTCTTAAAAGACTGTAAAAATGAAATTTTTTTAAACCTTAATTTCAGTGCAAATTGAGAATGACTTGATAGGGATTAAATACCTGCTTTGGATCCTGCAGGGCTCCCTGCACTGAGCATGCCAGCAGACTGGAAACCTACCACTGCTAGTGTTTGTGACCTCCCACTTCCACCTTTTAAATGTGTGGAGTGGAAGAGACCAGAGACAGAGAAGATTTTTCTGGAAAAAGGTACTTGTGTGTTATCCGTCACCTTCCATGAGGGAATTACATGGAATGTGTCCTGGGAACTGCAGTCAAAGGTCCTAGCAGAGAAAATTTAAAAAACAAAACAAAACACAAAAGTGCTTTTCAAAGGAGAAGTGAGTTGAAACAAAACAGTACTTGTGCATTCATTACATCCAGAAATAGGAACTCTTCTATCAGCCCTGTGACATGCTTTGTTTATCTCTAATTACCTTTTCTCCCAGTATTGTGCCTCAAGTTATCAGTCAGAATAGCCAGGATTGGGGAAGAAGGAGAATGAGGAATAGAGGAGTAAAAAAACTGTCACCCTTATTGCAGGCACAAGCTTTATGAGTTCTTTTTCTGGGACATGGGGATAAAACAAGGAAAGTGAAAGTGTGTAAATTGTGGTGGACCATATTGAGACTGTGATCAAAAGGGCCTAGACAATTGAGAGGATCTGCCTGAAACTTGTGGCAGATGTAGCCAAGGAATTAGTTCATGAGCTTGTTTGAAGTTGAATGGAAGAAAGAATAAAGCTGTTTTCTGCTTTTATCCTACTGAGTCCAGCTGATTCAATAAAATATTTACATATTGTTGTGTGAAGGGGAAAGAGTCCAGTATGAGGAGACATGGAAAACAAGAAAGTCAGATAGGATATAATAACAGCTATCAAGGAATGAGTTTTAAAAACCCTAAAGCTTGTGATGAAATAGAAGGAAAAAGGACAGATGTGAGAGAGATTTAAAGGACAATTTTTGGCAGGGGATGATGGCTAACTGGATTGAGTAAGAAGATAGAAGATTAAAAGATTAGTTTGAGGTTTCAAGCCTGGAATATTGGTGACACCATTTAAAAAAATAGAGTAATCAAAATGATCTTAATATTGGGAAAATAAAGGGATAAATGAGGAAAAAATGAATGTGCTTTCCTTAATGCACAATGTGCTTTCCAAATTTCCACAATGAATTTGCTTTAGGGAAGTAACACTAAATAAAAAGAGAAAAATTCAGAGGTCCTTGGGTCTCAGAAACAAAATAGAAGCAGGTAGGATTTCATGGAAGATTGTGAAATAGTGAAGACGGGAAATAGTTTACCACAGAATGTATATTATCTCCAAAATGCTCACTCCCGAATAATAACAATCATCACAATTTATATCATTGGTGCTTGGGGGAATACTAATAAAATTATTGAGGGCTTACTATGTGCCAGGCACCGTGGGAGTGCACTAAATGTACCATCTCATTTAATTTAGGACAGCATTCTTTAGTCTGTAGTACTATTATACTTATTTTATAGAAAAGGAATAGGAGACAGTGAGTTTAGGGAACTTACTGAAGTCAGTTATTTATTATCAATTAAAGATTCTGGTACTGATTATGTCCCAAGGGAACCATCAGATATGCGAATGATCAATTTCCAAAAGAAATAAGGAGATAAGATTATACATGGACATAAAGATGGAACAGAGAAACTTGGGACTACTAGTGGGGTTGGGGGGGCGAAAGTAGAAAACCTACCTGTCGGTTACTATGCTCACTACCTACATGACAGGATCATTCATACACTGAACCTCAGGAACATGTAATTTACCCATGAAACAAACCTGCACATGTACTCCCTGAACCTAAAATAAAAGTTGAATTTGAAACTTGCCTCTTAATTTCTTGTTTTTAATAATAATAATATATTGTGGTTTTGGCTCCCATATCCTGATTTCGCATGCAACTATTTTCTCTGAAACTTATCTTCCAATCTCCTTTTCTTAAAAAAATACAAGCTTTTAATTTTATAATAGTTTTAAGTTTACAGAATTATTGTGAAGATAGTACAGAGAGCTCCTGTAGACCCCACGCCTGCTTTCCTCTATTATTAACATCATACATTTGTATATTAGGCTTGTTACAATTAATGAGCCAATATTAGTATGTTATTTGCATCTAAAGTTCGTACTTTATTCACACTTTTCTAGATTTTTCCTCTAATGTGATTTTTCTGTTCAGGATCCCACCCAGGGTACTGTGTTACATTTAGTTGTCACAGCTTCATGGAGCTTCTATGTTGTGACAATTTCTTAGACATTCTTTGTTTTTTATCATCTTGACAGTTTTGAGGAATACTGGGCTAGCCAGTTATTTTGTAGAAAGTTTCTCAGTTTGGATTTGTTTGATATTTATCTCATTATTAGACTGGGATTATGAGTTCTTAGTGAGGAAGACCACAATGATTAGGGGTCATTCTCATCACATCACATCAAGAGTACATTCCATCTACATGACTTATCTCTGTTTACACTGACCTTGATTACCTGGCTGAGATCCTATTTGTTAGGTATCTACACTGCAAAGTTACTTTTTAATTTATTCCTTTTCATATTATATGCTTTGGAAGAAAGCCAGTGCGTGCAACCCACACTAAAAGCAGTGGGGAGTTATGCTCCCCCTCCTTGAAAGCAGAGTATCTACAAACATTATTTGGAATTCTTCTGCATGAGAAATTTGTCCATACACCTCCATTTATTTATTTGTTCAACTATTTGTAATATCAGTATGGAGTAATGGTATTGTTTATATTTTGGATGATAATTTATTTATTTTATTGCTCAAATTGTTCCAGGTTTGGCCATTGGGAGCTTTTTCAGTTGGTTCTTGTATCTCTTTGGCTTACCACTATCATTTTTGTGTGTGAGTACTGTCTTATTTTTCTGGCTTTGGGTTCATCTTGAATACATTTTTTTTTTGCCATAGTCTTAGAATCAACAATTTATCCAAGGAGCCCTGATTCCTTTTATTGGATAAAGCAATTAGAAAGCAATATCTGGACGCTAGGTGTGTTCCTTGCTTTCTGTGTGTCATTGCTTCTGTACCCTTTCAATGAATAGAACAAGGAGATGTATGTGTATGTACTAACCCATGTATATGCCCATATCTATAATGTTTTCTATGTGTAACCATCTATAGCTATATTAATTAAGCATGAGTTTGTACTGATATCTCCAACTCTAATCTACTACCACATTGCTCATTTTAGCCTCCTTTCTTGCTTATCTTATTTCTCATTTCTTTCTACTCTGACCATAAGAAATCTGACTCTCACCATTCACCATTCATAAATTTAATTTTTCAATTCCAGTATACATGAATAGTCTTTCAATAATTGTTAGCCCATACCCTTGGGCAAAAAAAAACCTTTATCCATTACAGTATATACAGTGCTTATGAACATTTCATTTTGCCTTTAGTCTAAAATAACCCACTCATTTCCAAAGTTACTTAGATCAACATCTTACTCTCTCACTCCCTTCAGTGGGGTTTCACACGTTCGTAATAAATTTTGCTGTCTTTGCCATATTCTGCATTTCATTCTGACATCTGCCGACTTCCTGAATGATTGTTTTTAAAATTGCTTACATTATAGTTCACTCTTCGTGCTATAGAGCTCTATGGGTTTTGCTTATTGTCATGTATTAACCACTACAGTACTAAAAAGAATGGCTTCACTGCCCTAAAACATCCTCTGTGCTCCACCTAATCAACCATCCCCAGTGTCTTTTTTAGTATCAGTCACTTCAGTTATTTGAAAAAAAGCTCAAAAGTTACAATTTGTCTTTGTGTGTATGTGTATTCCACATGCACACATATGTATGCTACTGCATGCCAGATATTTTAATAGGCCCTGGCATGCAGAAAGGATCAAGAAAGGTAGTTTTCTAACTTCATGAAGCTTACATACTAGTGGAGAAAATTGCTTTTGTGGCATGTATTATACATAGAACAGATGTATAGCATATTATGATTTTATGTTATGAGGAAAACATGATTTAACCTCTATAAGGTACATAGAATAATCCCAGGTATATAGTTGGTAGTCAGAAGACATGAATGTCATCTGCCTTCACCACTCGTGTTGTTTATTTATTGAACTTGGATTTATTAGCACCTCTACACGGGAGTGGAATGTGTCTTAGCAAGAATCATGGGTTATGTTTTCCCATTTATCCCAATACTGGGTATAATACATTCATTTCACAAGAATGTGTCCAGTACCAGGGTTATTCCAGGTTCCGTAACAATGTTAATCCCAGTATTATTAGAGTGAAGAATATGTAAAGAATATGGAAGGAAGCAGTTGTAAAGTTAGATTGGAGGCAAATTGTGATGGCCTTTACTGCCTTACTGAGTTGTGAATTACACTCAATTACATATGACGCAGTGGGAATGCAAAGATGATCAAGATCCAATTCTTGACCTTAAAATCATGGAATCAAGCCTGCACATAAATTATCACTCTTTGAAGCAAGTTGTGAAAGAGATGGAGGGATGTGTAATGGGGGTAGTGCTGAACCTAGGATAAGTATGGAATGAGGCAGACTGAAGTTTCCATACCAGGACACTGGTGTTACAGTGTGAACTGCTTTTTAAAAGCCCAGTCCCTATGGTGTGTTTGATTGCAGATAGTCCTGCCAAGTTTGGGGGTAGGAAAACATGTTGTGCACAAGGGCAGCTTTAAACTGTTACTGGAATTTATACATTAGAACATTTTATCCTTTTAATTCATCTTCTTGAAATGTTTATAAAATTTATAATTTTATAGTTTTTATACAAGTAAATATAGTTTTTATTTATATAGTTCTTATATTTTTAAAATATAAAAAACTATGAAATAATTATACCCACAGAAAGTTCTAGATAGTATGTTTAAAAGCACTTGTAGACATCATTCAAGTTTAACAACTTGTGTTATTTACTACATTTGTCCAATTTAAAAATAACGTTAAAATCTTCAGTGTACCCATATGTTTTTATTCACTCCTCCCTCCCCAGATATAATCATATGATCCTCATCCTAAGTCTGGTGCTTATCATTCTCTCACTTGCTTTTATAGTCTTCTGTCATAGATATTTATATATATAGAATATATAGAATTGTACTGAAAATTATTGTTCTAAAAATAGTATATTGTACGTCTCTTTCTACGTTATTCCTGTGTTGTTTTTGAGATCTATTCATGCTGCTAATTGTTAAGTAAATGTTAATTTTGTAATTCATTTCCCTATTTGCTAGATGCATAATTGGTTGATAGATACATAGATGGTTTTCTTTTTTTAGAGAAAGAGTACTGTAGCAAATCATTTTGTGCACATTTTTCTGTGCACATGTGCAGAAATTTTTCTAGACTATATATCTAGGAGTGGAATTTTCTGAGTTTTAGGCTATGCACACACAACTTTTCTGCATATCATCAAATTGCTTTTCAAAATGGTTGTTCTGATTTACAATCCCACTGGTAGTGCATAGACATTCCTTTTGTTAGACAGCTTTGCCAAGATCTAAAGATTTTGACAACATATGTGTGAAATCTTATTAATTTGTAATTTCCTGATCAGTGAGTAACGTATCATTTCATGATTTTCTTGGCCATTTGAGTTCTGTTCTGTGAATTGCCCATTGAGATCCTTTATCCACTCCTCTGTTAGACTGATCATCTTTTAAAAATAGGCTCATAAAATGTCTTTAGGTATTCTGGATTTGAATCCTTTGCAATTTATGGTTATTGCAAATATTTCCTTGAGTTTTTTTTAACTTTGCTCTTTTTTGTAAAGAGTATTTTCATATTAATATAATATTTAAATATATTAACCTTTTACTCTGAGTCTTATACTTTCTCTATCTTGATAAAGAAATTATTTTCTTCATTAGTGTCAAAAACAATTCACCAATTTATCTATATTTTTTCTTCTTCATTGTTTTTGGTCCACTTTGCCCTTAAACCACTGATTTATTTTTACATAGCATGAGGTAGAATTCTAGTATTTTGTCTATGTGGATAAATAATTCTGCAGATGAATTTCTTGAATGTTTCAGTCTTTCTCACTGATTTATGTCAAAACTATTATGTATATATGTTTCCATATATATGTAGGTCTGTAGTCTCTATTCTCGTTTTATTACTTTTTTTTCCATTCATGAGCCAATAACATGTTGTTTTAATGACTCGGACATTATAGTGAATCTTGATATCTAGTAGAAAAGTAGCTACATTATCCTATTTTTTCTTCAAAATTGTCTTGATTAATCTTGGTACCTTTATTTTTCATTTAAATTTCAGGATTAGACTGTCAAATTCCATGTACACTTTTGTTAGGATTTTATTGTTATCGTATTCATTTTGGTGATTTATTTATGAATATTGACATTTTTCATAGCCAGTCTTTCCATCCACAAATATGCTGCATTTACTTAAATCTTTTACATCCTCTAATCATGTTTCACAATTTCTTTATAAAACTCTTGTGCAATATTTGTAAAATTCATTCCTAAGTCCTATATAAAGTTGTTGCTATTATAAATAGAATCATTCTCTCCATTATGCTTGTCTATTTGTATATCTCTGATGTAGAGGCATGCTATTGATTTTTATGTTATGTGTGTATACATACAGTAAAGTTGTTGAGCTCTGTTGTTAGTTCTAATAATTTTTCCATGGGTAATCTTGAATTTTCTATGCAGACAATTATATCTCCTGTGGAAAATGGCAATTTTGCTTATTTCTTTTCAATTTTTACAATTTCATTTTTTAAAAAATTTTACTACATTGGCCAGAACTTTAAAAAATCATAGATTTTCAAATTTTATACTTATGGTTATAATAGAATAGTCCAAAAGTTTTAGTAAAATTAGTCTATAATATTATCTAGATATAATGTGTTTCAGAGGTAGAAGTTACTATTTTTCAATGGTATTTTGTTCATTTAGTTTTAAATTTAACTGTTTTATTTCTTCTTGAATCAGGTTTTGTAATTTATTTTTTCCAGAACTTATTTCATGTTTTTCATTTCATGACAATTCATTGTTTAAACATCGATTTCTATTTCCATAATGTATCCCCATTGTCCCTTCTGATATTGCTTATTGTGCCTTTTTGCTTTATCAATACTTGTAGAGATTTGTTACTTCTTAAAATTTTCTCTAAGAAACCACCTTGTTAATATTCTTTCTTTATCACTAATATGATTTTTATATTGGTTCATGTTTTTCTTCTATTTTACTTATGTATAGAATTTTTTAGTTTTTGAAAATGAGTACTTAAATTTATACTTTCTGACAGTAGGTCTGTTAGCAGTTATACTAAAACTGAAAACAATGAAGTTAAATATTCCAAGTTTAGAGGGAATGTATTTGTCAATTTATAGTTTTTTCTAAGCTAAATTATATTTCCAGATGAGGGCAAAATGTAGACAATATCAGGTATGCAAAGGCTGATAGAACTTAGAGCCACAAACTCTCAACAAGGGTATAATTAGTAAGGAAGTAAACCCATTGAAAAACCATGAGTATAAGAATAATGCTATAATTCAGAAATTGACTTTTTAAAATTTCAGTAAATTTAATTAAATATTGACATTAGGAAAACTTTTCATACTTACTGCTAATATGTTTAAAGTCAATTTTCTAATCTTTTAAATTTCTTTCAGTAGCTACAGTTCTGGCTTCATTTCTTGTTGATTTTGTTTCTCAATTTAAAAATGATGTTAATTTTGATCACTCTTTGAGTGTTCTAGAATAGATATTTTAGTGGGGGGACTATAATTTATCTAGAATGAATCAATATTCTGATAGTTAATTTGTTTGATTTTCTTTTCAGTAACTTTAAAAAATGTATTTTCCTTTGCAGATTTATTTTTGCTTAGAGGATTTCTGTTTCTCTACCTTTTTGTTTCTCCCCTTTGTTTTCCCTATCTTTTGACTTTGATTTCACCTTATTTGGGATTCAGGACTGCCAGTTCAGAATTAGGCTCTATAATGGTGGTTGGTGGTCCTGTCTTCTGACAGTATTTAAAATGGTAAGGCTGTGTTTCTGCGTGGTGGGGGCCATAGCTCCCTGTAAGCCACTGTGACTTCACCATTGCTTACTACTTGCTGGGTTTTTGTTCACAGAGATGTTTTGAGTTCACAGAGATGTTTTGGGTTCACACAGATGTTTTGGGTTCACAGAGATGCTTAGCTTATTTTCAAATTAGCTATGTGCTTTTGGTTTTCTCTTTTTGTGCTTTATCTATTACCATTATGTATTTCAAACACAGGGTTTAAAAATATGAATTTATTATGTCTTGTTGACTATAAGTTTTTGTATATCTTCAGTAGAATATACTAACCATAACTTCAACTTTTCTTCACAAGTTAGGTAATTTGTGTTTGAAAATTAATTATTGTATCATGAGATAGCACAGTTGTATACTCAAAACATTTTTTAAGTAATTCCCCTTTCCGCTAAATAACCTCTAGTCAAATCACTAAAAGCTGCTTATTTTACTTTCTATATATTTTTCAAATTTGTACTCTCCTCTCTGTAGCTACAGTTTCTGCCTAATTCAGACTATCATGAGATTCCTAATTTGTCTCCCTATCTTCAGGTCTGCCTCCAAAATATATATCCCATAGGCTCCTTCAGATCTGATCATTTTATGTCTCCTCTCCCCCAGGTGGAGGTCTAGCTTCCTACTGAGGCACATAAGCCTTACACGGCCTGATCTGTGCCCATCTCTAGTCTTCCAAATCACCTCGGTTCCCCACATGCCTCATGCACTTCCTTCTGCCCATAATTCTGGTCACTCTTTCCTTTTCCTGAACAATCCTACATATCTTTCAGAATTGATCTCAGGTATTCTTCATTAAACTCCCAGACTGGGCTAGTTTTAAACTTTGCTCAGTTTTGGGCACCAATGTTTGAGTTACAAAAAAAGTTGCAAAGATAGTACAGAGAATTCCTGTAAAATCTCCACCCAATTTTAGTTTCCTTAATGTGATCATCTTACATTACTGATATATTTGTCAAAACTAAGAAACTAACATTAACATTGATACATTACTATGAACTTAACTCCATTTTTTTTTCTCCAGATTTCAACAGTTTATCCGTTAATGTCTTCCTGTTCCAAAATCCAATCCAGGATACCACAATGCATTTAGTTGTTATTTTTCTGTTTCCTCTGATCTGTGACAATTTATCAGCTTTTCATTGTTTTTCTTATTCTGTTTTGTAACCCAGCAACTAAGTGACCTATAGTAAAATAAGTGAGAAAATAGACAATAAATTATTCTGGTTTTGGTAGCTTTTCTGCATTCTTATTTTGCTATTTGCCCTTTATTTTCTAATTGCTACTAAAAATCACTGCTTTGCACTGCAAACAAATGATCTGACTACCAGTCCCAGCAACTTTACCTCTGGGCTTTATGTTAGCTACTTCTGGCTCATAGGCCTTTTCCATTTCTTCCGGGTCCACAGTAATTTCCTGGATGAATTTAATTAAAAGGTTTATGCCTTTTAATTAAATAACTATTAATAAAGTAAATAAGGTTAGAGGTTACAGAACTGAGAATCTAAAACATTTCAGAGGCACCATTCGACATAACATCAAGTGGTAAGATGGGATTCCAAAATTTCACGGAGGTCTAGCAATGTAAATGCCGTAGATTTCATGTTCACAAGATGAGAAGACAGCAGACCCCTTTCAGTATTTAGTACCATCAGCTCCTTGCTGGCCATAGGATGGAATAACAATGCTAAGGAGTGTCACTTTGTACAAGACAAACTTCTTTTAGGAGTTAATGCTAATATATGAGCTATGACCTTAGATCAAGCAGCAGTGAGAATGTGCTCCAGTGGGGTGCATATGACACTAGGACCAATAATTCACTACTGGATTTGAGGTAACAGCATAAAGTAGGCAAGAGAAAGAATTTTGAAAATATCTACGTGCAGTTCTGTAGTTTTAGGCTTAGATTGTTCACTCATCTAAGTACTACCTCCAAGCCCTGTAAATGATAACTTTGTCCTAACAGACACACTTTTAGACAAAGAATCTCTAGTTTGGATGTATAACTTTTATTCCCTTAAAGTCTTCAATGATACTTAAGCCTGCCCTAAAAACAATGAATAAAAAAATTACTTGGTCTAACTGGATACAAAAAGTAATTTTATAAATTTACTAACAATATTCCAACAGACTTTTCACGTTATCCCCTTTATAACCCTTTGACAAGAATACAATTTAGATAAATCACAGCTTTGGAAGTACCTGCAGCTGAGAAATACAATTAACAAAGATTATACAGTTTTCATGAACGTCATCCCCAAAGAGTTATAGCCAAATTATTTGTAACCTATGGGGGGAAATAAAACTCAGGGCTGCATTTATATGTAATTTTATTGTCCTGAGGCCAGGCTGACTACAGAGAAACAAAGGCTTTTGCTCAAGATAGATGGTGGCCTTTTGGACAATACCTGTTAGCACAGTGATTGGTACAGTTACACCACCCTAATGATTATATAATTACATGCACACAAGTTAAAAGCCAAATCTGGAAATCTTGCACACCAACACCAGACACATAATTCACTACTAGCTCTGAAGGACAATCATTTGATTCTGTCTTTTTTCCTTGTAAATGTAAATGGCAGTCAAACCCCCTATACCTTAGTGACTAGTATAGAGCCTTTCACAGAGGAAGTAGATGATCAAAAGATACTTCTTGGTGAAAATATATGACGGTGAATCTAATTACTAAGGTAATTTTTATGCAACATTCCTATGTCTTCCCAGACTCGAAGAATTATCCAACCCTGAGACTGAACCTGACAAATCTGAGCAAAAAAATGTTTATGCTTCATGAAACTACAGTGAACTTTTAGTAGTCAAATGAGTTTTCAGCTTTTGTTTTGGGGATAGGGAAATATCCTTTTAGGTGAGCCAATGGTACCAAGTTCATTCTTTTCCATTCCAGCAAAAACTATCCCAAGCCAGTCTCCTGTTAACTCTCACTGGACAGCTACAAATCGCTTCTTTGTTGAGGTCCTAGCCTCAGGTCTTTCCTTTACCTTAGAGCAGGGGTGTCCAATCTTTTGGCTTCCCTGGGCCGCACTGGAAGAAGAATTGTCCTGGGCCATACATAAAAATGCTAACACTAACAATAGCTCATGAGCTTAAAAAAAAAAAAAAAAAAGGAAGAAATAGGAAAAAAATCTCATAATGTTTTAAGAAAGTTTAAGAATTTGTTTTGGGCCACATTTGAAGCTCTCCTGGGCCGCATGTGGCCCATGGGCCACAGGTTGGACAACCTTGCCTTAGAGAATATTATCTCCTTAGCTCTCTTTAAGCATAGCTCAGATCATTTGAGAGCTGCATGAGGAAAATTTTTTTTTTTTTTTTTTGAGACGGAGTCTCGCTCTGTCGCCCAGGCTGGAGTGCAGTGGCGCTATCTCGGCTCACTGCAAGCTCCGCCTCCCGGGTTCGCGCCGTTCTCCTGCCTCAGCCTCTCCAAGTAGCTGGGACTACAGGCGCCCGCCACCATGCCCGGCTAATTTTTTGTATTTTTAGTAGAGACGGGGTTTCACTGTGGTCTCGATCTCCTGACCTCGTGATCCGCCCGCCTCAGCCTCCCAAAGTGCTGGGATTACAAGCGTGAGCCACCGCGCCCGGCCAATTTTTAACAGATTTATTGAAGTATAATTGATATACAACACAGTGCACATATTTAAAGTGTACAATTTGGTGAGTTTTGATCTGCAAATTCTTCACCATAGTTGATAGTGAACATCACCACTACCTCTGGACAGCTTCTTTCTGTGCCTTTATAATCTAGTCCTCTAACCCTTCTCATCTCATTCCACCCCACTCCTGTCCCCAGCCAGCCACTTAACCTGATTTCTGTCACTATAGATTAGTTTGCATTTCATAGAGTTCTATGGAAGTGGAAGCAAATGTATGTACTCTCTTTTTCTGGCTTCTTTCACTCAACATAATTATTTCAAGATTCATCCAATAGCCTCTTTTGTATAGGTTAGTGGTATTCCATTCTATGAATATACCTCAGTTATTTATCCATTTGCTTGCTGATGGATAACATATAAATGTTATGGACATTTCATATGTTTTGAGTTTTGGCTTATATTAATGAAGCTACTCTAAATGAGGTACAAGTCTTTCTGTGGACATTCTCTTTCATTTCTCTTAGGTAAATACAGGGGCTGAAATAGCTAGGTCATGGGGTATGTGTATATTTAACTATTTTTAGAAATTTCCCAACTGTTTTCAAAAGTGGTTATGCCATTTTATATACCCATCAGCAATATGTGAGAGTTCTAGTGACTCCACAGCCTTATCACTTTGCATGGTGAGAATTTTTAATTTAAAAAATTCTGGCTGGGCACAATGACTCACTCCTATAATCCTAGCACTTTGGGAGGTTGAGGTGGGAGGATCACTTGAGGCCAGAAGTTCGAGACCAGCTTGGGCAATATAGTGAGACCCTGTTACTACAAAAAATAAAAAATAAAAAAAAAATCAGCTGGATGCAGTGATGTGTGATGTAGTCCTGGCTACTTGAGAGGCTAAGGCAGGAGGATTTCTTGAGCCCAGGAATTTGAGGCTGACTAATTCCATTGAGTATACATTCGTGTCCTTATTTACCATCTCAATATCTTGTCTGGTGGACTGTCTATTCAAATCTTTTCCCCGTTTTTTGTAAATTTTTATTCTTTATATATTGAGGATATACATCTTTTATTAGATGTATTTGTAAATATTTGTAAATATTTCCTTCCAGTTTGTGGCTGGTGTTTTAATACCCTTGGCAGCATCTTTCAAAGAGCAGAAATACATAATTTTGATGAAGTTTGAATATCAAGTTTTTATTTGATGGATCAAGTTTTTGGTGGTGTATCTGTATCTGTTAATATTTTTCTATCTCTAAATCAAAATTTTCTAATGTGTTTTTCTGTAGAAGTTTTGCACTTTTAAGCTTTTTATTGTAATAAAAAGATACAACATGCAATCTACCCTATTAATGCATTTTTAAGTGTACAGTACATTGTTGTTAACTATATGTGTATTGTGGTACAACAGTTCTCTAGTACTATTTTGAGTGGGTAAAACTCTCTACCTATTGAACATGAACTCCCCATCCCTTCTCAGCCTGGAAGCCTCAATTCTACTCCTATGAGTTTGACTACTTTAGATACCTCATATGGGTAGAATTATGCAGTATCATTTGTCCTTCTGTGACTGGCTTGTTTCACTTAGCACATCTTCAAGTTTAATCCATGTTGTTGCATTTGACAGGTTTTCCTTCCTTTATAAGGCTAAACAGTATTCCATTGTATGCATATACCACATTTTCTTTATTCTTCAATGGACAGGTAGGTTGTTTTCACCTCTTGGCTGTTGTGACTAATGCTGCAATGAACATGGAAGTGCAAATATCTCTCGAAGATTCTGTTTCAAATTCTTTTGGAGAAATACTCAAGAGTTGAATTGCTAGGTCGCATACATAGTAGTTATATTTATATAATATAATATATATATAAAATTTTTTTAAGGAGCATACATACTGTTTTCCACAGTGGCTGAACCACTTTATTTTTCCATCAATTGTGTAAAATAGTTTCAGTTTCTCCACATTTACACCACTTGTTTTGTTTTTGCTTTTGATCATGGCCATCCTAGTATGTTTGATTTGATATCTCATAGTAGTTTTGAATTGCATTTCCCTGATGATTAGAAGTAAGAATCTTCTCATATACCCATTGGCCATTTTGTTATCTTCTTTGGAGAAATATCTGTTCAAGTTCCTTGCTCATTTTTTAGTTGGGTTATTTGGAGTTTTTGCTATTGAGTTGTGGAGTTGCTGGTGTACTTTGCATATTAATCACTTATCAGATATATGATTTGGAAACATCTTCTCTAGTTTTATAGGTTGCCTTTTACTCTGTTGTTTCCTTTGCTATACATAAGCTTTTAAATTTATATAGTCCTACGTGGCTATTTTTATATTTTTTGCCTGTGCCGTTGGTGTCATATCCAGGAAATTATTGCCAAGATCAATGTTATAAAGCTTCCTCCTATGATTTCTTCTAGGAATTTTAGAGTTTCACATCTTATTTAAGTCTTTAAGCCATTTTGAATTATGTGCCTGGTGTGATATAAAGGTCCAATTTAATTCTTTGCATGTGGATATCCCATTTGTCCAGCACAATTTGTTAAAGAGATCATCCTTCCCCCACTGTATATTCTTGGCACCCTTGTCAAAAATTAGTAGACCCTATATGCATGAATTTATTTCTGAACTCTATTCTGTTTCATTGGTCTATGTGTGTATTTTTATACCAATACTATACTATTTTGATTACTGTAGGTTTGCATTATGTTTTGAAGTCAAGAAGTATGATGCCTCCATCTTTGTATTTTTTCCTCAACATTGTCTGGTTACTTGGGGTCCTTTGTGGTTACATCTAAATTTTAAGTTTGTTTTTTCACATGATCTGGGATGCAAAAGCCTCTTACCTGATTTCTAGATTTACCATAAAGGGAATTGGTCCATATATTTTTGAGTCAATGTCTCTGTGGGGAGAGAGAGATAGTCAGGGGCTTCCTATTCCACTATCTTGTTGATGTTATTGTTTTAAGTTTTTGCATTTATTCTTACAACCCTTGAGTTAGTTTTTAAAAAATGCAATTAGATACGCAGGGAAGTTGTTGTTGTTATTCTTCTTTATCTTCATATGGATAATCAATTGTTTAAGAGATTATCAATTGTCCACTGAAAACAGCATTTAAAAAATCACTATTTGTGTAAGAGATTATCCTTTCTCTACTGAATTGCAGTTGTATTTTTTTTGCTAAACTTAAGTATGGGTCTATTTATGTACTCTTTGTTCCACTGATCGATTAGTATGTCTTACTACAATATGACACTCTCTTGATGACTATAGTTTTATGATATTTATTGAAGTCCAGGAATATAAATTCCATAGATTTGTTATGTTTTGTCAAAGGAGTATTGGCTTTCCTAGGCCTTTTGTATTTACATATGAATTTTAATCCTGGTATGTTAGTTTCTACTTTGATTGGGATTATGATGACTCTGTAGATCAATTTTGATGAGTTGACATCTCATTACTATTGTGCCTTTGAACTGTTAAAACACAGTGTAGCTCTCCACTTATTCAAGTCATCTTTGATTTCTCTCAAGAATTCAGTGCACATTTTTGGCACATATTTTGTCAGATTTATTCCTAAGTATTTCATATTTATTATATTATTGTAAATTTTTAAAATAATTAATTTCTTACTGTTCCTTGCTAATATGTAGAAATACAATTGATTTGTGTTTATGATCTTATATCTTACAATTTTTTCAGCTGACTTATTAGTTCTAGGAGCTTTACTTTTGTAGATTCAATAGAATTTTTTACACAGTTTTTAAAATAATGTCTTTGGTTTTGGTATCAGAGGAATACTGTCCTCATAGAAAGTTTGGAAATATTCTTTCCTCTTCAATTTATGGAAGAGTTTTTGTAGAATAGATATTATTCCATTCACAATTTAGAATTCCTCATAAAGCCAAATAGATCTGGAGTCTTCTGTGTAAGAAAGTTTTAAACTACAAATTCAATCATAGATATTAAGTACTCATGTTATCTATTTCTTCTTTTGTGATCTTTTGTAGTTTGTGTCCTTAAATGAGTTTTTCTATTTTCTATTTCATCTAACATTGGATATTTTCCCTTGTACAGTGATGGATATTTTGTGTTCCCCTAGATATTCTTGAGCTCTCTTCTAGAATTCACTTAGGTTACTTGAAGTTTGATCCTTTTGAATCTGGGTTTTATGCTTCTTTTTGGGGCTATAGCATTGTTTAGCACTAATTTTGCTCAATCTGTGATACAAATCTCTTCTACAATTCTCTGATGTTCTATTAATTATTGAGATTTCTAATATGACTGCTATAAGCAGAAACTCTTCTTGATCTTGTTTGAGTTGTGGTTATTTTTCCATTTATTCCTTTCAAATGGCTCTTTTTCCAGGCCTAAATAATTTTTTTACACAATTGTGCTCATTACTACTTAGCTTACAATGCAATAGCAACTTCGGCAGATCTCTGAAGCATGCATATATTCTCTCTCCCTCTTTCAATGAATCTCTTTTTTCTCCAGTGCTCCGCCCCAGGAACTCTAGCCACCTTGACCTTCCTGGGCTCCTAGCTCTAGATAGAGCTCTGCAACTCAGAGACATTGCTGGTACCTGGGTTCCCCTCCCTTGCACTGTAGCTGGAAATCTCTCTCCAGACAGTAAAGTTACCATCGTTGGAGTTGTCTTGTTTATTTTCTATCTGTTTGTGGCTACTGTTCTATGTTGCCTGATGTACCAAATATTTAAAACTATTGTTTCATGTATTTTGTCCAATTCTTTGTTTCAGGCAAGAGGTTACATCTAGGCCCTGTTACTCCATCTTTTCCAGAAGCAGAAATCAGCACAATAATTTCTAATAATATATTTGTTCTGTAACTACTTATATGCATTTTGTAAGTGAACTTCCATACAGAAGTGTGGACATAAGAACAACTATTTTGATTGAGGTGGAAGTTGGGCTCTATATACTCTCTCCCTTGACACATACTCTTCTCATTTTTATAAACCTTGAGGCTTCTTTGTGTGATTTTTAAGCTTGTAATTAGGTCTGATTCAATAATCTGATGTGATAAAGTAAAATTCTCCATATTGTAGCTCCAGCATGTTTTTCCAAACTTCTTTTTCATTGTTTCCCTTTCTAAGCCTTATGTTTCTGCCAATAAAACTACATTATGTTCATTGTATTATTAAGTTCTACCCTTTCGAGTGTCTGTATGCTTTTATATTGTTCCCTACACTTGAAATATTTTCTACCATTTCCACATGGCAATATATTGCAACACCAAGCTCAAAGAGCGCTTCCTAACCAAATCTTTCATAAAAATGCTTGTTTAAATAATTTCTACTGTTGGAATTTCATAGTATCAGTCTATATTTTCTTATCCTACTTTGTATTTTATATGGCATCTGAGTGCAATTGTGAATCATCACTCTTTGTGTCTAACATCTGTAATATTTGTCATAAAGGTAGCTAATACCAAATATATTTGAATGAATAAATATACTTTAATGTATAAGGTGGTTATATAATGTCTTTTTCTTTTTCTATGCACGATATTAGCTAACACTTATATAGCACCCATTGCATGTCAGATATAATTATACATGTTTTATCTGTATTATCAAAATAGCCTTGTGATGCAGAAATTAATATCTTGATTTTTGTAAATGGCAAATGTTAAGTAAGTAACTTCACCAAGTTACTTTAAGTAGTGTTGCTGGGATTGGAACCAAGGCAGTCTAATTCTAGAGGCTATTCTATTAATCTCTGTGCTAAGTGCCTCTTAGATAAAAAATTAATACTTAATTTCCTATAGTATTAATCATTTGTTATTTTATGTATGCTTATCTTTTTTTACATATAATTATTAAGCTGTTTGTGGACAGAACCACATTGTATACTTTTAGATCCCTTACAATCCATTCTGGACTGCAGCGTAATTAATTGAACATAGAGATATTCAGTTTAAAAACTTTTTATTTATTTATTTTTTAATTATACTTTAAGTTTTAGGGTACAAGTGCACAACGTGCAAGTTTGTTACATATGTATACATGTGCCATGTTGGCGTGCTGCACCCATTAATTCGTCATTTAGCATTAGGTATATCTCCTAATGCTATCCCTCCCCCAGCCCCCCACCCCACAACAGGCCCCATTGTGTGATGTTCCCCTTCCTGTGTCCATGTGTTCTCACTGTACAATTCCCACCTATGAGTGAGAACATGCAGTGTTTGGTTTTCTGTCCTTGCGATAGTTTGCTGAGAATGATGGTTTCCAGTTTCATCCATGTCCCTACAAAGGACACGAACTCATCATTTTTTATGGCTGCATAGTATTCCATGGTGTATGTGTGCCACATTTTCTTAATCCAGTCTATCATTGGTGGACATTTGGGTTGGTTCCAAGTCTTTGCTATTGTGAATAGTGCTGCAATAAACATACATATGCACGTGTCTTTATAGCAGCATGATTTATAATCCTTTGGGTATATACCCAGTAATGGGATGGCTGGGTCAAATGATATTTCTAGTTCTAGATCCCTGAGGAATCGCCACACTGACTTCCACAATGGTTGAACTACTTTACAGTGCCACCAACAGTGTAAAAGTGTTCCTATTTCTCCACATCCTCTCCAGCACCTGTTGTTTCCTGACTTTGTAATGATAGCCATTCTAACTGGTGTGAGATGTTATCTCATTGTGGTTTTGATTTGCATTTCTCTGATGGCCAGTGATGATGAGCATTTTTTTGTGTGTCTTTTGGCTGCATAAATGTCTTCTTTTGAGAAGTGTCTGTTCATATCCTTCGCCCGCTTGTTGATGGGGTTATTTTTTCTTGTAAATTTGTTTGAGTTCATTGTAGATTCTGGATATTAGCCCTTTGTCAGATAAGTAGATTGTAAAAATTTTCTCCTATTCTGTAGGTTGCCTGTTCACTCTGATGGTAATTTCTTTTGCTGTGCAGAAGCTCTTTAGTTTAATTAGATCCCATTTGTCAATTTTGGCTTCTGTTGCCATTGCTTTTGTTGTTTTAGACATGAAGTCCTTGCCTATGCCTATGTCCTGAATGGTATTGCCTAGGTTTTCTTCTAGGGTTTTTATGGTTTTAGGTCTAACATGTAAGCCTTTAATCCATCTTGAATTAATTTTTGTATAAGGTGTAAGGAAGGGATCCAGTTTCAGCTTTCTACATATGGCTAGCCAGTTTTCCCAGCACCATTTATTAAATAGGGAATCCTTTCCCCATTTCTTGTTTTTGTCAGGTTTGTCAAAGATCAGATAGTTGTAGATATGCGGCATTATTTCTGAGGGCTCTGTTGTGTTCCATTGGTCTATATCTCTGTTTTGGTACCAGTACCATGCTGTTTTGGTTACTGTAGCCTTGTAGTATAGTTTGAAGTCAGGTAGCGTGATGCCTCCAGCTTTGTTCTTTTGGCTTAGGATTGACTTGGCAATGTGGGCTCTTTTTTGGTTCCATATGAACTTTAAAGTAGTTTTTTCCAATTCTGTGAAGAAAGTCATTGGTAGCTTGATGTGGATGACACTGAATCTATAAATTACCTTGGGCAGTATGGCCATTTTCACGATATTGATTCTTCCTACCCATGAGCATGGAATGTTCTTCCATTTGTTTGTATTCTCTTTTATTTCATTGAGCAGTGGTTTGTAAAAAACTTTTTTATTCATTAGTAATTCTTCCTCTAATCATTTACTAATAACTTCTTATCCACTTATAAAAGCAATGTAGAATTACTTACAATAGCATACATATATACAACTGCTTTCCCCGACAAAAGTATAAAACAATATGTAGTAAATATTGTTGAGTTTGCCTAGACTTTATTTTCTCCTCTTAACTTCCTAATGACATTGCTGTTTCAGTTCCTGGAATTATCTATTCCCCATTATATCCACACTAGAGAGATTAAATCAGGTTCCTGTAACCACAAGTCAGTCACGGGACCCAAGCTTTTGCAACTTCATTTCCCTCTGACCAGACTGTCCTTGTTCCTAGATTATTGTTGTGATTCCTATTTTCAAGGCTGTAGAGTTGCCTTGGTTCCTGCCTCCCACCAAGCTTTGTTCTCTGAATCCTCGATATTCCTGATGATTTTGCTTTTTGTGCAAATTAGCCAATTTGCACAAAATTGGAACAATTGTGCAAACAATTATGCAGTTGTGCAAACAGTTATGCAAACAGTTGTGCAAAAAATTGTGCAATTGTTTGCACAAAATTGGAACAAACAATTATAACTGACCTACAAGGATACAAGGGTAGAAATTAGAGGAGGCAGTAATGACATACTTCTTAATCTCAGAAAACCTACACTGGAACAAATAGGCAAAATTACAAAACATAAAAAAAACTTAGCTTTGAATTTTCTGAACACCAACATAAAAAACCCAAAGTTTCATAACTCTTTAAATTATAGGAAAGGGGATCAGATAAAATCATTGGGAGAGATCTCCTCCTTTTTTGCTTAGAACATTGAGTAAAACATGAAATGTCAGAATTTGTGTGTAGACACTGAGCAATATAATGGCAGTAACTTCAGTAGCAGTTTCATCAAACTACTGCAGAGAGTTTCTTCTTAGAACCATTTATTAAATCAGCCCTCAATAAATACTGAGGACATAAGGCTAAATCAAGTGCTGTGAAGACATTTCTACAATTGATTGATTTCCAATTACAGCATAAACCTGAGGAAAGCATGACAGACTTCCATGTGTCAGAACTGACAGGTTTATCTCTGAAGTGCACACTGCAGGGAGAGAAAAACCTGAAAAAAAAAAGATTTTAAATACCTTACGTCGTGAAATTATAGTTAAATATTAAAATTAGGTGCATTTTCCCATTTTCCATAACATAATACTAAATATAATTACTTCTATATTACTTTAAAGTAACTACAAATATTTTATTGATGCATATAGATTTATGAGGATGTTTAGGGAGAAGCCATCTCAGTTAAACAGGAAAGAGCTCTTAATCTTTAAAATCTTAATTATAATCAGAAAGAAGCAAAAATCTTTAAGCTACTTACCATTCTGTAAACTCTTGTAACTTGATTTGTGAAATTCTCTATTTCTACTTTATATCATTTTAAAAAGAAGTCTAATTAGAGATTTTTATCTAAAACACCTTAGACAAGAATTCCCAAATGAGACGCACACAGAAAACTAAGCAGGAAGGTAAACTCTCATTGTAATAGGGAAACAAAATAAAAAGTATGCAAAAGTGTCAGTGAGACCACAACAGGCTACTACAGTTACACTCAGGAGGGAGATGGTGGCTTATGTATTGTCTCCTTTTTTAAACAAATGAGAAGGGGAATAAAATGCAGAAGAATCAAAATGGTTGACACACAGCTCTTTAAAAATAGGTTTCCAATTTGCGCAACTGAAGAAATAACATTTTCTCTAAAGGCACATGAGGAAATACAAGTAATGAAGCAGTAGGCAAAATAAAATAGAAAATGTGAACGCAACAAAATGGCTTGTGTTTGGGGTATTGAAATCAACTAGGCTGATTTAATAATTTATTTGGCAGAAGCCAAATGGAATTGGAAAACAACAGAACTATTTCAAAAATTTGCCCACTTTTTAAAAGAAAGCAAGGAAGAACCATGAATTCTACCTAAATATTTATTACTAACCAATTTTGAGAAGTAATAAAATGAGATGACAGAAGGAAAGTGTGCTGCTGCTAATAAAGAGAAAATTAAAAATGATAATGACTGGTGGCAATTATTTATTCCAGTTTTAAACATGTCTTATGCTCATGATCATATGTCATCATATGATCACACATGGCCTCCAAAGCCTAAAATATTTACTCTCTGGCCCTTTATAGAAAAAGTTTAGACTGGTAGTTAGCATTTGAATTATCTGCCCTTTAGTTATTTCGTCCATGTGAGAAATGGAATAAAATCCATTAGAAGAAATTATTGTAAAGTACTTGACAATATTGGCATCTAATACACATTTGTCATGACAATGAGCAGCTTAGTAGTAGAAAAATGTCTTTTCAATTGGTTTGTTGCTGAAGGAATGTAGATACCTCTTGTTTTATAGTTTAAGTTCCAAAGTTTAATGTAGAGTAATAGTATTTTATTCCTCTCCTTTCTCGGTGATCTCAGGAGCATTTCCAAGTATTAACTAAGCCTCATGGCAAATATCATCCCCCTCTTACAAATACAAAAATTATAGTAGTGAGAATTTAAATTAGTTATTTAGTAGGATATGGTAAAATGATAGAGGAACTAGAAATAAAATTATCCTTATGAGTCAGTGCATTACTTCTTTGATTATTCTCCAGCTCTAGCACACAGATAAAATACTTTTAGAATTGTTTCCATTTATTTTTCCTTCTCCCATGATAAGGGTGGAAAGAATATTTACTGGGAAAGTTGTGACTATTTCACCCATTACAATCAATAAAACTAATCTACGAAAGAAAACTTGACCAACATTTCATTCATTCTTAATCTTCCCTAAAATGTGTGAGTCTAGTTAGGACCAATTTTTTTTTAAAAAAACGTAGTTTTTGAGGAAATTGAAATGACCTGAAACAGAATAAAGAAAGATTTTAACAGATCTTGAAATGTGGTAAAATTTCTCTTTCATTTCTTACTGAAATGTCAGGACCCTGGTTGAACCAAAGAAAACATTTATGTATATTTGGTTGTGGGGCAAGGAGAAAGGATTTCATAATTTTTATTTCATTCTGTAAGAGTAGAGTGAGGCCACCAAATCACTAGGATGAAAGAAGAAAAAGCCTGGAGGATTATGTTTCTTCTTGAGCCTGAAGCACATTATCTTTCAAAATCTGAAATTCTGCTCCTTTGTCAAAGCACAGTTCAGAGGCTGAGCCCAGCATAAAGTGTTCTGCTTTAGAAGGCTTATTATACCTTCCTCTATGCTCCCTTAAAATTCTGTTGAACTTCTATCTCAGTGGTTCACAGAGTCTGGTCCCTGGATCAACAACATCAGCATCACTTGAAAACTTGCTAGAAATGCATATTTTCAGACAGCCGCTTGTCCACCCCACAGTCCCCTGAGTCAGAAACTCAGGCGATGGAGTCCAATAATCTGTTAGCCAGTCCTTCAAGTGATTCTAATGCCCACTAAAGTTTGAGAACCATGGCTACCACAATTTGTATTTCATCTTGTATTTTGTTATAGTTTGCATTTTACAGTGATTCCTCCAAGGGCTCTCCAAGACTGCAAGTGTGTCTTATTCATTTTTTAGAATGAATAAGACATTCTAAAAATGGAATGATTCGATTTTTAGGATCCTGCATTCCTCATATTGCTAAGACCATGGAGTTTATAGTATTTTGCACTCAGTAGTGACTCAATGAATGCTGTTAAACTGATATCACATTTGAATTTGTCCTCTCTGTTAGTATATAATATTATTTGTGAAATATATACCATTTGATAATTTTCCTAGTATTTGAGAAAAGAATGTTCTATATTTTCTCTTGATCATATGAATCCTCAAAAAGTAATGCAGTTTTTCACAGTCTGGTTTTCCTTGTACAATCCAGAGAAGGTTCCTCTATGATTCTGCCTTTTGCTGCTTATCTTGGTGAAAGTGTAATGATTAAGAATACAAACTGAAACCAGACTAATAGGAATTGTATCCCAGCTCTGTCACTGTTTCTCTGAGCTTGTTCAAGTTACTTAACCTTTTTATGCCTGAGTTTCTGTCTGAAAAATAAGGTATAATGTCCACTTTGTTAAGTTGCTATGAATTTTAAAAACAAACTTAAAAATAAACAATAAAAAACTTGTCAAATAATTAGTAAATATTTGCTGTTATGTATTAGTTTTATTATTATTAACTTGAAGAAAGAACACATGGAAATTTATTACTGTGAATAATCATAATGAGCTCAACTAGTCATTCTAAAAGTAGCACGTAATTTCTATACTGTGAAAGAACATAATGTTTCTATACTAGGAAAAATATATCTGGACAACTGTTTATTTTCTAAATTGTCCAATTGAGAAAATTACTTCTTTCTAAAAAAAACAGAGTTGTTACAAATACCCTTATAAAGAGACAGCATGCTACCAGAGGAAGAACAGTAATCTTGGAATCAGAAGGACTGAGTTAGAGCCCTACTTCTATTCTGATCATGGTTAGTTTTTTATTTTAGGTGATAAATACAAGGTACAAGTTACTTAGCAAAACTGAACTTCAATTTTCTACCTCTGTAAAAATAAAAGCAATAATACCTTATAAACCAGTTAATCTCATAGTTGTTATAAGAAACAAAAAATAATTACTATGAAAATGCATCATAAAATATAAAGTGCTGCATGAATACAAGGTGTCTTGTTGCTGTTATTATTATTATAAAATTGAACTACTCTGCTATTCATTATTTGTTAATGTGTTCTCTTGTGTTACATGGACATGGTTTATTGTTGGTGGTGAAAGTTGAGAGCAAGTGGAGTAGTATTCTTCATGATGTAGCCACATCCCTTAAGAACTAGGTTCAGAATTTTGAAACATTTCACATTGGCTAATAAAACACTATTGGGTACAAATGACTTCTGCTCTGACAGCTGACCCTGCTTGGATTTAAATTGGTGTCCATGAGCCATAAGACATTGCAGTATATCATGCAGGGCCATCAGATGCTTTGCCTTTGAGGACAAATGTATTTTCTAGCCTACTGTCACTACAGTTCTAGTTAATCAGTTCCCTGGTGCTTCTCTTTATGACTCCAGGCTGCTCAGTAGTTCTGTGGTAAAACTACATTCTAACAGGGCCTTTGATTTTATTTGAAGTTTTCATGCTTTAGCTTGAGTTTTCTATGTCTTAATATTTATGAATGGTGCCCCAAACTTGATGGTAGTTTTAGAATCAACCTAGAAATCTCCTACTATCTCTGATCTGGCTGGTTTTCTAAATGAAATCCTTCCCTTTGATTACTTTTGAAGTTAAATTAACAGAATATAATACACACATCTCAGATTTGGAGATTGTCTTGCTCTGTAAATTTAGAACCAGCCTGAGCTTCCATTAAGCACAGGGCCCATCTCTCCCTCCCTACATGGGGCAGCAGTATTCCTGCAGTGGAGTGTGGGCCAGCCACAGAGCTGTCTGTTTTGAGTGAGAAAAAAGGGATTCTACCCTGAAGTCATTTCAGTTGTAGCTGTAGGACAGGCATTTTTCAGGGACTTCAGTTACATTGTGGTCTGGAGACAAAGGACAATGTCTATCTGAACTGAAAGTCATGAACCCTCGAAGAGGAGTATGATGAGAAGAGGATCACTTTCTTACCTGCGAAGGATATGGGGCTGCTGCAGCCCCCTTCCCACTCTCTGTGGAGACCTCAGCTCATCTGACTATGAGTTCCCCCTGTAATGCCCATCAGGACAGGTGCTTCTGCTCCTCTTTTGGGTAGCTGAGGGCAAGCTGGCTTTTACTCATAAACATCACCTAGTAGACTGGAGATCAAACCACACCACCAAATAAAAAAACCTGCTGACAGAGGGCATAGTGATAAGGAAGAAGATAAGCTCCCTGAGACCTCCATACTCCCAGCCCTGAAGAAGAGAATGAACCTGCTCATATTCTGAATACAATGCTACTACAATTAACATTTGAGAAAGCCACTACACAAAAGCTATCTATAACCAAGGAACTTATACAGAGCCTTGGCCCCCTGAAAGAACCTGTAATCAAAGCAAAACAATCATACACAACATACATTACAGCCACACCCTCAAGGGGAGAAAAGAATCCCATCAAAATGAAAGTAAAATAAAAAATAAGAAGTAACAGCTTATTCAGATGAGAAGGAATCAGTGCAAGAATTCCAGCATTAGAAAAAAATAGAGTGTTTTGATACCTCCAAAGAATTGCATTCGCTCTCTAGCAATTGATATTAACCAAAACGAAAATTTTGAAATGACAGATAATTCAAAATATGAATTGTAATGAGTCTCAGTGAGATCCAAGAGAAAGTTGAAAACTAACACAAATAAGAAAAAATAATTCAGAATATAAATGAAACATTTACTAAACGGATACACTTAAAACAAATCTTCTGGAAATAAACTATTTATTATTTATTTATTGAAGGAATTGCAAAATATAGTTGGCAGATGCTAGACTGAGCAGAAGAAAAATTTCGGAGCTTGAAGACTGGTACTTTCAATTAACTCAGTCAGATGACAATAAAGAAAAAAGAAGTTAAAACTAAACAAAGGATTCAGGAAATAGGGCATTATGTAAAGCAACCAAACCTATGAATTATAGATATTCAGAGAGAGAAGAAGAAAAAGTAAAAAGCTTGGAAAACATATTTAATAGAATAATTCAGGAAAGCTTCCCTGGTGTAGCTAAAGAATTGGACATTCCGAGACATGAAGCTCAGAAAATGCCTGGGAGGTACTCTGCAAGATGAACCTCATCGAAGCATATAGTCATGAGACTATCCAAAGTCAATGTGAAAGTAAAAATCATAAAAGCAGCAAGAGAGACACATTTAATTACCTATAAAGGAAATCCTATCAGATTAACAGCAGACTTCTCAGCAGAAACCTTATAAACTGGAAAAGAGTGGAGGCCTATTTTCATCTTTCTTAAAGAAAAAAAAAATACATCAGCCATGAATTTTATATTCTGCTAAACCAAGCTTCATAAATGATGGAGAAATGAACTCTTTCCCAGACAAGCAAACACTGAGGAAATTCATCACCACTAGACTGGTCCTACAAGAAATGCTCAAAGGAGTTCTAAACGTGAAAATGAAACAGTGATACTAGCAATCATAAAAGTACATGAAAGAACAAGGTTCACAGATCCCATAAAGCAATTACAAAATTAAGAGTACAAAAGAAGTAGCAATTCATATTACGACAGGAACAAAACCTCATATATCAATATTAACCTTCAATGTAAATGGTCTAAATGCTCCACTTAAAAGACAAAGAATTGCAAATTGGATTAAAAAAAAAAAACAAGATCCAACCCCACACTGCCTACAGTAAACCCACCTAACAGGTAAAGACATCCACAGACTCAGAGTATAGGTGTGAAAAAAGTTATACCATAGAAATGGAAACTAAAAATGAGCAGTAATAGCTATCCTAATATCAGATAAAACCGATTTTAAATAAAAAAAAAAGTTAAGAAAAGACAAGGGCATTATATGATAAAGAGTTCTAGTCAACAAGAACATACATAACAATCCTGAATATATATGCACCCAACACCAGAACACCAAGATTCATAAAACAAATACTACAATCTCACAAAAAAAGATAGAAAGCAATACAATAATAGTGGGAGACTTCAACACTCCACTGGCAGCATTAGATAAATCACTGAGAGAGAAAATTGACAAAGAAACTCTGACTGAAATTGGACTCTAGACAAAATAAACCTAATAGACTATTACAGATCACTTTACCCAACAATTGCAGAATATACATTTTTCTAATCTACTCATGAAACATTCTCCAAAATAGACCATATGCTTGGCCATAAAGCATCTTAATACATTAAGAAAATTCAAAGTCATATTGCATATCTTCTTAGACTACAATAGAATAAAATTAAAAATACTAAGAGGAACTCTTAAAACTATACAAATATATAGAAACTTAACAACGTGCTCTTGAATGATCTTTAGGTAAATGATGAAATTAAGGCAGAAATTAAAACAAAATGAAACAAATGAAAATAGGGTGACAACACACCAAAACTTCTGGGATACAGCAAAAGCAGTGCTAAGAGAAAAGTTTATAGCATTAAATGCCTACATGAAAAAGATCTCAAATTAACAACCTAATGCTGCACCTCAATGAACTAGAAAAACAAGAATAAACCAAACAGAAAGATAGCACAAGCAAAGAAATAACAAAGATTAGATCAGAGCAAAATTATATTGAGAATAAAAAATGATACAAAGGATCAATGAAACAAAAGTTTGTTCTTTGAAAAGATGAGTAAAATTGGTAGACCTCTAGTTGGATTACCAAGAAAAAAAAGGAAGAAGATTTAAATAAGCACAGTAAAAAATAATAAAGGCGAGATTACCACTGATACCACAGAAATACAAAAGATTATCACAGACTGCTATAAGCATCTCTGTGCAGAAACTAGAAAAGCTAGAAAAAAAGGATGACTCCTGGAAACATGCTACCTCCAAAGATTAAACCATGAAGAAATTCTTAACAGACCAATAATGAGTAATGACATGGAATCAGTAATAAAAATCTCTCAATTAAAAAAAGCCCAGGGCCAAATATATTCACAGCCACATTTTACCAGATGTACAAGGACTGGTGCCAATTTTGCTGGAGTTGTTCCAGAAAATTGAGGAAGAGAGATTCCTCCCTTATTCTATGAAACCAGTATTACCCTGGTATTAAAATCAAGCAAGGGGACAACAAAATGGAAAATTACAGGCCAATATATCTGATAAACATAGACGCAAAAATCCTTAACCAAATACTAGCAAACCAAATCCAACAGCACATAAAATAGATAATTCACCATGATCAGGTATGTTTTATCCTAGGGATGTAATGATAGTTCAGCATACCCAAATCAATAAATGTGATTTACTACGTAAGTAGAAGTAAAACAAAAACCATGTGATCATCTCAATAGATGCAGGAAAAACATTTGAGAAAATTCAACATCCCTTCATGATAAAAACCTTCAACAAAGTAGGCATCAAAGGAACATATCTGAAAATAATAAAAGGCATATATGACAAACCCACAGCCAGAATCATACTAAATGGGGAAAAACAGAAACCATTTCTCCTAAGAACTGGAACAAGACAAGGATGCCACTTTCACCATTCCTATTCAATATAGTACTAGAAGTCCTAGCCAGAGAAATCATTCAAGATAAAGAAAAAAAAAGGCATCTAAACTAAGAAAGAGGAAGTCAAATTATTTCTGTTCACTAGTAAGATAATCTTATACCTAGAAAATTTTAAAGACTCTGTCAGAGGACACCCAGATTTGATAAATGACTTTAGTAAAGTTTTAGGATACAAAGTCAAGGTACAAAAATCAGTAGCATTTCTATACACCAATAAGGTGAAAGCTGTGAACTAAACCGAGAACTCAATACCATTTAGAATAGCCACACAACATAATAAAATACCTAGGAATACATTTAACCAAGGAGGTGAAAGATCTCTACAAGTGGAAATACAAAACAATAATAAAGAAGTCATAGATGACACAAATGAAAAAAAATCTCATGCTTATGAATTGGAAGAATCAATATCATTAAAATGACAATACTGCCCATAACAATATACAGATTCAATGAAATTCCTATTAAATTACTAACAATTTTTCACAGTTAGACAAAAGCAATCTGAAAATTCATATGAAATCAAAACAGAGCCTGAATAGCCATGGAAACCTTAAGCAAAAAGAACAAAGCTGCAGGTGTCACATTTCCTGACTTCAAATTATACTACAAGGCTATAATAACCAAAATAGCATGGTACTGGCATAAAAGTAGACACATAGATCAATGAAATAAAATATATGCCCTAGAAATAAATCCACATACCTACGACCAAGTGATATTTAACAAAGTTGGCAAAAATATATTCTGGAGAAAGGACAACCTATTCAATAAATGGTGCTGGAAAAATTGGATAGCCATATGCAAAAGAATGAAACTGGACCTCTATCTCTCACTATATACATAATTAACTAAGATGAATTAAAGGTTTAAATGTAAGACCTGAAACTGTAAAAATTCTGGAAGAAATTCTATAAAAACCTCTTCTGAACATTGGTCTATGCAAAGAATTTATGACTAAGACCTCAAAAGCAAATGCACCAAAAACAAAAGTAGACAAATGGGACTTAAGCTAAAAAGCTTCTGCATAACAAAAGAAACTATCAACACAGTAAACAACCTACAGAATGGGAGAAGATATTTGCAATGTATGTTATCTGACAAAGGGCTAATATGCAGAATCCATAGAGAACTCAAACAACTCAACAACAACAAAAAGAACTGCAAATAACCCCATTAAAAAGTGGGCAAATAACATGAACAAACACTTCTCAAAAGAAGACATACAAGAAGCCCAAAAACATATGGAAAAATGTTCAACATCAATAATCATAAGAGAAATGCACATTTAAATCACAATGAGATGCCATCTCACACCAATCAGAATGGCTTTTATTAAAAAGTCAAAAAACACCAATGCTGGTGAGGATGTGAAGAAAAGGGAATGCTTATACACTGCTAGTTGCAGTGTAAATTAGTACAACCTCTTGGAAAACAGTACAAAAATTTCTCAAAAAATTAAAACTAAAACTGCCATTTGACCCAGCAACCCCACTTCTGGGTATATAACTAAAGGAAAAGGAATGTTTATATCAAAAGTACACCTGCATTGTATGTTTATCACAGCACTATTCTCAAGAGCAAAATCAGAGAATCAACCTGTGTCCATCAATGGATGATTGGATAAAGAAACAATGATATATATACATTATGTAATACTACTGAGTCATAAAAAAGAATGAAATCATGTATTTTGCAGCAGCACAGATGGAGCTGGAAGTCATTATTTTACGTGAGATAACTCAGAAACAGAAATCAAGTACTCATTTATAAGTGGGAGATAATAAATGGGTACATGTGTACATACAGAGGGGAATAACAGACACTGGAGACTCCAAAGGGGAGGGCAGAAGCAGAGTAAGTGTTGAAAAATCATCTGTTGGGGGCCAGTCGCGGTGGGTCACGCTTGTAATCCCAGCACTTTGGGAGGCCAAGGCAGATGGTCCATGAGGTCAGGAGATTGAGACCATCCTGGCTAACACGGTGAAACCTCGTCTCTACTAAAAATACAAAAAAAAATTAGCCGGGCATGGTGGCGGGCACCTGTAGTCCCAGCTACTCGGGAGGCTGAGGCTGGAGAATGGTGTGAACCTGGGAGGCGGAGCTTGCAGTGAGCTGAGATGGCACCACTGCACTCCAAGCCTGGGCGACAAAGCGAGACTCTCTCTCAAAGAAAAACTATCTATTGGGTACACTGTTTACCAATTAAGTGATGGGTACACCAAAAGCTCATACCTCACCACTACACAGTATATCTATATAATAAACCTGCCTGCGTAACCCCTGAATCTTTTTTTTTTTTTTTTTTAAAGAATGACTCTTAAGTTTTTTGGTGTGAGCCATAGGAACGATGATAGTACCATTTCTTGAGAAGGAGAATAGTCATGAGGAGGATGTCTGAGGAGAGAATAAATAATTAATTTTGGTTATAATACATATGAGTTGGCTATTATATATAGAACATGTGCAACTAATGCAACTGTTATTTTATTTACAGAAATCTATAGTTCAGGAGAGAAATCATTGCTTAGTATACAAATATTGAGTTTTCATTGAACACATATACTTAAGCCATGGGACTGGGTAATACAGAGATGGAGACAAGGATAGGGAGGGAGAAAGGGGAGAGAGACAGAAAGATGCACCTGGGTGAAGGGCTTAGATGCAGCAGCAAAGTCATTGAATGAACAAGGAAGGAGCCAGGGTATAAGGAGAGTATTTGGATTTACACAGGATAAGGGACAGTGTGTTTTATTAGAATGGGAGAGAAAGGAGAACATTTACATATACATGTAGAGAGGCCAGCAGGCAGATTAGACTCTGAGAAGATTATCTTTAACTGAGAGGGAGGAGGGCATGTGGATATTGGCAGTTTGAATTGAGAGAAGTTCTGAAATAACATTTTGGTTTGTGGGAGAACCAAATTACTTGACACATGCTGAGAATTGACTTGAGATTTGTGCTTAAAAATATTAGATAAACTCAGTCAGGAGGGTTGAGTGCTTTCCTTCTGCCATTCTCTGATGCTCAGATGCAGGAATGGATTAGCCAGACAGTTGGATTTAGCCTGAACTCACATTCTGTCAAATGGTTATCACAGAGAAAGAAGAACAAGAAAGTGGAGGGGATATGAAAAGCAGTGATTAGCAATTATAGGGAACATTCTACTTTATTGTGTAATATGAAAATGTATGATGTCAGTCAATATTCCTACACAGCACAATTTATAATATACCCAAAATGTCCCATCAATGCATAATCATTTTTGATGGGTATCAAAGTGAACAGTCTCATTTTTTTCTAGTAGAGCTCTTCCCACCTTCAAACATGTAGAATATACTACAATAAATTGGGATTGCTTTTTCTGTGCTTACTTCAATAAATATTTATGGACTATCTTACTAGGTACCAGGGGCCTTTTCTCTGCAATCAGTTTAACCAGTGAGTTTTAAAACTGATTGTTCTTGATCAGAACAAAGTGTTTTTCTTCAGTGCAGAATCTGGCCCTGTGAAAAATCCAGAAGGCAGGCATTGAGTGGAAACCATTGAGGAAAATGCTGTTGCTGTCTTGGAAAAGAAAACTGCCCCGTTAGACCCACCAGTGTTCTTTTTGGGTCGGTAGGTGGCCCTGCCTCTGTTTTTCCTTCTCAGGTGCAATGAATACTGTTCTGTGGTTGCTGCAGGAAAGCAAATCATACTAGAAGAAATCAAATCCTTAGCAATAGACAAAGAGATTCACATTCCCAGCGACTGATGATAGGATAGTGTGTGGCTGACTTCATAACATGGCTGCAGTCAGGCAGAATGTGCCAACTGTTATGAAATAAAATGTAATGAGCCAACTACAAAAATAGGTTTGAACACCGCAATGTAAGGAAAATAGGAGGCTGAGAAGGGAAAGTGGCAGGGCCATTGGAAAGCCACACATTCAAGCTTTCATTAGACTTGGCTGAGGATGGGGATGTGTTTGATGGTAGTAGTATGAACCATTTAAGGATAATTTAAGTTGACTCAGGTTTATTTAGGTGCTTTTTTTCCTTTATGTACTAGCCTGCCATTATGAATAAGGATTCTAATATTTTAGAGGGTCTTTTGCTTTTATATCGAAAATTACTAACTCTTTTAAGCCACTAAGAAAACATTTAACTAATTAGTGTTGTTGAGGTGAAGCAAAACAGCCTTGAATGCCTGTTGACCAAAAAGAAACAGGGCTTTAGCTCCCTCTAAAAGTGATCAGAGATGTGGACAATCATTGTATTTGCTTCAGTATTCCATTTGGCTAATGGCACAGCATGATATTTCATGGCCTGGAGGTAGGAGGAAAAGTCCCTGCATAAAGAAGGCAATAAACAGCTAAGGAACTAGGAAGCTCTCCTTAATCTCCCTCTGGCAAACCCAGTAAGGTGGATTGTAAAAGCCAGACTTGAAGCCACACTGTTTTGAATGTAAAGACAAGGCTCAAATGTTCTTAATTCACTCCCAGGGAGCACTCAATCCAGCTGACTGTAACATAAGGAATTTAATAAAATAAAAGCAAGTTATCTAGTCAAACCTCCTGCTGCTTTTTTTATAATATCACAATGAAAATAGGCTTAATTTGTTGTTGTAATCAAATTCATTATAACATCCAAACATGTTTTATGCTGTTCCCCCCTTGGATATTGTATTACTGCTGATAGTATGAATTGGAAGGCAGTAAAATTGTTCACTTGTTGAATGCAAATTAATTCATGGCACTGAGGTGTTGTTCACCAAACCTCACAGGTGGCAATTTATAAAATAGTCATTTCAAAATGGAAACATAATGGCTAGGCTGAGTTTTTATTATTTTAATTTATTTTATTTAATAAGGAGCATTTTATTTTTGTTTAATAAAGAGCTCACTAGACAACTTTATATGAAATCTTATTATAAGTCCAACATAAGGAGCTGTTTATCCATGCTCTCATTCTAAGTGCAAAAGGTTAGATTCCTACTTATCAGATAATTACAATATATGATGCTTTTCTGGTGCTATGTGGGCTTACCTAGGATGATAAAAGTGTATCCACTGCCCATGAGGCTGATAAATGAGACAAAGTGAGCGCACAAGCAACTGAAGCTTAAAGAACACAGTAGATAACAGAAGAGTGGCAGATAAAAAGAGTTATGAGAGTTCAGATGAGTGAATTCAATTCAAGCTGTTTCTTACCTCTATTAGCGTTATATTATCCCTTTTAGAGAATTTAATTTTTGCCGCTTCCTACATGTACTTCCTACATGGTGTATATTTCTCATCTCTCATTTGCTTTTTTGAAGATTGTAATCAGCGAGGTTTCATTAAAAATAAGTGAAGGAGAAGAATTAATTCAGGCAATTAGGCTGGCTCATTGGGACTGTACTAAAGATAATGAAAAAGCTGATACCTGCAGAAAACATAAGGGAAACATATATGCAGAATAGGGAGTGATTAGCACATGCTGTCTTCTAAACTTCCCGAATGATGACAGAGCAGGGGTTGGCTAAAAAATGTTAAGCGTGAATAAGGTACTGACATACTGACAGATAGAAAATTACTTTTAGCACATAATGAAAACCATCTGTCAAGACTGAGAAGATTTAGAAGACTAAGAAAATGGGTAGGACATCCCCATATATAGATGAATAAGTCACATTGTGTATCTATAGAATGACGTTGATGATTGTTACTTAATGCATTAGCTGATGTCCAATTGAGGAAAGAGCAACTTCAAAATAAAACAGAGATATAGACTACAGCCAGCTTAGCATTCTGTGAGGTGAGTTCTTAACTTCTCTAGTCACTTGTCTAGGCATCCTGGGGAGACATTTGTTTGGACTTGCCACATTGTAGGGTGTGTGTGTGTGTGTGTGTGTGTGTGTGTGTGTGTGTGTGTGTATGGTGGGAGATGGAATGTGGGTGTCTCTCCTTCAAGCCAATGAGTAAAATTAAAAGATCATCTGTCTGCCGCCTTCCTCTCCCTCCTTATATCCCTCTATTTTGTGTTGTGGTGGTGTTCTCTCGGTAAATAGAAATGTAGGACACTGATTTCAGAGGAGCCTTCCTTTGTCTTTGCTTCAGTTCTTAAGTAGTCTTGGGATAAAATCATCAATTATTTACCCTAAACAGGGCTTTTGAAAGTCAAAGCTGACACAGAATTTTAGGATTTGGATTAACAGAGGAAGAAGTGACCACAGAGTTGATTTGATGAGGAGAATAGAATAGTGTCTGTCAGCCAAGACAAAATGTAGCCAAGTTATCAGGAACCCGTAGAGTACAGATGGTCTCTGACTTACCGTGGTTTGACTTAGGATTTTTTAACTTTACAATGGGTTTATTGGAATGTAACTCCATCAAAAGTCAAGGACCTCCTTAGGTCTTATAATGGGGTTATTGTTTCTACTGAATGTTATTGCATTCACATCCATAAAATTGAAAAAATAGTAAGTCAAACCATCCTGAATAGAGGATGGTTTGCTCTGTTGCCAGGATAAAGTGCATTTTCAACTTACAGTATTTTTTATTTACAATGGACTTATTGGGACGAAACCCCATTGTAAATCGAGGAGCATTTATGCTTTGAATATGAAATAGAAATAATAGGTCTTTCTAACTCAACCTCCGAGTACTGCTATTCAACTGTAAGCCATCAGCACCCTGATAGAAGGAATTGCAAGCACAGTAGCCTTATCAGCTATATGGGAACATTTACTCAGTAGCTCGTAATCTAATAATAATAATAATAATACCATATGTATCTACGGAAATTTAAAATATAAAGCAATCTTTCACATATTTTATTATTTTGAACTATATAGTAAATTTATATGGTAGGAAAACTACAGCCACTATCCCCTGGTTACAACTCATAATCTGTATGAAACAATATCAGCCCATATTATATTGGACATCAATAACTAATTTATTGTCTTCATGAATATATCTGTGGCACTGTATTTTGTAGGATTAGGAATGCCACATACTATTCTGAAAACCAAAGAGTGAAGACAGCAATTAAATCACACGGGAAAACAAAGCAATTAGAAAGAGAGCTAAAATTAGAACTCAAAACTCTTACTCTTATTCTGATGTTTACAGGAAAGATGGTTTCCAATAATTATACAATGTAGAAGTATGAGCTTGTGTGTATACATGGTAGACTCTGACCGTTTCCTTCTCAATTCAATATTTAACTACACATTAGCATATGACACAAGTTAAAATTATCATTAACTTCCCAGTCAGTGTGTACATTCTTGTTTATAACTTTAAACTATTTCATTCTAAAAGAATAAAAAAGACCAGAGACAGCAGCAAGATTTAACTGGACATATTTTTAGGTAAATGATGCATTCTATTTCACCATTTTTTGTTTTGTAATCAAAACTCCATATCAGCAATTAAAATATAAGGGTATTAGATGAATAGCATAGAACAGATAAATTATCCTCAGGTGCCCTTTCTGGCATCATAAATGAGTCATTTTAGAAAGAACTTTTTATATCAAAGCTTTTACAAAGAGCTAGTTCAGGAAAACATTTGGTATTTATAATAACTAGTATTTCTAAAACTGCAAAGCCCACGTTATATTAAAAAAAATTCTCACTTCTCAGAAATTTGAAGAACCCCTAGAATGCTAAATGCAAAGCTATTTTAAATAGTGAAACAGACCAGCAGTGAGAAAAAGCTGTAGCATGTTTCAGGAGATAGGAGTGATTACAAGCTCTGGGCGTATCACTGTCTAGTTGTATAACCTTGAGCAGGAAATGATGTCTCTAAACCTCAACTTCTTCATCTGAAATAAAAAGGAGTAGGCTAGATAACATGTAAACACCATTTCAGCTTTAATAATCTCTGGCCATAAAACCTATATTTTACAGTATTACTTGGCAGATCAGAATCCTATAAAGTAATTTGATTCCCTCAGCAGCCTGTGGATATAAATAAGTTTATTTTAGCATTTCTGCTCACATTTCACTGAGCATTGTTTCTTTTACCTTTTCACAACAGACTTCAGTCCCCTGAAAAGTTCACCTTTGTATTTCTGGATATTGCTAAGATGTCTTACATATGCCTGTGAATAAATCTCAGCCTGCCGAAGCTCTTCAAGCTTTGCTGTTGCTCTGATAGCCAATTGCCACCCTGTCCAGTTACTGTGTCCTGCAATTGCTAACCTGGAGACCCATGAGGGGCAAAAATCATGCTGTGTTTCTTGTAACTGGGGTGTCACTGCATTAGAACTAGTTTAGAAACACCTTTTCCACAGGAGGCTTTGGACTCACCCCATGGGGCCTGAGCTGTGAAGGCATCTTCATTTTCCTTTGTCTCTCTTTTACAGCCACAGAATCCATGCATAAATACTCCTCACTGGCTCCTTTTCCTCTTACACAAATCAGTGTATGTAGATTCCTGAGAGGTTGCTGACCCCACAAAAGCAATCTGAATTTGGACCAAAGTCAAGGCCTTCTCTGGTAGTTGTGCCTATTGGTGGGAACTAATATTTTAAAACAGTGGATACACCCCCTACAACAAATTCTCTTCAGTCCTCCTAATAAAAGGGAGAAGCATCTAACATGAAGAAGCCTGCACTCAGATTAGAAGTGTCTTGTTTTGGAGTCATGTGAATTTTCCTTGTTTTAGGGTCATGTTAGTGAAAGAGTTTCTTTCATTTAAGATTTACTGTTAGGACACCCTAAATTTTATAATCATTATCTGTGTGGTACGGGGTTGCTGCCAGCAAGTAGGTGCTTATAAATGTGACTTCAATTTCAAAAAAGAGAATGTAAGCTTCTATAGCAGTCAGTAAGGTGTTGTGGAAAGACTGAAATGTTCAGTCAGATATGCGAGGTCAAATCTTGTCTCCACCACTACTGTAGAGAAAATTATTTATAGCTTGACCCTCCATTTTCTCACCGATCAAATGGAGATAATAATGCATAATTTGTAGAGCTTCTTTGAAAACCAAATGAGCCAATGCATGTAAAGTGCTCAGTACAGTAAGCTTTAACAAATGTGATATATCTGAAGGGACTCTCTCAATGGTTGGTGATATAGTTTGGCTCTGTGTCCCCAGTGAAATTGCATCTCAAATTGTAATCCCCACGTGTCAAGGAAGGGACCTGGTGGGAAGTGATTGGATCATGGGGGTGGTTTCCCCTATGGTATTCTCGTGATAGGAGCGAGTTCTCATGAGATTTGATGGTTTTATAAGTGTTTGACAATTCCTCTTTCACACTCACACTCTCTGTTGCATGCCACCATGTAATTTGTGCCTGCTTCCCCTTCTGCCATGATCATAAGTTTTCTGAGGCCTCCCCAGCCATGCGGAATTGTGAGTCACTTAAACCTCTTTTCTTTATAAATTACCCTGTCTTTCGCAGTGGTTTATAAGAGTGTGAAAATGGACCAATATGTTTTTTTTTTATTATTATTACTCCCTTGGTATACAGTATCTGGATGATCTAAGTGTATTATGTGACTTAGACAAGGTAAATTCACCTCTGTGGTCCTTAGTTTTCTCAATGGGAAAATAGGAAGATCAGCACCAGTGATTTCTAAAGTTTCCTTGAGCTCTAAAATGAATTATTCTACAATTTAAATGTTTAATTCATTTATTTAATGATACTGCTTTTCTCTTTGATACCTGTCAAATTCACATTAAAACTATTATCACACTTCATTTATTTTCTAATAAATTTCTGACAACATGAATGAAACCTACAAGGATCCTATTGAGTTTTGTTAATTTAAGTCTACATAATTCTAAGTGGGATCTGAAGATATAAAATATTTGATTGTGGTTACCATACATGTTATTTAATGAGTCAACATATGAAGTTTCCAGGTGCTACTCATTTTTATTAGAAGGTGATAATTAGCTTTATTATGTCTATCTGGCAACACACTATATATTGTTTCCTCACATAGTTTCATCCCTCTATATATCCAGAAATCAACTGAAGCTAGAATCAATCATTTTCTATATGTGCCAGTGGGTTTAGTTGTCCCTGAAGAGTTTAATTTTGAAAATAAAAGGTGACAAAATAGCTTTGACAGCACTAGTTTGACATACATTTTTGTGGAATAGAACCACAACTCAGTCCCCTTGAAAATCTGTATTTGTTGCAAAACTAACGCTGTTATTTTCCATTTCATTTGAAGAGGAATGTTGAGCAAAATAAATCCCATCATGATATTTCATTGTATATGCATAAACAATGTGGGGATACTTTATCCTTTTTCTTTTCTAAACAAAATATTTAATTTCTGTCTTGGACAATTGTTATCATCTTGCTCTTCTCTTTTGAAAACCTATTCATTATACCCTTGTGGGTTATATACTGTCTAAAGTTAATAATTTAAAATAATTTTTCTGCTTAACATTTTCTTCTGATCTCACGGTTGAAAGGCAACAATTTGAATTTTTCTGTTCAAAAAAACAAGACTCATGGACTTCCCTTAAAAATAATACTTTTCATCATTAGTACCATCTTTAAAAATCTTTAGCTATTTACACTTATGTAAAACCACAGAAACCAGAGTGTGAGGAATTGGTAATTTGCACTATTTTTAATTATTATCATGATTGTTGTATTAACTGTTTATAGTCCATATTAATAAAAATGAATGGAGGGGCAGTAACAAATCCAACAAATCTCTAACTGTTGAGGCATGGTATTTTGGCCACAAAATTATCGTCTTTATGCATTTCCAATGGACACTTCTCACTTGAATATTCTCCTTTTTTGTTATTGTTGTTTTTCTACCATGAGATGGTTTCTTAGTACAAGTATCTGCCACATGGTTTCTAGTGTTTTCATGTATATAGTGACAATAGAAATCATGATCATGACCTGTGCCAATATTGTTATTGCGACTTCCAAATATCTCTATCATATTGCTTATACAAGTTATACACTGATTCTACATTTGCTTTTTACCATCTACATGCAAGAGATTATTGCTTAAAACACATATTTTTCTACTTTTGTTGGTAAAAATTAGAGAAATCAGAAAGTGGAAAAAATAAATATCACCCATAGCTTTATGTCCCTAATGTAGCCACTATTAATATTCATTCTTGAGCAATGTGACTTGTTGGCTTTTGTATAATTAGTGTGGTGCTTCCTTCTCTTATTTTGAAAGTAAACTGCTTAAGGCATTATATATGCCCTTTGGCATTCCTGAAAAACAAATTTTGATAAGCAAGAATTAACTTTAGTCTAAATTTCATGTGAGAATCTAAGACTGAATAATACTGATTGGAATGTAAAACGATGACAGTGTAACAGAATTTTATCTTGTAGAAATAATGTAAAAGGAAAAGTATTATAATATATATAAAGCTTGAAACAGATGAAAATATCCTGGCATTTGAGAGCCATTCAAATCCCAGAAGTTATAACTCTTTCAAGGATGCATGTTGACCTATTCAAACGAAAAAAATATCCTGATCCACAACCCAAATATCATATATTCCCTTCCTGTGTCCTGAAGTGCTAAAAAATGCTCGTGTTAACATAAATTTTCTTTGCCATCTCCCAAAACTTTATGACCTTTTCCATCCTTGACCTAATTATACAAGACAAATAGAAATTATTTTGACTGAAGGTTTACTTATCTCCTAGTAGTGAATGAAGAGGGTGGATAATTGTAAATGTAAGAATTGAGGATAAAAAGTATGTAAAGGAAACAAATTAGGGAGTAGTTATTTGCTTTACAAAAGTGGTCATTAAAAATTATTTAAACAAGTCTTCCCTTATTTTCTTTTAAAATGTATGGTTGAATTTAATCACAAAAATTTTAAAAGCTAATATATAAGATGAGGTATATTGGATTTGGAATTATAGTGCAATTCATTTATAATCCATCTGGTAAGTTGAGTTAGGTTTTATTCAAGAAATAAGTATTGAGTTTATCACTCACACTTTTAAGCAATTACACTTGCTCTGTTTTGGGGGGCAGTATTTAATACTAATGATATCAACATTACTGACAAGGAGCTGGGGTGTTTTTGAGTAAGACTTGTTTTAACAATTATTTTCTGATGGTGTGTTATTAAACACTGAATCAACAACCACAAAGATGCCAAATTGATATTTTTTTCAGAAGATATCTCACAGCTCAAGAAAGTATCTAGAAAAATAACAGTGTCTAATATATGTAGAGAAAATAATGTTATTTTATATTCTGCCTGTGATTATCTGAGTTTGGGGATTAGAAAGAAAAGTTGATAATAGTCTTTGTAAGGAATCTCTTTTGAAATTTTATCTGTCTTGGAAAAGATAGAATAAACCATATTAATATTTAAATTGCAAGCATATTTTGACTCAAAATGTGTTTAGGAACTAAAGATAATTTTATACTAGTTCAAAAGACCCTGGTTGGAAGAATGTTCTCATTTATTAAATCTCTCTGTTGAAGTCATTGATAAAGTTGTTGAACCAACAGGTCTTAGGAGGAAATACATCAAAAACCAATAACCATTTCAACTGCTACTTCTGAGGTAACAATACTGGATTGAGACACTGGTTGAGAAACCAACTATACTTTGATGTACAGTCCATATTGCTTAACAACAGGGATACATTCTGAAAAATGCACCGTTAGGCTATTTTGTCATTGTGTGAACATTATAGTACAGCTTGCTACACATCCAGGCTAGATGGTATACCTTGTTTCTCCTAGGCTACAAACCAGTACAGAAAGTTACTCTACTGAATACTGTGGACAACTGTAACAAAATGGCAAGTATTTATGTATGTAAACATAGCTAAGCATAGAAAAGGTACAATAAAAGTAACATTATAGGCCAAGCGCAGTGGCTCACGCCTGTAATCCCAGCACTTTGGGAGGCCGAGGCGGGTGGATCACAAAGTCAGGAGATTGAGACCATCTTGGCTAACATGGTAAAACCCCGTCTCTACTAAAAATACAAAAAATTAGCCAGACGTGGTGGTGGGCACCTATAGTCCCAGCTACCCGGGAGGCTGAGGCAAGAGAATGGCGTGAGCCTGGGAGGCGGAGCTTGCAGTGAGCCGAGACTGCGCCAGCACACTCCAGCCTGGGCGAGCGAGACTCCATCTCAAAAAAAAAAAAAAAAAAAACCTATTATAAAGGGTTAAAAAATGGCACACCTATATAGGGCACTTACCAGGAGCTTACAGGACTGGAAAGTGCTCTGGGTGAGTCACTGAGTGGTGACTGAATGAGGGCCCAGGGCATTGCTGTATACTACTGTGGACTTGATAAACACTGTACACTTCAGCTACAAAATTATTTTCCTTTCTTCAATAATAAATTAACCTTGGCTTACTGTAACTTTAACTTTAGAAATTTTTATTTTTTTAACTTTTTGAATCTTTTATAATAACATTAAAACAGAAACATATTGTACAGCTCTACAAAAGTGTTTTCTTTCTTTGATCCTTATTCTATAAGCTTTTTTCTACTTGTAAAATTTGTATCTTATCTTTTTTTTTTTTTTTTTTACTTTTGAAACTTTTATGTTAAAACTAAGACATAAACACACACATTAGCCCAGGCCTACCTAGGGTCAGTATCATCAATTTCACTGTCTTCCACCTTTACATCCTGTGTCACTGGATGGTCTTTGGGAGAAATAACATGCATAGAGCTGTCATCTCCTATCATAACAATGCCTTCTTTTGGAATAGAAGGACCTTCCTGAAACTGTTTTACAGTTAACTTTTTTAAAATAAGTAAAATGAGTACATTCTAAAATAAGATAAAAATACAGCATAATAAATGCATAAACCAGTAACATAGTAATTTATTATTGAGTATTATGTACTGTACATAATTATATGTGTGTTACTTTTCTTTGACTGGCAGTGCAGTAGGTTTGTTTATGCCAGCATCCCCACAAACACATGAGTAATGCATTGTGCTAGGACTTTATGATGTCCGTGATATCACTAAGCAATAGGAACTTTTCAGCTCCATTTTAATCTCCTGGAACCACTGTTATATATGTGGTCTGTTGTTGACTGAAACATCCTTATACAGTTCATGACTGTACAAGAGTTCTGAGGGATTGTTATAAAAGTTGTCTGCCTTTAGCATTACATTTATTCCATTATGGTGATATCTCATAAAATATCTACAATTTACCCTTTAACAACACAAATTTGTGATGGATTTTTTCCATCTCTGCCACCCCGAGACAGCAAGACGAACCCCTCCTCTTCCTCTCCCTCCTTAACCTACTCAAAATGAAGATGATGAGGATAAAGATCTTTATGATATTATACTTCCAGTTAACAAACAGTAAATATATTTTCACTCTCTTATAACATTTTATCTTTTCTTTTTTTTTTTCTTACTGATGCAAAGTCACCACATGGGGATACATGCATTCACCAGTCACCATTCCTGCAATTGGTGACATTTTTCCTTGGAGGAAATGGCCACTACAGATATCTCAGTTCATTTAAAAAATATAAAAATTTTCAAAGCATCTTACAGGCCAAAGAGCTGAGTAAGATCCTCACTCAAATACTCAAGAATTTCTCTGAGGAAAACTCAGGGGGAGGAAACAGCTTTGAAGATTTTCCTACCAGCCACAGTAAGCAACAAACACTAAAGTCATAGAGCTTTAGCACTGAGAACGTCAACATCTGCATGAAAAGTGGCTCCTCTGGCCAGCAGGAGGGAAGACACTGTCTGTGGGAGCCACTCCAAAGGACGTAGAACTCTGGGGCCTAGGGGCTGATGGGTCAGTATAGGGCTGCTAAGCACGGTATGATCTCCTGTTAAAGGGGAGCAGAATATGGGGTGAAAAGTTTCAGAATAACAGCTGCAACAGACTCAGAACTGTGGCACCCAACATGCCCAGTTGACAATGGACAGAGGACAGTGACTGGGGCACCTGTAGCTAGGCCACTGCTCACAGCTCTAAAGGTTGTGCAGGCCTGAGAGCCCAGAGCAGCAGCAGCAGAGTGTGGGACAGGGGCCATCCCAGCAGCCAGGACCCTGCATATCATAGGGTGCCTGCCCTAGGCATCCTCTCTCCTACCCAAGGCCATCTCTTGTCCTTGAAGATGGACATCAAAGCTATGTCCAGCTGGTGTGTACAAATCCGGAAAAGGGAGTCCCCACAAGTAGGGGCCCAGGCTGTGTCCACAAAGCCTTCCTTGGTCTCCGCAGCCTTCCCCACTGCCCAGGAGGGCCTCCTTTTCTGTCTGAGGGTCCCTGGCATTGCACACGTTCCCTAGGACTGGAAGAGAGCTGAGGGCTCTGACTCAAACACCCTTGAGCTTGCTCTGACCAATGCCTAACCAGGCTCAGATACGGTCTTGACACTGGCGCCTGGGAGTGTCTACACCAGCCTCTCCCAGGAAGAGGACATCATGGGAAAAAGGCATCTGCGACCCAGTGCTGGGTGTGGGCCTTGGGCATCGATGTGACGGGGGCGAGTCTCAGGAGGCAGCCACTCTGAGGGCCCTCGAAATGCCAACTCCATTCAGAAAATCGAGAGCACAGGTGCCAGGGCATCCTCACCACCTCCTTTCCACGTGTACCAGGGGCAGAGACAATCCCAGCCCTGATGTCTGTGCTGACCAACCTGGGCAGCAGAGGCCACCCAGTGAAATCAGAGTATTGGGTCAGGGTTGTTCTGAGTCTGAAGGCTCCGCCCACGGGACTTGCTGGGTCTTCCTGACACTACTCTTTCTTGTTTCCCGGTCCCACCTCCAGCCTGGAGCTCCCCGTACCCCCTGGTACGTGCATCCTGCTCATCCCAGCCTGCAGGCCCTGTGGGCCACCACCGGCGAGGCTAGCTTGCAGGCTGAGGCGGTTCCGGGAGGCTGGGGCCCAGATTTGGCCATGATTGGAGAAGTGTCCTGAGGGCCTGGTGTTCCCCAGAGGCCTGAGGTTTGTTTGCCTTCTGGGGTGTTTATGAACACATCTCAGGTTCGGGCTGAGTGATTTGTGAGAATGGGAAAAGACACCTGCTTCTCCATCACCTTAAAAACACCTGAAAGCCAGCCCTTGGGTGTCAAATCCCTCTGGCAGTCTTTGAGGTGCTGAGCTCAAGGTGTCCGGTGTCAGGCCCTGCCCCCGTACGCCCCCTGAGAGCCCCAGCAGAGGCAAGTGGAGAACCTGACCCCTGACACCATCTCCCCACACGGGCCCATCCCTCTGCAGGGTGCCGCGGTGCCTGCCGTCCGCCACGTGGGGTGTACAGGAGACTCTCGGGGCCTCCGGCCGTCACAGGTCCTCTTCCTCCCTGGCTGCCTCAGTGCCTTGGCACTAGCGGGTGTGCCGTGTGGGGCACCGGCATCTGGGGTGGCAGGTGGGGTGAAAAGAATGCCTGCCCAGCATGGCCATGCCCAGCAGATGCAGAGCTGCAGGGCACAAGGCAGGAGGCAGGCCATCTGGAAGGCCTTGCCACTTTTCCACAGGAGCGCCATCCTGAGGCTCCTGCCCCTGTGGGCTGGCGGTGGTGGTTGCAGTAGGGCTGCCTCACGCCCAGGAGGGCCCCCGTCAGCGCCGCCGGGAAACCCAGAGTCTCCACAAGCCAAGTCTCAGACAGGTACCTGACGTACCCTGCCATGCTATGAAGGCCAAGACGCACTGCCTATAGTCCCCTAAACTTCTGGCTCCAGCGCTATAAGTGGTGGGGCCAGAAGTCTGCAAAGAAGCGAGTTTTGTTCAGCTTATCTGCCACGCAGACTTCAGTGCAGAGTTTCAACATTAGCAACATGGTCAAGATCATGATTATGCTTTGCCACAGGAGAGGTGAGTCAAAATGACTTCCGAACCAGAAGAGTATCCGTAAAATATTGGCCACTAGTTTCACTAGACACAAGCAGGTAGAGAAGCCATTGGCATTTTGAGTGCTCCCTGCAGTGTACTGCAGGATACATGGGAGCAGTCCTCTAAAGACCATGGCTGCAGTTCACTCCAGGAAACCAGCGGGTACAAGGGCACCGGAAGCCACCCCAGCCCACACACCTGTGCTGCCCTGCTGGATGCCTGAGATCCACCTGGCAGAAGCCCCTCCATTCTCACGGGCTCCTGCAACTACACACCACAGCCACGTCCCCATTGTTGCAGCTATTCTGTATAATTCTCTACCAACAGGACCCAACACCACCTCCTCTCACTGTGCCAGTGCACTCTGCTCGTCTGTCAGTCCTTTCATGCCAGGGCCCTTTATGACTTTCCTAACATTTTCTTTTCTCTAGCTTACTTTATTGTAAGAATACAGTATGTAATACATATAACATACATAATATGTTTTAAATGACTTTATATCATCAATAAGGCTTTGAGTCAATGGTAGGCTATTAGTGGTTAAGTTTACAGGGAGTCAAAAGTTATACATGGATTTTCAGCTGCACAGGGATAGGCAGCCCTAATCCTTGCTTTGTTTAAACGTCAGCCATATATTTTCTCTCTGGATTAGAAAGGTGAGTCCTTGCACCAAGCATACGCAGTTGACATCACATCTACTCTAAGTCACATTGTTCCCACAGAGAGTGTTCTCAGACTCATTAGCACCTTCTAACCTGGGACCAGGGAATGAGAGAAGGTGAAAGGGAGTTATGCTGAGGGAGCAAAGATTGAGAAATTGCTGTGGTACAATTTCTGTCTTTTCCTTTTTATATACATACTGAGTAAATGGACATCCACTGTGAAAACATGCCTTAATTTGAACCCCATAGATTGACTACGAAGAACTAAACCAGACAATGAATTATTGAAATTGGCCATAAGTCATTCTGCAACAACAAAGTGCCCTATAGGGCAAAGTCAAATAAGACATATTTGCCCTTAGATAGCTTAGTTCTACAAAGAAAAATAATCAACTACTATGTCACAACACTGTATAAGTGCTATGATATATAGGTCTCTGAGAACCATAGATGAATTATACTTGGTTGATGAGGAAAGTCTTCTGGAGGAAGCTAACACTGGTAAGGGAATGAGTATGGTTTAGGTAGATTACAAAGAAGGGAAGGATGGACTTTTCAAAAATGACATAAGAGCATGTGCCAGGGCCATGGTTCATGAATATGACACTTGGAATTATAAATATTACATCAAAGCAGGAACTCTAACAAGTGACTGTGGAAGAGTGGTGGAGCTGACGCTGAGAAAGATAGTCCCAGGACCAGATCCTGGAGGGGTCTCGTTATAGATGAAGATTCTAAATTTTATCCTGAAAGTTATAGGGAGATACTGAAATCCTATTTAGACCACCATGATTAAAGATATAATCTATTTTCTATAGTAAAATGATAGACATTTCTAGGAAATTACACTTTGCCTTAAATATGAAAAAGTATCCTAAGCTAAGAGACATATTTTATCTTTGTAAGTAATAAAACCTGAAAATTAAAAAAGACTGCTACTTTTGGAAGCCTTGTTCAGAAGCGATTAAGAAAACATTGGTTTTATAAATATTTTGTACATATTTTTATGTAATTGAGTTGCTTCATTGCATTACTTTTTATTAGTTCATTTTGTTGAAAATAACAATATCGCACTTCAAATGCAAACACACAAAACACTATATGCTATAAATATTTAAAATATCAAAATTTGCAAACATTCCATAATGTGCATACAGATTGTTGTGAATTTATACACATAAACACACCACAAATATATATACATGATATTAAATCCTTTCTTTCTTAAGCATTTGTTAATTTTTCCCTAACTTGTGCTGGCCTATAGTTTAGTTGAATTCTTAGTAATTTATTCAGTTGCACTTGATAAATGATTCATGAAATTACTCACATTTTTTATCGTTTCAACACAGAAGTGCAATATTGCCCTAGCTTAATTTACTGTATCTAGTAACTTTGAGTAGAACAATAACTACTGGCTAACAAACATTTTAGGCTGCTTTCCATTTCTGTGTAACCTGTTCTGCCTTTGAATTGTCATGATATGAGATATATATTACACTAATCTGAGCCAAGAAAATGGGAAAAACCTGTAATAAAATTGTGATGAGGCCAGGTGCAGTGGCTCACGCCTGTAATCCCAACACTTTGGGAGGCTGAGCCGAGTGGATCACTTGAGGTCAGGAGTTCAAAACTAGGCTGACCAACATAGTGAACCCCCGTCTCTACTAAAAATACAAAAATTAGCTGGGCATGGTGGTGCATACCTGTAATCCCAGCTACTTGGGACTCCCAAGTAGGCTGAGTCAGGACAATCGGTTGAACCTGGGAGGTGGAGGTTGCAGTGAGCCGAGATCATGCCACTGCATTCCAGACTGGGCAACAGAATGAGACTCCGTCTAAAAAAAAAAAAAAAAAAAGAAAAGAAAATAATGTGATGAGTTTGCAAAGTTTGTGCTATTTGGAAAGTTCTTTCATCCAGTGTTTTATAAAGCTGTTTAGTTTATTATTCTAATGTATTTTAAGTATAAATAATAGCTTACATTATTGAGTACCTGTGTTTGAATCATTGCTGTATCACTTACTAGCTGTATTTGAACTTGGGCAAATTTCTTAACATCTCTATGTCTTAATTCCAGGATCTGTAAAAGAGATAATTAGACCAATATTTTCACAGGTTTTGTGAAGATAATATGAATTCATGCATGTAAAAATATTTTAAACAATCATTGGCAGGTAATTAGCACTTAGCATTTATCAGCTTTTGTTATTTTACATTGCAGTTAAGTAACTAGGTTTCTCTATCTTGTAGGCGTTAGCACAGACACTTGAATCTGACTCTAAATTCATGTACATGTGTGTATTAGTCCGTTTTTACACTGCTGTTAAAAAATACCTGAGACTGGGTAATTTATAAAGAAAAGAGTTTTAATTGGCTTACGTTTCTGTGGACTGTACCGGAGGCATGACTGGTGAGGTCTCATGAAACTTACAATCATGAGGGAAGGTGAAGGCGGAGCGGCACATCTTATATGGCCAAAGCAGGAAGAAGGGGTGGGGCAGGTGCTGCACACTTAAGAAAAAAAACAACAGATCTCCTGAAAACTGTATCATGAGAGCAGCACTAGGGGGATGGTGCTAAACCATTAGAAATCACCCCATGAGCCAATCACCTCCCACCAGGCCCCACTTCCAGCATTGGGGATTACAGTTCAACATGAGATTTGGGTGGGACACAGACCCAAACCATATCAGTGTGATAGATTTTTCTCCAAGCTGTAATATTATCATCCTTTCCCTTTGCTTCACTAGTTTTGTATAGCCTACTGAACCTACAAGGATTAGCTCAATCTTTTGTCTTCTGCTAAGTTTTGTCTGAACACATCAGCCCACAAAGCTGCTTCTTTGTTAATATCTTTTTGACATATCTTCTTTATAGATTATATTAAAATCAGAGATTTTTAGCTTACCCAGTCCCTTGCAAGGTATGTGCTTGGTTAATAATTCTCTCTCTCTCTCTTCATCATCATTCTATGAATGATAAATTAGATTACCTGGATCACAGAACCATTGAGTGAATTACTATGCAGGTTATCTAACTCATTCTACGGTGTCAACTTTGTCAGCCATAACTCACCCATCCTTCACTTGGCATATTCAGTCACTATTTTTATTCAGGTTTTTGTTGTTGTTTAGAATCTTTAGGTGCCTGTGCCTCTAATGTAATTGAAAGAATTACTGAAATAACATAATTTCTTAAAGTGCTACAAATGATATGCACTGGCCTTTTCCTAAATCATCTACTTGTTCTAGAAAAATTCAAATTTGATTGGCGTGATTTTCTTCTCTAGGAAAAAAGCAGCTTTTAACTATGGAAAGCAAAAGCTTCATTTACTGGGTGTCATTACAGAACTATGGCCTAGAAAAGAAGCTTCCTAAAATTCCAAGAAAGCTTAATTGGTTGTTATAACCTATAATGTTTTATTTCATGATCAGATGAGATGAGAGAATTGGATCTTTTCTGATATTCAATCAAAGTTGTTTACTTTCTGTTTTTCTTTAATTTAGCCTTTTGATAAGGAAAGACTTATATATCCAGAGATCAAAATATTCAAATAAAATCCAATGTTTTAATATATTAGTGAAATTTTAGTAGAGGTTTAGTGTTTCAAAGAAACAGTCTTGCTGAGTATAATCAGATGATTCTTTTATTTTCCATTTATGAGGTATAAAAAGTCAGATTACTTAGGAGAAATGAAAGAAAAGAATGAACTTTGTCTTTCAGACAAACATATAGAATCTGCTTACTTCTATGAATAGTTTCTGACCTTCCAGACAGTGAATTATCAAAGGAACACAGACAGTTTGGAATGCTCTTTCCTCATAGAATGTACTAGCGGTCATGTGGAGGGAGGTCATCTGTCTTTGGTAAAAGAAACTCCATTGTCAACTTCATCATGGTAGGATTCACTCAGAAGGCCAGGATTCATAAAGGAGAAAGCAGGAATTCAAGAGTTTTGGTGTGTTTTATCTACTCTAATTAGAAGGGATTTTTTTTTTACACAACTGTGGTGCATAAGAAAAAAAATTGATTATCTGCTGCTCCATCTTGTCTTATCTTTGTACTCCTCATGGCAATTTCCCACTCTCTGTCTCAATTTCACACCTTTTCCTAAAAGCAGAGTGCCTTTTTATAATCGTTACTTATGTACTCATCTATCTTTTTAACTAGATTATGAGTTCCTGGAGGGCAGGACCAACATCTTACCACACTTTATATATATCACAGCTTTAGGCTCAGAGAATTGCACATAGGTTATTAATGGATGTTTGCTGAATTGAAAACAAAATAAACCCAGATTTTTTTTTCCTATACAGAAAGAGCTAAATAATTTTATTTTCTAGCATATTTTTAAAAGTTCTTCCCACCACCTCTTCTTTAATCATTCTTCTAGATGTGTGTGTATAGAAGGCCCAAAAAGGTGTGGGTGGGTGTGGAAAATTTGGGGGCAGAAGTATTTCTGGTTCAACAGGCCTGTTTCAGATTTTCTCATTACCTCCATGTTAAGTATCACTGAAATATTTTCCTGAGGATCAGGATATTTATGTTCTTTATACAACCTAAATTCTGACTTGGAGTTTACAAATGAACTACCCATGGAAAAGTATTTTGATTTAATCTGGCTTCCGTTTCCTAATCTGTAAATGAGGCTGCTGGATGAGTTAACACCAGGCACTTTCAAGCTCCAAGATTCTATGAATCTATCATGTTTGATCAATTATTCAGCATTGTCTCTTTCTTTTTTCCCTTTCTCTCTTCTCTCTTTCCTTTCGATGCCAGCAACTGTTCTTGGAAGAAAACATACAACATCTCTGTCTTTGCAGAGCTTACATTATATTGATGGTATATGGAAGCAAAATAAGCATAAGGTTACTTAATGGCAGGTGAGTAGGGTCAGTGCAATATGAACAGGGTAGAGCATGGTCTGTTTTGGTCAATAATTATGTGTTTGAAGTGAATAAAATGGACTATTATTAAGCTCCTACTTGATTTGCAGAAAAACTGCTAACGAATTTTCGGTATGACTAAGAGACCTGAGACAGAGCCAGAGACTCCTATTTTTTTTTTTTTACCAATTTTCTGAACTGAGCAGCTCTCCTTTTTGAAAAAGGAAGCTTAAGAAAATGCAGTTATAATAACAGTAAAAGTATGTATAATACTGTGAAACTTGTTCCAGTCTGTCTTCAATAAGTTAATTTATTACATATCTAGGGAAACAAATATAAAAACTTTGGGAAGACTATTGAATCCTGACTTTATACTTGCACTAATTCCTGGTATCACAGAAGGTCACTGAATTCTACCAGTAAGAAGGAGAGATTTTTGTAGGCAGGAGTGACATGAAAGTGAACTAAGTAAGCCTAAGGACAGAATCAACAGGACATTGAACTCCCGTTTCTAGAGTTCCTGATTAATACAACTACATAGGTGTGCAGGAGCCAGCTTATATCTACTCATGGAGCCGATTGTGGGCATCTTTTTCCAACTCCATGGTTTAGTGACTTTATGTTGGTAGTTTGAACTTGGACATACTTGAAGTGCTTATAGAAATCAGCAAATGCTACAAATCGTGACCTTCCATTCCCAGAATGCTGTTATTAATAATTTGCCAGCACAGCACTGTGAATGAATATCATTGGCAAATAGCAAATTGCTACACTGTCTCCCTTTATTTTTTTAATATGAGCTATTATATTGGGAAGGTAAAGTGGATATTATTTGAATATTTCCAAAGGGCAAATAATTATGGTTAGTTGGGGGATATAAACTAGAAATTGTGTGTGCTTATGGAGAGGAAGAGTATGTGCCAAGGGATAATTAGATCTTATTAAGTAGTGGCATTTTTGAAGTAGAATAAGTTAATTAAAGAAATGCCATCATAATCACACTGAAAGTATATATAGTACTTTGAAAATTGTTCCAGTCTGTCTTCAGTGGGTTGTGTGTATGTGTATGTGTGTGTTTGTGCACACATATGTGTATGTAAGTGTACATGTGTTGAGAAGCCAAGTAAAAAATAATATGAAATTGGCTCTTCTAGAATGGAAGGAAAAATAATATAATAGACAAAGTAGAGTGACCCTTCATGTTCAAAGTGATGCCTCAGTGACTATGATATAGCTCTTTCTTCTTGCCATAGGTGATTAATTCTAGGGTAGACACCAGAGCCATGTATGAATAATCAGATTTGCTGTCACTGGGATTTGAATTTGAGCAGAGTCATCTGGAAGATGGAGGTCATAAGATCTGTGTAATATTTCTGGAGGGTAATAGTCAATACAATCTTAGCCACACTGAATTTACTCCATCCCTAGCAAAAAGTTGGATCACATTTTTAGCCTAGCCTTACTCATCTGAATCATCAGCCTAGAGATGCATCTTTCAAAGAAACTAGGACTTACGTCATGTCTGCTCCTAACTGAAGAGTAGAGTGAAGAGTTGTCTGAACCCTGGTAATAAAAATAGGGAGGCAATGGATGGATGAAAAGTATGGAATAAATCCAGTCTAGTATTATTTTCTCCTATAGTTTTCAAATTCTTTCTTTTATATCAGATTAATGACTTTCTGATTTTTTAATATTATATGTCTTGGGTCACCTTTTGATCTAGTTTTGCTTCAACTAACCCAACAAATTGCTACACTCATCATGGTTAGTTGTCTAAAAGCTGTTGAATTCCAAATCTCCGTGTATTCATCTGTAGCAAAGAATTAAGCTTGATCTAGAATCATACTCTGCTCTTTATGACTGGGTACTCTTAAAATACCCATCTAGAATTTTCATTTTTAGAGATAAGAAAATTTAAATCCATGAAACTTCTTCAGAGCGTAGCACTTACTCTCTACTCTAATTTTGCATTTCACCAATTGGGGAAATTTTGGGGATATGAGTGGCAGGATTGGGCAAATTATTAGATTTGTACAGCAAGAAAGGCATAGTGGGAACATTTCAGAGAAGTTTGAAGGGTTGGGATTCTCTAAATCATATGAATGCTCCTAGATATCTTTATTTCAATTACCAGAATTTTCCTAATTTCCTACTGGTATTATATCTTTCATATAAAATAATTAGTGAATTGTGAATTTAATTGATATTGCAGTTAAGCCACTGATGGAATCAATATCTGCATTTGACTTCTAGCAGCTTTAGCTCTATGGCTAAAAGAGATAGGAGATTTGTTTGTTTGTTTCTAGCATGGTTAACATGCAGTATCCAAGTATCAATCTGAGCCTTGAGGTAAGATTTTTAAGACTTGCTTTTAGCATGCTTTCACTTTAAATTACTTGATGCCATTGGATGTAGCAAAGATACTACTGTGGCTGAGAAATTTTTCATCCATTGTTTTTTCTCTGGTAACCACAGTTAATAAATTGATTGGCTAATTTGCTGCATTGTACCATGGGCTGGTATTTTCCTATCGTGGAAAAATGAGAGAGTATCTCGATGCTTTTTGCTTCACACCAACCTAAGAAAAATTCAAGAAAGTTAACTTCCTCTGAGGATCTGTGGCCCTTGCCCTGCTCCTAGTATCTACTTCTGTACATGTTTAGGTGTTATGGTTGCAAACGATAGACACACTGTGATAGTGCCTTCTGATCTTAAGTTCCTACAGATTGACCATCATTACATGGTTATGTTGCATGTGATGTGGACCCAATAATATGTATTTTCATTTCTTTACAACCTGTTGACAATATAGCAACATGGCATTTGAGGCATAATGCAAAATTATACATAGAGCTTAGGCATTAGATCCAGGTGAGGTGGCTTGCTAAATAATTTTAGCATCATAATAGGTCATTTTTATGTAATTTCAGGGCCATAAATTGATGGTGTTAGAAGCCTGTAAGTCCCTTCTTGTGGCTTCCTGTGACCTTTCAGAATCTGAGGCCTAAGTAGAATATCTTCTCCACCATCCTGAGAATATTATCCTTGACAAACTGGAGAGTCTTGAAAAGTACCATTCATCCCAAATCTTCTACTTTTGTATCTGCTAGTATTCCCTCTTGATAACACATCTTCTGTATTTTTTATAATAAATTGCAACTTCTATAAGAATGCTATGCCATAATTGTTTTTCACCCAATCTCTATCTCACCAACTCTTCTAAGGGACTGATTCAGAAACTTTGATTCACGTGATTTAAAAAATAGTGTTTTTTTGGAAGAAAAGTGGTATAGTTTACAATCAAATAGCTGGACAACCAGGTCTCAGGAAGAGCAGAAAATACAACTTAGACAATGAGAAAATTTATTGGTTAACGTGGCTGCTATAGCAGCACATTAGCATTGGTTTTATCCAGCACTTCAAAACTTTCCCCTAGAAATTTGCTTCTTTCTATATCTCCTTCGTGTATCATATCTCATTCTAAAGTTGACTTCTTTTGTCATGTCATAGGATAACATTCATAAGCTCCTAAAGCTACATTCTTCCTTATTCAGAGAGAGAGAGAGAGAGAAAGAGAGAAATTTCTGCCTTAATCATTGAATAAAAGTCCTGAGATTTACTGTAACTGAACTAATTTAGCACTTATTCATTCATAGAATGTCAAATACTAACTAGCTGACATAGGAATTAGTATGCTGGTAAGTGTTTAAAATAATATCTCAAAAAAGTAAGCATGTATATATACACAAGTTTACTATAAATTTTACTGATGTATGTAATCAATAGTAATGCATTTTATATTTTAACTTTGCTAAAAGAGTAGATTTTAAGTTTTTTCACCACAAATAAATGGTAAGTATGCGAAGTAATATATATGTTAATTAAACTTGATTTAGTCTTTCTAAAATGTACACATACTGTAAAACATCATGTTATATACCATAAATATATACAATATTTGTCAATTAAAACAAATAATAAGAACAGTCTTCCAAAAATACAAAAATTTTTATTGATGTCAAATATATTTAGCTCTCAATTTACAAAATAATAGAATATACTGTACTTTCACTGCAAATTCCATATGACCAATTAATTCCCCAGAATACATTGGCTAAACTCTTTTTTTTTTCTTTTTTGAGATGGAGTCTTGCTCTGTTGCCCAGGCTGGAGTGCCATGGTGTGATCTCAGCTTGCTGCAATCTCTACCTCCTACATTCAAGAGATTCTCCTGCCTCAGCCTCCCAAATAGCTGAGACTACAGGCACACACCACCACAGCCAGCTAATTTTTTATATTTTTTAGTAGAGACAGGGTTTCACCATGTTGGCAGGCTGTTCTCAAAATCCTGGCCTCAGGTGATCCGCCCACCTTGGCCTCTCAAAGGTGGTTGTAATTAAACTATGATTTGAAAATATCCTAATTGTTGGGAAATCTCATTGATTCTTTCATTGGTAATGTGAGAGAATTATTTGCTCATCTGGACAATAATATTTAAATAACAGAAAGATGTATTTTGTTTGTGTACCAATAAATGTCACTGTCTCCAGAGTTAGGAAAAGATGTGCAGTAGCATACCTTTATACAGTATTTTCTTCTGTTTTCACTGTTAAAGTAAATATAAATAATTTCAAGATCATAAGTACTATAAAATTTAGTAAAATATTTTAAAGGTATGAATTAATATATTTTTGCTTTAATATATTTTGTTATAAGTTCATATAATTTTTTAAATAATGGCTGTGTTTAGTAACTGACTTGCAAATTTTCAAGAAATTTAGCAATTGGCTCTCATGAGCTGGTATGAGCTAGCTCTAGTACACTGTAGGCTGAGGTGCAGGTTAGGTCTTCACCCGAAACTCAGAAACTGTGGCATGGGGGTGGATTATGCCTTTGACTTTAGCAAATTAAGACAAATCTTGAACTAGTGGTCAGATAATATCATCCAAACCACATGAATGGAACACTGAGATACTGCTAAGAAGGGGAAAACTGATGCTGGGGAGGCAAGCAAAAAAGGAGAACATCACACACCGGGGCCTGTTGTGGGGTGGGGAGAGCGGAGAGGGATAGCATTAGAAGATATACCTAATGTAAATGACAAGTTAATGGGTGCAGCACACCAACATGACACATGTATACATATGTAACAAACCTGCACGTTGTGCACATGTACCCTAGAACTTAAAGTATAATATATCTTATATATATATATATATATGAAACACACACACACACACACACACACACACACACAAATGTTTGCCACCAACAGGAGCCCAGGCATCCCTAGGGACTGTTGGAACAGGAACTTGGGAGCCTTTGCTAAAGTGCTGCATTGGCATAACTCAGCTTGTGTGTGTGTGTGTGTGTGTGTGTGTGTGTGTGTGTAGAGAGAGAGAGAGAGAAAGAGAGAAAGAGAGAGATAGAGAAAGAGAGAAAGGGAGAGAGAGAGATTTATTGTAAGGAGTTGTCTCACATCATTACAGAGACTGAGAAGTCCAGATTCATGAGAGTCAATGGTACTGTTCCAAATGAAGTCTGAGCCTGAAGGCAAGAGGAGACCAATGTCTTAGTTTGACGACAGTCAGGCAGCAGCAGATTATTTCTTACTCAGCCTTTTATTCTATTCTATTTAGGTCTTCAAAACATAGGATGAGGCCCACTACATTGGGGAGGGCGATCTGCTTTACTGTCTACCCATTTAAATGTTAATTTCATCCAGACATACCCAAAAATGATGTTTAAAAAATATTTGGGCATCACATGACCCAATCAAGTTGACACATAAAATTAACTATCGCACGAAGGTTGTGTGACTCTGCTCAACTTTATAGTTCCTGGGAGAAAAATGTGATTGACAACGTCAGAGTTAATGGGCAAAAGCTGGAAGTATTCCCCTCAAGAATTGGAGCAAGACAGGATGCCTTCTCTCACCACTTCTATTCAACATAGTACTAGAAGTCCTTGCCAGAGCAATCAGGCAAGAGGAAAAAATATAAGGCATCCAATAGGAAAGAAGAAGTCAAACTATGTCTGTTCACTGACAATATGATTCAATACCTAGAAAACCCTAAAGACTCCACCAAAAGGCTCCTGGAACTAATAAACAAGCTCAGTAAAGTTTCAGGATACAAAATTAGTGTAAAACTATCAGTAGCATTTCTATACACCAATAGCGTTCAAGTTGAGAGCCAAATCAAGAATGCAATCCCATTTACAATAGCTGCAGAAAAAATAAAATACCTAGGAGTACCTGTAACCAAGGAGATGAAAGATCTCTACAAGGAGAACTACAAATCAGTGTTTAAAGAAATCATAGATGACACAAACAAATGGAAAAGCATTCCATGCTCATGGGTTGGAAGAATTAATATCATTAAAATGACCATACTGCTCAAAGCAATCTACAGACTCAATACTATTCCCATCAAGCCCAGCAATGTTATTTTTCATAGAAATAGAAAAACTATTCTAAATTCATATGGAACCAAAAAAGAGCCTGAACAGCTAGAGCTTTCCTAACAAAAGGAACAAAGATGGGGGCATCACATTATCTGACTTCAAACTATGCTATAACACGTAATCAAAACAGCATGGTACTGGTACAAAAACAAAGACACATAGACAAATGGAACAGAATAGAGAACCCAGAAATAAAGTCACACAGCTACAGTCATCTGATCTTCAACAAACTTGACAAAAACAAGCAATGGAGAAAGGACTTCCTATTGAATAAATGATGTTAGGATAGCTGGCTAGCCATATGCACAAGAATTAAACTGAACCACTATCTCTCACTATATACAAAATTTAACTGAAGATGGATTAAATATTTAAATATAAGATCTCAAATTATAAGAATCCTAGAAGAAAAGCTATGAAATACTATTCTGGACATCAGTCTTGGGAAAGAATTTATGATTAAGCCCTCAAAAGCAATTGCAACAAAAACAAAAAACTTGACAAGTGGGACCTCATAAACTCAATAGCCTCTGCACAACGAAACAATCAACAGAGGAAAGAGACAACCTATATAATGGGAGAAAATATTTGCAAACTAGGCATGTGACAAAGGTCTACTACAGAGAATCTAAAAGGAACTTAATTCAAGAAGCACAAAGCAAATAACTGCATTAAAAATTAGGCAAAAGACATGAACAGATACTTCTCAAAAGACAGACAAGTGGCCAAGAAGCATATGAAAAAATGTTCAACATCACTAATCACTGGGGAAATGCAAATCAAAACCACAGTGAGATACAGTCTCACACAAGTCAGAATGGCTATTACTAAAAAGTCAAAAAATAACAGATGCTCGTGAGGCTGCAGAGAAAAGGGAACATGATACACTGTTGGTGGGAATGTTAATTAGTGCAGCCACTGTAGAAAACTGTTTGGAGATTTTTCCAAGAATCTATAGCAGAACTGTCATTTCACGCAGCAATCACATTACTGGGCATATACCCAATGGAAAATAAATTCTTCTACCAAAAAGACACATGTACTAAAATATTCATCACAGTACTATTCACAATAGTAAAGATGTAGAATCAACCTAAGCGCCCATCAGTGGCAAACTGAATAAAGAAAATGTGGTACATATATACCGTGGGATACCACACAGCCAAAAAAAAGAATGAAATCATATCATTTGCAGCAACATGGAGGCAGCTGGAAGCCATTATTCTAAGCAAATTAGTATAGGAATAGAAAACCAAATACCTCATGTTCTCACTTATTATAAGTGGGAGCTAAACATTGGATATTCATGGACATAAAAATGGCAACAACAGACACGGGACTATCAGAGGTAGTAGGAAGGAAGGAAGGCAAGAGTTGAAAAACTATAACTGTTAGGTACATTAATCACTACCTGGGCGATGAGAGCAATCATATCCCAAACTTTAGCAGCACTCAATATGCCCAGGTAACAAACCTGCCAATATATATCCTGAATCTAAAATAAAAGTTGAAATTACATAAACAACAAAATAATATGGTCGGTCCAGCTTAGAACACTAGGAGTCAACATTCTCTTAAAATTGCTAGATGCAACTGAAGTAGGCCAAAATAGTTTAATCCATATTTGGTATAATATAATTATCTCATTTTAATTCAAATAATTGATAATATATTTCCAAATTTAAACAAAATCTAAAAGAACTGTATTTTTAGATGTCAAATAATAACTGCATCATGGGTAGGAATTTAAGGGACTATTTATCACTTTTGCTCTTAGATTTACAAAGTCGTCCAAAAAAGAAAGAGAAAAAAAGTGGATAAAGCAATCTGATTTCTTGTGTATGTGTATTAATTGGATTAGGTTTGACTAAAGCTAACAAAAAAACCCATACAACAATGGTTTTAGTAAGAATGATAAGTCTATTTCTTTTTTAAAATTTAAAATTTTTTATTATTATACTTTAAGTTCTGAGATACATGTGCAGAACATGCAGGTTTGTTACATAGGTATACACATGCCATGGTGGTTTGCTGCACCCATCAACCTGTCATCTACATTAGGTATTTTTCCTAATGCTATCCCCCAACAGGCCCCAGTGTGTGATATTCCCCTCCCTGTGTCCATGTGTTCTCATTGTTCAGCTCCCACTTATGAATGAGAACATGCAGTGTTTGGTTTTCTGTTTTTGTGTTAGTGTGCTGCGAATGATAAATGGTGTTGGAAAAACTGGCTAGCCATATGCAGAAAACTGAAACTGGACCCCTTCCTTATACCTTATACAAAAATTAACTCAAGATGGATTAAAGACTTAAATGTAAGACCTTAAACCGTAAAAACCCTAGAAGAAAACCTAGGCAATACCATTCAGAACATAGACATGGGCAAAGACTTCATGACAATATTTTTATCAAGAGTATGGAATAAGTTAGTTGAAGGATGTTATGATGCTACACAGTGTCGGAAAACCACATTACTTTTCTCTCTTCCCTCTATGAAGACCAGGGTTCCCAATATGAACACATGGCAGGAAATGAATGCTTCAGTTCTAACATTGTAGCCTCATTCCAGCCAGTTGAAAGGGCATGTTCTAGAAATTTTATAGTTTTTTTCTGTTTACACTCCATTGCCAGGACTCATAGGTCTACTTCCATATTGCTACAAGGTAGGCTGAGAACTGTGGCTTCTGTTCTGGGACACCATGGTCCAACTACATATTAGAGGGAAATCTATGAATTCAGCATAAGGGCAAATATTAAGAGAAAAGTATCCATTTCTGAAATGCCACAGAATTCCACTGGCTTCTTTTTAAAGAAAACCAATTTTCCTAGTATAAAAATAGTCTTACTGGCCGGGCACGGGGGCTCACACCTGTAATCCCAGCACTTTGAAAGGCCGAGGCGGGCAGATCACTTGAGGTCAGGAGTCATCAGCCTAGCCAGCATGGTGAAACTCCATCTCTACTAAAAATACAAAAATCCAAAAATTAGCCTGGCATGGTGGCACGCGCCTGTATTCCCAGCTACTCGGGTGGCTGAGGCATGAGAATCGCTTGAGCCTAGAAGTCAACGTTGCGGCTAGCCGAGATTGGGCCACTGCTCTCCAGCCTGGGCGACAGAGAGAGACTCCATCACAAATATTATATATATACGTATACATATATATATACACACACACACATGCATACACACATACACACACATATATATATGTATATATAATATATGTATAGTCTTACTGTCAAGAGTATGTAAGAGTCTGGCTCCTGAAAATATTTGTTGATGGTTCTTCACTTAAAAAAATTTTTAAGGTTCAAACTACTAGCAGTTTTAAAAAAATACCTGGGGTTTAAAATTTTTAAGTAAGTATATTCATTTTAAAAGAAAATTGTATTTTACACTAATGAATGGAAAACCCATAATCACTTCCCATAATAGAGAGTAATCACACACATGAATAAAATGTAAGCCATCCTGGGTTTCTGGCTTGTTCAGATGCCAATTTTATTCTATAGAGTTTGGAAAATTCCTTTTTTTGCTTTGTGTGGCTTTAATTCACTTCTTCCCTTAGTTTTCTTTCTCATAATCTTTCTTTTCTTCACTTTTTCAATGTTACTCAATTGTTTTCAATTTATCTATTAAACATTTAACATTTTGAGTAATAATACTCTATTTTTTGTATATTAAAAATGGAAAATATTAAGCCATCTCTGAACCCATCACACAACTAAGAACTCAGTGTTACCAATAACTTTATTCTTGTCCTGTGTCCCTCACATCCCATTGCTCTGCCACTCCCCCAGAGCAATCTCTATACTGACTTTTCCGTTTATCCTCCCTTGAATGTTTCCGATACGTAAGTCCTCACTTAACTTTGTTGGGGTAGGTTCTTTGAAACTATGACTCTAAACAAAGTGATGTATAATGAAACCAATTTTATCTAGGCCAATTTATCTAAACAAGTCAAGTTCCATGACATATTTCTGGTTGCAAAAACATCACCAAACTTCTTAATAAAGACCCAAACACTTCTAATATTAAACATTGAAATAAATGAATGTGAGCTCTACATACATTTAAGAAAGATTAATAAGAATTAAGATAATCATTTATCCAATTTTTGGTGGATAAGTGAGTGATGATGGTCATAGTGATGGTGGGTTAAATCAAGAAATAAGTGTTTGCAAAGAATAATTTTAAGGAGTACCTCCTACGACCGTGTAGTTCAAACAGATACAATAATGAATATCGGAGGCTCGCTGAGCACTTTTGTACCACATCATTTATTGTCATGCATTTGTATTTTTATTGTATATCTTGCAGATTTTTATTTTACAATAACTTGTATTAATTTATTAATTCATTTCCCAAACAGCTTATTTTAGTTCAGGGTCAAGGATGGCCAGAGCCTATCCCATAAGCTTAGGGCATAGGATGGAAACCAACCCTGGATGGGGATGCCAATCCATTGCAGGGTGCACATGTACACACACATACCCCTATTCATTTATATTGGGACAATTTGGACATGTCAAGTCATCTAACCGTGCACATCTTTAGGATGTGGGAAAAAAACTGGTGTATACAAGAAAACCTATGTAGATGTGGAGAAAATTTGCAGACTCCTCATGGTGGCCCTGCCAGGAGTGGAATTTTTTTTCTCATCAAGTTTAAAGGTAACCGACATTGAACAAAACAATGTTATTTGAGGCACTGCTACAATTTCATTACATACTCAAGTATCCCTAAACAATATATTATTTAATTTTTTTGGTTTTAATTTTCTTATTATCTAGTGTAATATATTTACACCCAACTTATTGTTTGTATTTCCTGGCCAACCGATTAAGTTTCCTCTGAAAACTTGAAAAAAATATCCAGTAATATGCTAGCACATTTGTATCATGGAAAAAAACATATAGAGGCTATAGTCAAAAGAAGCACAATATTTTTAAGCTGAGATTCTACAGCAATTCACATTTTTTTTTTTTTTTAATTATACTTTAGGTTTTAGGGTACATGTGCACAATGTGCAGGTTTGTTACATATGTATCCATGTGCCATGTTGATTTCCTGCACCCATTAGCTCGTCATTTAGCATTAGGTATATCTCCTAATGCTGTCCCCGCCCCCCCCACCCCCCACCCCACAACAGAACCCGGAATGTGATGTTCCCCTTCCTGTGTCCATGAGTTCTCATTGTTCAATTCCCACCTATGAGTGAGAACATGCGGTGTTTGGTTTTTTGTCCTTGCGATAGTTTACTGAGAATGATGTTTTCCAGTTTCATCCATGTCCCTACAAAGGACACGAACTCATCATTTTTTATGGCTGCATAGTATTCCATGGTGTATATGTGCCACATTTTCTTAATCCAGTCTATTGTTGTTGGACATTTGGGTTGGTTCCAAGTGTTTGCTATTGTGAATAGTGCCGCAATAAACATATGTGTGCATGTGTCTTTATAGCAGCATGATTTATAGTCCTTTGGGTATATACCCAGTAATGGGATGGCTGGGTCAAATGGTATTTCTAGTTCGAGATCCCTGAGGAATCGCCACACTGACTTCCACAATGGTTGAACTAGTTTACAGTCCCACCAACAGTGTAAAAGTGTTCCTATTTCTCCACATCCTCTCCAGCACCTGTTGTTTCCTGATTTTTTAATGATGGCCATTCTAACTGGTGTGAGATGGTATCTCACTGTGGTTTTGATTTGCATTTCTCTGATGGCCAGTGATGATGAGCATTTCTTCATGTGTTTTCTGGCTGCAAAAATGTCTTCTTTTGAGAAGTGTCTGTTCATGTCCTTTGCCCACTTTTTGATGGGGTTGTTTGTTTTTTTCTTGTAAATTTGTTTGAGTTCATTGTAGATTCTGGATATTAGCCCTTTGTCAGATGAGTAGGTTGCAAAAATTTTCTCCCATTCTGTAGGTTGCCTGTTCACTCTGATGGTAGTTTCTTTTGCTGTGCAGAAGCTCTTTAGTTTAATGAGATCCCATTTGTCAATTTTGGCTTTTGTTGCCATTGCTTTTGGTGTTTTAGACATGAAGTCCTTGCCCACGCCTATGGCCTGAATGGTATTGCCTAGGTTTTCTTGTAGGATTTTAATGGTTTTAGGTCTAACATTTAAGTCTTTAATCCATCTTGAATTAATTTTTGTATAAGGTGTAAGGAAGGGATCCAGTTTCAGCTTTCTACATATGGCTAGCCAGTTTTCCCAGCACCATTTATTAAATAGGGAATCCTTTCCCCATTTCTTGTTTTTGTCAGGTTTGTCAAAGATCAAATAGTTGTAGATATGCGGCATCATTTCTGAGGGCTCTGTTCTGTTCCATTGATCTATATCTCTGTTGTGGTACCAGTACCATGCTGTTTTGGTTACTGTAGCCTTGTAGTATAGTTTGAAGTCAGGTAGCGTGATGCCTCCATTTTCTTAAAGATTCTTCAAAGATGTCTGATAATGTTATATATAAATATTTCAACATAAGCTGTCAATGTGAGCTAGATTTAGTGATTTTAATTCACTATTTATTCAATCATAAAATAAATAGGCATTATGTCTTGTTTCACTATTATCTATTTTTATATAATTTAACAATTTGAAACCATATTTTAATCTAACATTATCTTCATATAATTTTGTAAACAAAATGGACATTATTAACGATACAGAATACTGGAACACACTGGGGGAAAATCCACGAGTGAAAGAATCTGTAGTATATGTTAGACGGAAAGGAAACCTCTCTTTGAGAGTAGATACATGTTCATTCATTCATTTGTTAATTATGTAATTGTTATTTTGAATCAATAATATGCTAGACATTCTAATCTGTGTGTGTGGGGTGACCAAATACACACATGGGTTTCTAGAATTTTAATAATAGACTCTAAATAGTTTAGCCACCAAAGAAATATTTGCTTATAAACTGTGATTAGGGCTGGGAAGAAAATGAGCAGATAGCCATATCGGGTGGAAAATGACCAGTAAAGTGGAAGATAGAAATAAATTTCCAAAAGAGGCAAAAGGAAAAATTTCTAGAGAAGATTTTAATAGGCTAGATAGAATTTGCAAAGATTTTGGCTAAAGATAAGCTTAGAAAGGAAATTTAAGTGTAGGAGAAACATAAGAAAAATCACAGGCATCCAAAAATGTGGAATTTGTTCAGAGAGTATCATGCAATTCTGTTTGTTGAACATTTAAACAGTATTGACTGTGCACCAAATACTGGCCTAAATATTTATCTTAGCTCATTTACTCTTTGCAGTCACTATTTCAGGGAGATTCTATTATTTTTCCCGTATTCAGATGAGGAAATTGAGGCATGGAGAGGACAAGAAACTTGCTTAAATTTACAGAACCCAAACAGGATCACTATGAACCTTGACTGGATAGATAGTGAATAAAGCACTGAGGAAGTAATCTGAGATTCTAGTTTCCTCATCTACAGTGTGTATTTAGGGTAAATGAAATAGAAGGCCAAGTTTGCAGTTCTTTGCATAAGAGTATGAGTATTAATTATTGATCCTTTCTGCAGTGGGAGATGGGCTCCAAAGGGAGTAATAAACATTAGTGTTCAGCAATGTTTGGTAATGTTTGTTAGACATATATTTTGGGACTGGCATAGACTTTGGTTCACATTGTTTTTAATCCTCACAGTACAATGATATGAAACAGGGTTTCTCTGAATTCTATTCATTCTGAGAACAGTATGACTAATTGTGAGGATTCCATAATAAGCAAAATAAAGAACTGAAATGTAGAGTTCATTCTTCTCTTTCCTTTAACAATCTGCAGCCCTGGGGGCAGTGCCCAGCTCAGAAGGAAAGTTCACAGCCTTAAAATGGTTGATCATATACTTGTGTTGAGAAATGTTTTGAAATAAATATTTCTTTGAAATTCAATCTTCTCTAAGATTGCCTTGATCCGAATTCTAAAGTACAACAGATTGAAGCACAATTAGACAAATCTTCATTTATTTCTAGTTTGCTCACATGATTAACTTACATGTACAAGTTTCAGTAACTTTATTGCCAAGGAAAAGGAAGCTCAGTGTTTCCAGAGATTCCCAAGCCTTTCATTTCATTGGACCTTAGTCATGTTTTCACAATGTTATAAGACTGAAAAGAATAGAGTTTCATTTATTAAGCAATAAAGTCTAAATACCTTTATAAATGCTTATGTCCAACAATTTGTTAAATGTTTAGGGAAAATAATACACATAAGTTACAAAAATAATATGACATTTAATTTTTAGATAAGCACAATTACTTACTAGTGATATGTATGTATCTAGTGAATACTGCACAACTTCTTAGATATTAGATCCAGACTAGACACAGCCGGGACCCCCATTTTATCTGTGCTACATTGTGTTTTTTTTTACTGCTTACTTGCTTATCATTGTAATAATCACTGAAAACAAAACTTTGCAAGGATATGCCATTGAAAGGAATGTAGTATAAACCACTGTTAAAACTGAACTACTTCAACCTAGTAGTTTGCAATATCTGACAGATGTTAAGTATCATTGTGTTTCCCTTAAAACTTTAAAATATTCCATGGTTCTGTGTGAATTTTGTGGTTTTAACCCAAGACACAATTGCACAGGTAGTGAAACATCAGTATACATGATTCAGCACCTTTCAAGAATTTGACCTGAACACATTTCAGTTTACATCCAAACATACTAGATTCAAAACACATATTCCAACACTGATGTTTTTATTTCAGATAGATTATCCCATGGATGCATTATGTTGTTCGAGGGACTAAAAGTATGGATTCAAATCAAGTTTCAAATCCTTGTTTCACTATTTATTAGCTAGGAGTTTGTCTCTGAGCAAGTTACCTAACACCTTTGAGACTAGTTCCTTCATGTATAATGTGGAAATAATAATAATAAGCACATGTCATAGTAGTTGTCAGAATTATAGTCAATATTATACTTTGAGTACCCAGTACAATATTTGGCACCTTTGGGGCTACAGTGAATGTTATTTTCCTTCTTATTTTCTCTACAAAGAGAGATTTTCTTATGAAGTTAACCAAGTTTCTATTTCGAATAACACATATTTAAAATGAGAAATCTTTCTGTAAATACCATGAGGGCAATGATTTGTAAATTAGCAAAATGGAGACTAACACATATGAGATCAGATGTTTAATTTTGGAAGATTTATGCCATTGCAATCATTAACAATGTCTTCCCTGATGGTAGTTTGTATTTCTGTGGGATTGGTGGTGATATCCCCTTTATCATTTTTTTAATTGCATCTATTTGATTCTTCTCTCTTTTCTTCTTTATGAGTCTTGCTAGCAGTCTATCAATTTTGTTGATCTTTTCAAAAAACCAGCTCCTGGATTCATTGATTTTTTGAAAGGTTTTTTGTGTCTCTATTTCCTTCAGTTCTGCTCTGATCTTAGTTATTTCTTGCCTTCTGCTAGCTTTTGAATGTGTTTGCTCTTGCTTCTCTAGTTCTTTTAATTGTGATGTTAGGGTGTCAATTTTAGATCTTTTCTGCTTTCTCTTGTGGGCATTTGGTGCTATGAATTTCTCGTTCCCTCTACACACTGCTTTAAATGTGTCCCAGATATTCTGGTATTTTGTGTCTTCGTTCTCATTGGTTTCAAAGAACATCTTTAACCCCTCTACACAAATAAACTAGAAAATTTAGAATAAATGGATAAATTCCTAGACACATACACCCTCCTAAGACTAAACCAGGAAGAAGTTGAATCCCTGAATAGACCAATAACAGGCTCTGAAATTGAGGCAATAATTAATAGGCTACCAACCAAAAAAAGTCCAGGACCAGACGGATTCACAGCCAAATTCTACCAGATGTACAAGGAGGAGCTGGTACCATTCCTTCTGAAACTATTCCAATCAATAGAAAAAGAGGGAATCCTTCCTAACTCATTTTATGAGGCCAGCATCATCCTGATACCAAAGCCTGGCAGAAACACAACAAAAAAAGAGAATTTTAGACCAATATCTCTGATGAACATTGATGCAAAAATCCTCAATAAAATACTGGCAAACCAAATCCAGCAGCACATCAAAAAGCTTATCCACTATGATCAAGTGGCCTTCATCCCTGGGATGCAAGGCTGGTTCGACATACGAAAATCAATAAATGTAATCCAGCATATAAACAGAACCAAAGACAAAAACCACATGATTATCTCAATAGATGCAGAAAAGGCCTTTGACAAAATTCAACAACCCTTCATGCTAAAAATTCTCAATAAACTAGATATTGATGGGACATATCTCAAAATAATAAGAGCTATTTATGACAAACCAACAGCCAATATCATACTGAATGGGCAAAAACTGGAAGCATTCCCTTTGAAAACTGGCACAAGACAAGGATGCCCTCTCTCACCACTCCTATTCAACATAGTGTTAGAAGTTCTGGCCAGGGCACTCAGGCAGGAGAAAGAAAGGGTATTCAATTAGGAAAAGAGGAAGTCAAATTGTCTCTGTTTACAGATGACATGATTGTATACCTAGAAAACCCCATTGTCTCAGCGCCAAATCTCCTTAAGCTGATAAGCAACTTTGGCAAAGTCTCAGGATACAAAATCAATGTGCAAAAATCACAAGCATTCCTATACACCAATAACAGACAAACAGAGAGCCAAATCATGAGTGAACTCCCATTCACAGTTGCTTCAAAGAGAATAAAATACCTAGGAATCCAACTTAAAAGGAAGGTGAAGGACCTCTTCAAGGAGAACTACAAACTACTGCTCAGTGAAATAAAAGAGGATACAAACAAATGGAAGAACATTCCATCCTCATGGATAGGAAGAATCAATATCATGAAAATGGCCATACTGCCCAAGGTAATTTGTAGATTCAATGCCATCCCCATCAAGCTACCAATAACTTTCTTCACAGAATTGGAAAAAACTACTTTAAAGTTCATGTGGAACCAAAAAAAGCCCACATTGCCAAGACAATCCAAAGCCAAAAGAACAAAGCTAGAGGCATCATGCTACCTGACTTCAAACTATATTACAAGGCTACAGTAATCACAACAGCATGGTACTGGTACCAAAACAGAGATATAGACAAATGGAACAGAACAGAGCCCTCAGAAATAATACCACACATCTACAACCATCTGATCTTTGACAAACCTGACAAAAACAAGCAATGGGGAAAGGATTCCCTATTTAATAAATGGTGCTGGGAAAACTGGCTAGCCATATGTAGAAAGCTGAAACTCAATCCTTCCTTACACCTTATACAAAAATCAATTCAAGATCAATTAAAGACTTAAATGTTAGACCTAAAACCATAAAAACCCTAGAAGAAAATGTAGGCAATACCATTCAGGACATAGGCATGGGCAAGGACTTCATGATTAAAACACCAAAAGCAATGGCAACAAAAGCCAAAACTGGCAAATGGTATCTAACTAAACTAAAGAGCTTCTGCACAGCAAAAGAAACTACCATCAGAGTGAACAGGCAACCTACAGAATGGGAGAAAACTTTTGCAATCTACCCATCTGACAAAGGGCTAATATCCAGAATCTACAAAGAACTTAAACAAATTTACAAGAAAAAAACAAACAACCCCATCAGAAAGTGGGTGAAGGATATGAACAGACACTTCTCAAAAGAAGACATTTATGCAGCCAACAGACTTATGAAAAAATGCTCATCATCTCTGGCTATCAGAGAAATGCAAATCAAAATCACAATGAGATACCATCTCACACCAGTTAGAATGGCCATCATTAAAAAGTCAGGAAACAACAGGTGCTGGAGAGGATGTGGAGAAATAGGAACACTTTTACACTGTTGGTGGGACTGTAAACTAGTTCAACCATTGTGGAAGACAGTGTGGGAATTCCTCAAGAATCTAGAACTAGAAATACCATTTGACCCAGCCATCGCATTACTGGGTATATACCCAAAGGATTATAAATCATGCTGTGATAAAGACACATGCACATGCATGTTTATTGCGGCACGATTCACAATAGCAAAGAGTTGGAACCAACCCAAATGTCCATCAGTGATAGACTGGATTAAGAAAATTTGGCACATATACACCATGGAATACTATGCAGCCATAAAAAGGATGAGTTCATGTCCTTTGTAGGAACGTGGATGAAGCTAGAAACCATCATTCTCAGCAAACTATCGCAAGGACAGAAAACCAAACACCGCATGTTCTCACTCATAGGTGGGTATTGCACAATGAGAACACTTGGACACAGGAAGGGGAACATCACACACCAGGGCCTGTTGTGGGGTGGGAGGAGGGGGGAGAGATAGCATTAGGAGATATACCTAATGAAAATGATGAGTTAATGGGTGCAGCACACGAACATGGCACATGTATACATATTTAACAAACCTGACGTTGAGCACATGTACCCTAGAACTTAAAGTATAATAATAATAATTAAAAAAAAAAAATCTCTTCCCTAATAACAGGTATCTCAGTGGCAAGTAAGAAGTGAAAGGCCGAGAAGCAAGAAGTCAAGAAAAAGGCAGCTAGATTTAGAAAGTAGGAACAGACGTACCCTATATCAAAAGATGTTCCATATGTTCCCCTCAAAAAAAGTTATAGGAAAAATTATTTTTTAGTTTTTTTTCCCAATTTTTGAGAATACTATTGCTCAGAATTGTCATTAAGATCAAGAATTCCTAACACATTTTTTAAATGTGTATGTTATGTGTGATTGTGTGGCTAACGAAACCATCGAACCAGTGGATTTCTCTACCCATTCTACTCATCTTTCCGCAGATCTGACATAGGTAGTTGGGAAAATTATTTCTGGAGAAGAATCTCATTCATTCAACATTTCTTAGAGCTATATAAGATCATTAATAAGGATTTTCTCAATTAACTACTAAATCAGCAATTAAGGCAAAGAGATCTACCACAAATAAAAGGATTATTGATTTTAAAAATTCAGTCACATCTAGTAATGATGGATATTTGTCACACACAGTCTTTAACTGTAAACTATGACTCTCCCTACCAATTAAACATAACAAAAAGAGGAAAAGTTAGATGGTTTTCAAGTAGTCAAACTGCCAAGACAGTAATGAGATTGTATGCTATAGCTTAACACTTTAAAAAAAAAGTATACGTGTTTTAAAACACAATTTTAAAATAGCTTGAAATATATTTCAGCCAAGTTAAAACTGATCAGGCACATTTATTTTCAGGACCACATAAAATTACAGTAATGGAAAGGCAGCATGATATACTAATAGTTACAGCTACACCCTACACTTGCATAGAGCAGCATATATGCCAGACCATGTTTTAATTATTAAATATAATGTAAAAATGCTAAGAGTACAATAACCTTGTGAATTCCTTTATATTTAAATTTATTAAGATAAAAACATAGAATTTTAAAAACCTAGATATGTTCATTTTAGTTTAACAGGATATGTAAAGTCTCACAAAAATTGAAAAAGCCTACAACCCAACAGCTTTCACTCTTTTACTAGATGGCAACATTTTCTTTAGCATTTTTTAATGTTGGCCAAAGCTCCTGTTATTAGCCCTGTGATAAGTGAGTTTTGGCAGTCTAGAAAAGGTAGTACTAGTTCTACAGGGCAGTGTTACAATTTTTCTTAAATTTTTTCCTTGCCCATGATTAATTACATGTAGACCTTCTGTAAATTAAGAATTGCAAGTTTCATGCTAATTTATATGACTGATAGCAGCCTTTACTCAAAGAGTAGCTTCTGTTTATATCTTTATCAAATGCTGCTCTATCTAGTGGGCTTTTTCATGATTGCAAATCTGAAGGAGTATTTTTTTCTGTCCTAGAAAGCATGACTGCAAATCTGAAGAAGTATTTTGTGTGTGTGTCAATGCAAAAATTGCACTGGACAAAGTTAAATAAGTAAGGAAGACTTTATTCAAGGCCATTACAATAGGGGAGCAAGACCATAATACATTCTGAACTCACCTTTGCTGAAACAAGGGGTGAGAAAGTTTTAAGCGCTGGAGTAAGAGGGAAAACATAGGCCATTTGTATTGGCTCATTGGCTTTACCCAAAGGACAAATAAACTTTCTTTTATCTTTGTGACAGGAGGTAATTTTACAATTTGGAGCAAGCCACCCACTCAGGAAGTTAAGCTCCAGTGTTCTTACAGAGGCCTGAATGTAATACTTTATCTTCCTTGATAATTACATATCAAAGGGATGGCTCCTGGATCCTTGAGAAAGACAATCCTGAGTTGTGAAACTGGTAAGAGGCTTTTAGAAAGATTTACATCTCAAAGGGGCAGATAAAGGATTTACAATTAAAGTTTTCTCAAGTAAATGCTCTAAGGGAGGTCAAGGGGCCTAGCTAGAGTCAAGAAAGAGCCTGTCTAAAGCTTAATCAAGCTGGAAGGAACTTTAAGCCCATCTTGATCACAAGTATTAACAGAGATTCAGTTGTGAAAACTGATGAGAACCCTATAATAATGGCAAATGGTTAGGATGCAGAAGATATCCCAGTGTTTAATCTTACCAGAGTTTATTATGATTATGATGATGTACTCATTAGGTGCATTTAAGAAATCACCATGAACCCCATTCATAAGGTGAAAGCATACTGTGTCCATGTACATGTGAGTCAGACCTCTCGTTGATTCTCACCCCTCCCACAGAAATGTGTGAGAAAAACATGGAAAATCTTTAAATTGCAAGTGTTTTCATAATCTTTGTTAATCTGACACAAAATGGACCATATTTATACTTCGAATCCTTGTAGCCCATCATTTTCATGGAGGACTGTTATGATGTACAGTGGGTCTCTATAACATCCGATATCAGACTTTCAGTTAATTCTGTAAATTATCACTGGAGTATAATAGAATTAACCTAGAATTTAAGGTGGGAAAAATAAGGCGAAATTGTGGGTAGATTTATACCTTTGTCAAAAAGACTTTTTCTAATTTAGAAAGTTCCAAAGGTAGAATTGATTGGGTTGGGAGGTAGAGAACTCTCTGTTAATCAGAGTATTCAAACTGAAACTTCATATAAGACATAATCAAAAGAATCAATAAATTGGTTGAAAAAACAGTATTATTGACCTCTGAGGCCCTCTTTTTAACTTTACAGTATTTAGATTTGCCATCTCTCCAGCCAAAGTTATTACTACTTTCTTACTCAATTATTATTACTTGAATGCTAGTTATAATTCATTTGAATTCCCATGTTTTTGTTTCATAGATTTAGTTAGAATATTAAATGAAGTATTAGGCCTTGAATGTATTTGTCCTAAACATATGCAAAACAAAAACAAAAGTCTTCTAGCTCTCTGTTTGCCTAAATTAACATGCAGTTGAAAAAAGTCGTAATTAGCAGGTAATGTAAAGCAATAGAAACTTTGAAGGCCCTTAGCTTCCTGAAGAAAATTTTCATAACTGAAATTATCACTGGTTTGTATATACAAAGTTTCTCCCAATAATTTGGCAGTAGTTAGTATTTTAAAATCCTATCTAAGGGGTTTGTGTTGAATTTTTAATACATTCTTTTTTATTGATAATTTGGCTGAATGTAAATTATAGTAAAATATTCTGAAAAAGTTAAAAAATTGAGTCAATTGTCTGATACATTGTCTTTCTAATGAAAAGGACCCTGGAGTTTCCAAACATTCATTTTCCCATACAATTTTATTGCATAAAGACTCCTTCCAAAGATTGTAAAGGAATGGGTCTTTTTTGTTCTTTTCATTTTTTCAGGAGTAGAATTTCCACTTCCTTTACTAGACATTTTTGGCAGATAATAATCATTTGGCATATTTTTATGATGCTTTGTATCACTTACTCTAGACATACGCATTTCCCCTTGAGAAGCTTTCTAAAGAGAGCATTTGACAACTACTTAAAAAATGATTGGATGATATTCTCAACGTTTATCCATTACCCATTTTATATTTTGCTTAACAAAGAAATGCATTGAAGATAGACTTACAGTTCAAAAGAAACTCCAGGAGAAACAATTACTTTGGCACAAAAACTATTATTTCACTTCTTGAATTAATTGATTTGGGAATCAGCAAACTGGAACTATAATTTTAAGTCCTAAGACATAATGCACGTGCATTACAGAGAGAATCTTGCCCTGAAGCTTGTAGTTAATGAAATAAACTATTGAAAAAAAATGTAGCTTTGGAAAATGTTTTAAATGTAGTATTGTGCTCCGATTCTTTCTCGGTAAACTTTTTAATCTGTCAGGTTGAGGAAAATGTGATTGATTTCAAAAGTGTCACTCTGATAGAATAAAGCCACCTCAGAAAAGAAGAGATTGTCAAGGGCAAACAGGTACCAAAGCACTAGCTGATTCTACATGCAGAGTATTTGTATCATATATGAAGTTGTAAAGAATTCCCACATAACCTAACTAAATATATTTTGTGATTTGTAGTACTGAACAAATATTTGTTCCTGCTACTTGTTTTTATTAAATACTGTGAACTCGTGACCCATAGGCTGCATTTAATAAGTTTTGTTCAGTATACATATTTTTGTTTTTCTTTGTTCTTTTTCTGAATTTTAAAATGTGTTAGCATTTAAAAATTATATTTATTTAAATATCCAGATGTCTGGTATTTCTTGAAAAATTGAAGCTCCAACTGTGTTGGGCCCCCTGCCCCACATGGCATTCATATACCCATTTATTTATGTATCCATCTTTTCAATTAGTGAATAAATGTTTATTGAAAACTAATTATATGTCAGGCACTGATGTAGGCACTGGAAATATAGAAGGTCCCTGCTCTCATGAAGCTCCTATATTAGATAGAGAGGGATTGCAGTTTTCCAGTTCATTACAGATAGCATCTCTCTTCATTTATGTGTTTTCTTGGCTTAAAATTTTAATTCCTAGTCTATATACTTGGAATGAAAGCTGACATAAAGTTAACTCTACAGCAGTTTTTTAAATTAATGTTTTTATTTTGCCTTGAGGACTTTTTAAGATTAAAATCTGATATCTTAAATTGTATGAGTAAAATTATGATTTAAAAACTGGCAAAGATTGTAAATACTTATCATGTTTACTAAAATGTCAGTTAACTATAGTCAGCTCTGTTTTTTTCTCATTTTCTGTTTATCAAACATTCATAGATCATTAATTATGCACTATAAAATATTTTAGGTATGAAATTACATACATGATAAGACATGACTCCTCCTCTTAATGTGAAATAAATTTAACACAATGTGATAGACTGTAATAGAGTTTACATGCAAAGTGTAATTCAGAATATTTAAAAAAGAAAGCCAAATTTTTCTTGGGAATTCAAGGAAGGTCTCACAGAAGAAGGGACATTTGGTTCTTTCTGAAAGAAGATGACAAAAACTAAAAGTAGTCATTTTCTAGGAATATAAGACCCAAGAAACAGAATGTACAAACCATGAAAGCATAAGGTGTCATAATATAGAAAACTGATAGTCCTGGCCGGGCGCGGTGGCTCACGCTTGTAATCCCAGCACTTTGGGAGGCCGAGGCGGGCGGATCACGAGGTCAGGAGATCGAGACCATGGTGAAACCCCGTCTCTACTAAAAATACAAAAAATTAGCCGGGCGTGGTGGCGGGCGCCTGTAGTCCCAGCTACTCGGAGAGGCTGAGGCAGGAGAATGGCGTGAACCCGGGAGGCGGAGGTTGCAGTGAGCCGAGATCGCGCCACTGCACTCCAGCCTGGGTGACAGAGCGAGACTCCGTCTCAAAAAAAAAAAAAAAAAAAAAAAAAAAAAAAAAAAAAAAAAAAAAAAGAAAACTGATAGTCCTAAAATTTATTTAGTGAATGGTTCTGACTTACTTTTCAACAAATCTTTCTCTGGATCTGTTAATCCTATGTTACTGAATGGTTGGGCTGTCAATCTCCTCTGCCGACATCAGCTTAGCTTAAGTGTACTTGTCAAAAAGAAAGCCTTTTGGTTTCATCTGAGACCTACTGAAACAGAGCACTTTTGCATTTTTTGAAGGAGCCCTCTTTGATATTTACAACGATAGGCTGGTATAATGTATTTTCCCGTAGAATTAACGAGGAAACAAAAAGTGTTCTATAAAAATAGTAGAGTTTCTTTTCCCCCAGTGGGTTCGCCACCAGAAAACAAGGGTTGTGAAAATAGCCCCAAGAGCCAAAATTGGAAAGGAACACACTCATATCAGCATTGTGGTCATTGGACACGTAGATGGGGCAAGTCCACCACTACTGGCCATCTGATCCACAAATGAGGAGGCATCGACAAAAGAACCATTGAAAATTTTGAGAAGGAGGCTGCTGAGATGGGAATGGGCTCGTTCAAGTATGCCTGCGTCTCGGATAAACTGAAAGCTGAATGTGAACATGGTATCACCATTGATATCTCCCTGCCAAAATTTGAGACCAGCAAGTATTACATGACTATCATTGATTCCCCAGGACACAGACACTTTATCAAAAACATGATTATAGGGACATCTCAGGCTGACCATGCTGTCCTGATTGTTGCTGCTGGTGCTGGTAAATTTGAAGCTGGTACCTCCAAGAATGGGTGGACCCATGAGCATGCCCTTCTGGCTTACACACTGGGTGAGAAACAACTAATTATTGACAACAAAATGGATCCCACTGGGCCACTCTACAGCAAGAAGAAATACAAATAAATCATTAAAGAAGTCAGCACTTTCATTAAGAAAATTAACTACAGCCCCTGACACAGTAGCATTTGTGCCAGTTTCTGGTTGGAATGGTGACAACATGCTGGAGCCAAGTGCTAACGTGCCTTGGTTCAAGGGATGGAAAGTCACTCGTAAAGATGGCAATGCCAGTGGAACCAAGCTGCTTGAGGCTCTGGACTGCATCCTACCACCGGCTTGTCCAACTGACAAGCACTTGTTCCTGCCTCTCCAGGATGTCTACAAAATTGGTGGTGTTGCTACTCTGCCTATTGGAGGAGTGGGAACTGGTGTTCTCAAACCTGGTATGGTGATCACCTTTGCTCCAGTCAATGTTACAACTGAAGTAAAGTCTGTTGAAATGCACCATGAAGCTTTGAGTGACTCTCTTCCTCAGAACAATGTGGCTTCAATGTCAAGAATGTGTCTATCAAAAATGTTCATTGTGGCAATGTTGCTGGTGACAACAAAAATGATCCACTAACGGGAACAACTGGCTTCACTGCTCAGGTGATTATCCTGAAGCATTCAGTCCAAATCAGTGCTGGCTATTTCCCTGTACTGGATTGCCACACAGCTCGCATTGCACGCAAATTTGCTGAGCTGAAGGAAAAGATTTATCACCATTCTGTTAAGAAGCTGAAAGACGGCCCTAAATTCTTGAAGTCTGGTGATGTTGCCATCACTTGATATGGTTCTTGGCAAGCCCATGTGTGTTGAGAGCTTCTCAGACTATCCTCTTTTGGGTTGCTTTGCTATTCATGATATGAGACAGAGAGTTGCCATGGATGTTATCAAAGCAGTGGACAAGAAAGCTGCTGGAGCTGGCAAGGTCACCAAATCTGCCCAGAAAATTCAGAAGGCTAAATGAATATTATCCCTAAAACCTGCCACCCCAGTCTTAATCAGTGGTAGAAGAATGGTCTCAGAACTGTTTGTTTCAATTGGCCATTTAAGTTTAATAGTAAAAGACTGGTTAATGATAACAATGCCTCATAAAATGTTTAGAAGGAAAGAAGAATGTTTCGTGGACCACTTTTTTTTTTTTTTTGGCATGTGGCAGTTTTAAGTTATTAGTTTTTAAAATCTGTACTACTTTTTTTTTTTTTTTGAGACAAGAGTCTCACTCTGTTGCCCAGGTTGGAGTGCAGTGGCGTGACCTCAGCTCACTGCAACCTCTGCCCCCTGGGTTCAAGTGAATCTCCTGCCTCAGCCTCCCTAGTAGCTCCGTGCCGGTAATTTTTTGTTTTAGTATAGAGGGTTTTGCCATTTGGCCAGTCCTACCTCAGGTGATCCACCAACCTCACCTCTGGATTACAGGTGTGACTGCACCACCTAAAAATGAGATGGAGTCTCGCTCTGTCGCCTAGACTGGAGTGCAGTGGTGCGATCTCAGCTCACTGCAAGCTCTGCCTCCTGGATTCACGCCATTCTCCTGCCTCAGCCCCCTGAGTAGCTGGGACTACAGGCACCCACCACCATGCCTGGCTAATTTTTTTGTATTTTTAGTAGAGACGGGGTTTCACTAAAATCAGTACTTTTTAATGGAAACAACTTGACCAAAAATCTGTCACAGAATTTTGAGACCCATTAAAACAAAGTTTAGTGAGAAAAAAAAAGTAGAAACCTCAACTTATAAGTAGTTGCTTATTGTAAACAATACACAATTGATTCCTAATTTATCAAAAAGTGTGTGGCCAGTTTTTTTAAGTCAACTGTTTGCAACTCAGAATTTCCCACAGAAATTGCTTTATACATAGTGATCAATTCATAACCCATCAGAGAAATATCCATATCCTTCAATCAAGTACCAAAAGAATCCATTTGCCACACTCCTTTAAGGGCAATAATTTAGAGTTTTGACTTGGTCTTGCAAAAGGACCTGAAGCAGGATCTTAGCTTGTCATTCTGTTGTGCATTTCAGTTAAAACACAAGGTAACTGGGATAGTAAGGTGTCTGAAGATATATTGGAAAGAAATGAGAGAAATGGAATCAAAGGGGATAAGAAATGGTAGAAAAGGAAAATGTTTTTGGAGGAGTTAGATGAACTGAATAACTAAGGACACGTCAGGTTATAGCAGCTTCTATCTCACCTATTGCTTTTGGTTTTTGATGGTTCAGAATTTTGGGGACAGGAGAGATGGTGCTCTAAAGCTGTGCTGTCCAATTTGGTAGCCACCAGACACATGTGGCTATTTAAATTTGGATTAATTAAAATTAAATGCAACTAAAATGTATTTCCTCAGTTGCACTAGTCACATTTCAACTCCTCAATGCTATGTTTGTTTTGTGACTACCATATTGGACGGCAGAGATACAGAACATTTTCATCACTGTAGAAGATGTATTAGGTAAAGAAGCCAACAGTAAGTATTTTAGGCTTAGTGGGCCATGATCTGTGTCTCATATTCCCATTTATTTCACAATCTTTACAAATGTTAAAAACATTATTAGTGCATGAATTGTACAATAAAAATTTACAGGCTGGACACCGTTAGTTAAACCCTGCTCTGGAACATCTCATCCTTTTCTTCTAATGAAGAGCAGGTTAGGTCAGATGTAGGTTCATGATTACAAAGGTTTTCTTGATCCTAAAATAGGTACTTATGCCTCACGTTGAAATTTCAGCATTAATAGGGGCATGATCCTTTCTACCTCTGCTAAGAACTGTGATTGGTCTGTAGATTTCCTCTACCATGCCCTGGTGAGCAGGGCCGTATTTTTAATCTCAGTGCTCATGGATGGTGTTACCTGAGAAACTGTATTACAATGTGATTGCTTTGGAAGCATCAGTCTTTTTGTCCATGGCATTTTCAGATGAATAAATTACTAAAAATACATATTGATGAAAGATTCACATGCTCTGTTATAATATCATTATAATTAATCTAAAAAGACATTCTCTATTTAATGTAATGAAGTGGAACATCTTATAGGGTATTTACGCTCATTTAAAAAAGATATTTTATATTTATAGTGAGAGTTTAAATTTACGTATATATTTTGCATTATAAAAATGTGATCATTTGCTACTATTCTTCTATTAGTAAAGTTCTAAATATTTTATATTTCTCCTTTAGCTATCATCACTGGTAATACTAAATATGAAGTTTCTAATCTTAATTTGGCTTTAAAAACAGAAAAGAAAAATTTAGAAAAATTATCTAAAATATTTATGCATTCAGTTCAACAAGATTTGTTAAATATTAGCTATGTGGCAAGCACTATGCTAATAAGTAGTATAGTACAATATGTATATCAGCTTGGAGCATAAAATAATTCAACTGTGATTTGACTTAATAACACATGATGTGTTTGTAAAGTGTTTAAGCACTGTTGGGTGTTTGTCATTCACTGCATAGTTTATTCCTCACAAAAATCTCATGGAGAAGACACTATTATTATACCCATTTTAGAAATGAGGCACATTTGCTTACTTCTGCCAGGATTATCTTTTCTACTACTACTATATGATCCAGAAAAATGCAATAATATATGTGAAAACATCAAGCAGTGCCTAGTTCATGATAAAAACTCAAGTATTAAAACTCAAAGCAGTATGACAGTAAAATATAGTAGTTAGGACTATAGACTCTGGAATCAGACTGTGGTTTCAAATGCACTCTAATGCCAAAACCAGACAATGACATTATAAAAGAGGAAAACTACAGACCAGTATCCCATGAATACAGTGCAACTATCCTAAGCAAAATGTTAGCAGATAAAATAAAAGTAATTATACACTATGACCAAGTGGGAATTATCCTAGATATGCAAGACTGGTTCGACATTTGAAAATTAATGAATGTAATTCATCACATTAACAGGTTAAAGAAGAAAAATCACATAATCATAACAATAGATGTAGAAAAAGTATTTGAAAAAAATTGAACACTCATTTATGGTAAAAACTCTACAAACTAGAAATATTGGTGGACTTCCTCAATTTGCTAAAGAACATTTACAAAAAAACCTATGGCTAGCATCACACTTAACAGTGACACACTAGAAGCTTTCTCTCTAAGATTAGGAGTAAAGCAAGAATACATTCTCTCACTACTCATATTCTGTATTGTACTGGAAGTCCCAGCTAATGCAATAAAACAACAAAAAGAAAGCAAAGAAAAAAGGAAGTAAAAAGTGCACAAATTGGGAAGGAAAAAATAAAATTATCTCTATTCACAGATATCATTATTTATATAGAAAATCCCAGAGAATCAACAAACAAGCCTTAGAACTTATAAGTGATTATAGCAGGTTTGCAGGATACAAGGTGATATGGTTTAGCTGTGTCCCACCAAATCTCAACTTGAATTGTATCTCCCAGAATTCCCATGTGTTGTAGGAGGGACCCAGGGGGAGGTAATTAAATCATGGGAACCAGTCTTTCCCATGTTATTCCTGTGATAGTGAATAAGTCTCACAAGATCTCATGGGTTTATCAGGGGTTTCTGCTTTTGCTTATCTCTCATTTTCTCTTGCTGCCACCATGTAAGAAGTGCCTTTCACCTCTCGCCATGATTCTGAGGCCTCCCCAGCAAGGTGGAAGTGTGAGTCCAATTAAATCTCCTTTTGTTAACATTGAAAAGTCAGTTGCTTTCCTATATACAAGCAGTGAACAACTGCATTTGAAATACAAAACACGAAGTCATTTATATGAAAATTAAAAACCACACAAAATATTTTTTCCAAAAATGAAATACTTAGGTATGAATTTATCAAAAACATCGGAAACTATAAAAATTATAAAACTCTGATAAAAAATCAGACAATTTAAACAAATGAAAATATTCCCTGTTAATGTGTAGAAAGATTCGATATTGTTAAGATGTCAGTTCTTCCTACCTTAGTCTACAGAGTCAATGCAATCCCAATCAAAATCTTAGAAAATTATTTTGTGGATATTGACAAACTGATTTGAAAGTTGAAACAGAAATGCAAAAGACAAGGAATAACCAAAACAATATCAAAGAGAAATAGTTGGAGGATTCAAGGATTCATTCAACCTGACTTCAAGACTTACTATAATGGTATAGTAAGTAATAGAGACAATGTGATATTGGCAAAATAGACAAATAGGTGAATAGCACAGAATAGAGAAACTAGATATAGACCCAGTTAATACAAATGAGGTCAACTGATCCTTGACAAAAGAGCAAACAGAATTTCATGCAAAAATCATAGTCTTTAAAAAAAATGGTAGTCTATTCACACACAAAAACTGAACATAGACTCAAACCTTATGTTTTTGGCAAAAATTAAAACAGATCATAGATCTAAGCGTAAAACAAACTATAAAGCTACTAGAAGATAATATGGAAGAAAATCTAGGTGATCTTGTGTTTAGTGATGACTTTTTAGATACAAACCAAAAACATAATCAAAAAAATACAAAAATAATAAGTTGGGCTTCATTAAAATTAAAGGCTTTGGATCTGTAAGATATACTGTTAAGAAAATTAAAATAAAAGATACAAACTTGGAGAAAAACCTTTGCAAAACAAATATCTGATAAAGGACTCATATCCAAAATAGACAAAGAATGCTTAAAACTCAACAATAAGAAAACGAACTGTCCGATTAAAAAAACAGGCAAATTATGAGAACAGACAACTCAACAAAGAAGATATACAGATGGCAAATAGGGTGACATGATGCTCAATGTCATACTTAATCAGGGAATTGCGAATGAAAACAGCAATAAGATACCACTACACATCTACTAGAATAACTACAATCCAGTACCGTGACAACACCAAATGCTGATGAGCATGTGGGCAACAGGAACTCTCATTGTTTGTGGGAATTTAGTATGGTATAGCCACTTTGAAAGACAATCTGGCAGATTTTTTTCCCCAAAACGAAGCTAAGCATTGTCTTACCACACGGTCTAGCTATTGCATTTGTTGCGGGTTAATTTGTGTCTCCCCAGAAAGGTATGTTGAAGTCCTAAGTACCTTAGAATATGACCTTGTTTAGAAATAAGATCTTTACTGAGGTTACCAAGTTAAAATGAGGTCATTTGGGTCAGCCCTAATTCAACATAACTAATGTCCCTATAAAAATGGAAAGTTTGTATACAGACACAGACATGCACAAGGGAAAGACTATGTGATGACACGGCGGAGAACTCCATGTAAAATGAAGGTAGAGATTAGCATCTGCAAGCCAAGGAACACTAAAGATTTCTGATAATTCTCTGGACACTATTAGATAAGCATGATTATGGCCATAGGAAAAAATCCATGCTGCTGACATCTTGACTTCAGACTCCTACCCTCCACAACTGTGACACAATACATTTCTATTGCTTTAAGCCTCTCAGTTTGTAATATTTTGTTATGGCAGCCATAGAAAATACAGAACTCCTGGATACATATCTTAGCAGCTTTATTCATAATTGCCACAACTTGAAAACAAGCAAAATGCCCTTCCATTAGTAATAGAACAATGCAATGGAATATTATTCAATGATTTTTAAAAATGGATATCCAGCCATGAAAAGACACGGAGGCACCTTAAATGCATATTACTTAGTGAAAGAAGCCAGTCTGAAAAGACTAAATATTGTATGATTCCAACTATATTATATTCTGAAAAAAGCAAAACTATAGAGACAGTAAAATGATCACTGGTTTCTAGGGATTTGGCAGGAAGGACGAACATGTGAAGCACAGGTAATTTTTAAGACAGTGAAACTATTCTGTGTAATAAATTAATAGCAGATACATGATATTATGCATGTGTTAAATCCCAGCAACTGTACAACTCAAAAAGTAAGCCCTAATGTAAACTATGTGTTTTAGTTAATAGTCATTTATCATCAACTGTAACAAATGTACCATACTATTGTAAGATTTTAATAACAGGCAGAGCTGTGTGCAGGGGAGAAAGGAGATGTAACAAGAGGGTATAATGTCATTTTCTGTGAATAGTTGTACATATTTACGGGGTACAGTATGAAGTTTCAATCATGTATGCATGGCATAGTAATCAAATCAGTGTAGTTAAAAAAAACTGAAGTCTACTAATTAAAGTAAAATGTAATCCAACATTTAACTAGCTGTGTGTTCTTGAATGATTTGTCTTTCTGGTAGCTTGGTTTTCTCCTCTGTAAAAAGGGACTAATATCAGAACAACAACCTTATAGAGTTGTGAGAATCAAATGCAATAATACAGGTAAAACACTTGGTAACACTTAGCACAATGCCTTGTACTTATAAGTACTCAAGCATGTTTTAAAGAGAAAGAAGAATTTTATAGGTCACATACTAGCATCTATTTTTAAAGTGGAAGTTTTTGAAATAGCAACACACTGGCCAATTAGTAATTTAATATATAGTATAAAGTCTAATTTCATTACATTTCACACTGGGCTTGTTTGTGACTGTTACATAGTGTTGAAACAGTCATCCAAAATTAGAGAATTTACTCTTGGTAATGTGCATTTTCTCAAACAAAGTTTAAATGGTCTTATACAGCTCTTAACATTATGCAGCAGATGTGAACAATGTACCAGGTGGAGTTATTATGACAGACAACTATGAATGCAACTTAAATGCCTTATCTTCAGTGCTGTATTAAAACAATCCTGTTTGGACAAACAGAAGTTTAGAATCATATTAGGGTACATATAAGATCTTTAGGGACATTTAATAATGCCTTACATATTCTTATTTTATTAGAAATCTTGTCTTTACTAGCAGGTGAGGTTGAAAATCAGCATTCTGTTGTCTAATTCAATTTTCAAAGCTGGCAACAAAGAGCTCATAGGCTGGTAGTGGTATTCGTAAATTAAGGATCACTTTAATCTTCACTGACAGAGATTTATGAAACATTGTTTTAAATTTGTGCTTCATGTGGTAAAGCAAATTGAGTCTATTTTATAGACAAAAGCAAATTGAGGAAACCCATAGATGACTTTAGCCACAGAAGGGTATAAATAATTTTTAACTAAATTTTGTCAGTACTATATGTTGAGCTATTTAGATAAAACATGTTTTTGACATTTATTGCAAAATAATACCTTTTTCTAGACTCCTGCATTCAGTGAAGTTGAGTATAAAATGAATCATTAAGGGAATTAGTAATCCTTCTTTTGACATGAATTGCGTTATCTGAGGATGTGAAAATCTGAATGTTTTTTTCTAAGTAAATTGTTGTGAAAAGGTATCCAAACTTACTATGATGAATTTAAGGTACACCAAAACATTACACGACCCACATGCATAATTGCTAGGCAAATTTAGGATTTTTATGTATATTCATTCCCTTGGGTGTAATCCCATGTAGAGTCAAGGTAAGTAAATCATTCTGATGTGGTGCCTGCTTATAGAAATAGGTCTCACAGAGCATGAGGCTTTCTGGTGGACACCCTGCCACCAGCACTGGCATTGTTGTTATTATTCCCCTGTAGAAAAACAAAAAGGCAATCCATTATGAACAAAGCTCTGCAGTAGGAAGAAAAATATATGTGTTTTTAGACTCCAAGGAACATAACATTTAATGAGCAAAAGAGGCTAATGTGTATATGTGTATAAACATGAAAACACAATTAGCCACAGGACTAAGTAGCAGGAAGTATGAAAGATGAAGCATGGGTAAAATTTTATTTTTTATTTTATTTTATTTTATTTTTTTATTTTATTTTATTTTATTTTATTTTATTTTATTTTATTTTATTTTATTATTATACTTTAGGTTTTAGGGTACATGTGCACAATGTGCAGGTTTGTTACATGTGTATCCATGTGCCGTGTTGGTTTGCTGCACCCATTAACTCATCATTTAGCATTAGATAAATCTCCTAATGCTGTCCCTCCGCCCTCCCCCCAACCCACAACAGTCCGCGGAGTGTGATGTTCCCCTTCCTGTGTCCATGAGTTCTCATTGTTCAATTCCCACCTAGGAGTGAGAACATGTGGTGTTTGATTTTTTGTCCTTGCGATAGTTTACTGAGAATGATGTTTTCCAGTTTCATCCATGTCCCTACAAAGGACATGAACTCATCATTTTTTATGGCTGGATAGTATTCCATGGTGTATATGTGCCACATTTTCTTAATCCAGTCTATCATTGTTGGACATTTGGGTTGGTTGCAAGTCTTTGCTATTGTGAATAGTGCCGCAATAAACATACGTGTGCATGTGTCTTTATAGCACCATGATTTGTAGTCCTTTGGGTATATACCCAGTAATGGGATGGCTGGGTCAAATAGTATTTCTAGTTCTAGATCCCTGAGGAATCACCACACTGATTTCCACAATGGTTGAACTAGTTTACAGTCCCACTAACAGTGTAAAAGTGTTCCTATTTCTCCACATCCTCTCCAGCACCTGTTGTTTCCTGACTTTTTAATGATGGCCATTCTAACTGGTGTGAGATGGTATCTCATTGTGGTTTGATTTGCATTTCTCTGACTTGGCAATATGGGCTCTTTTTTGGTTCCATATGAACTTTAAAGTAGTTTTTTCCAATTCTGTGAAGAAAGTCATTGGTAGCTTGATGGGGATGGCACTGAATCTATAAATTACCTTGGGCAGTATGGCCATTTTCACGATATTGATTCTTCCAACCCATGAGCATGGAATGTTCTTCCATTTATTTGTATCCTCTTTTATTTCATTTAGCAGTGGTTTGTAGTTCTCCATGAAGAGGTCCTTCACATCCCTTGTAAGTTGGATTCCTAGGTATTTGATTCTCTTTGAAGCAATTGTGAATGGGAGTTCACTCATGATTTGGCTCTCTGTTTGTCTGTGATTGGTGTACAAGAATGCTTGTGATTTTTGTACATTGATTTTGTATCCTGAGACTTTGCTGAAGTTGCTAATCAGCTTAAGGAGATTTTGGGCTGAGACAATGGGGTTTTCTAGATATACAATCATGTCATCTGCAAACAGGGACAATTTGACTTCCTCTTTTCCTAATTGAATACCCTTTATTTCCTTCTCCTGCCTGATTGCCCTGGCCAGAACTTCCAGCACTATGTTGAATAGGAGTAGTGAGAGAGGGCATCCCTGTCTTGTGCCAGTTTTCAAAGGGAATGCTTCCAGTTTTTGCCCATTCAGTATGTTATTGGCTGTGGGTTTGTCATAGATAGCTCTTGTTATTTTGAGATACATCCCATCAATACCTAATTTATTGAGAGTTTTTAGCATGAATGGTTGTTGAATTTTGTCAAAGGCCTTTCTGCATCTATTGAGATAATCATGTGGTTTTTGTGTTTGGTTCTGTTTATATGCTGGATTACATTTATTGATTTGCATATGTTGAACCAGCCTTGCATCCCAGGGATGAAGCCCACTTGATCATGGTGGATAAGCTTTTTGATGTGCTGCTGGATTCGGTTTGCCAGTATTTTATTGAGGATTTTTGCATCAATGTTCATCAAGGATATTGGTCTGAAATTCTCTTTTTTGGTTGTGTCTCTTCCCGGCTTTGGTATCAGGATGATGCTGGCCTCATAAAATGTGTTAGGGAGGATTCCCTCTTTTTCCATATGTTGGAATAGTTTCAGAAGGAATGGTACCATTTCCTCCTTGTACCTCTGGTAGAATTCGGCTGTGAATCCATCAGGTCCTGGACTCTTTTTGGTTGGTAAGCTATTGATTATTGCCACAATTTCAGAGCCTATTATTGGTCTATTCAGAGATTCAACTTCTTCCTGATTTAGTCTTGGGAGGGTGTATTTGTCGAGGAATTTATCCATTTCTTCTAGATTTTCTAGTTTATTTGCATAGAGGTGTTTGTAGTCTTCTCTGATGGTAGATTGTATTTCTGTGGGATCAGTGGTGATATCCCCTTTTTCATTTTTTATTGCATCTATTTGATTCTTCTCTCTTTTCTTCTTTATTAGTCTTGCTAGCGGTCTATCAATTTTGTTGATCTTTTCAAAAAACCAGCTTCAAGATTCATTAATTTTTTGAAGGGTTTTTTGTGTCTCTATTTCCTTCAGTTCTGCTCTGATTTTAGTTATTTCTAGCCTTCTGCTAGCTTTTGAATGTGTTTGCTCTTGCTTTTCTAGTTCTTTTAATTGTGATGTTAGGGTGTCAATTTTGGATCTTTCCTGCTTTCTCTTGTGGGCATTTAGTGCTATAAATTTCCCTCTACACACTGCTTTGAATGTGTCCCAGAGATTCTGGTATGTTGTGTCTTTGTTCTCGTTGGTTTCAAAGAACATCTTTATTTCTGCCTTCATTTCATTATCTACCCAGTCGTCATTCAGGAGCAGGTTGTTCAGTTTCCATGTAGTTGAGCGGTTTTGAGTGAGTTTCTTAATCCTGAGTTCTAGTTTGATTGCACTGTGGTCTGAGAGACAGTTTGTTATAATTTCTGTTCTTTTACATTTGCTGAGGAGAGCTTTACTTCCAACTATGTCGTCAGTTTTGGAATAGGTGTGGTGCAGTGCTGAAAAAAGTGTATATTCTGTTGATTTGGGGTGGAGAGTTCTGTAGATGTCTATTAGGTCCACTTTGTGCAGAGATGAGTTCAATTCCTGGATATCCTTGTTAACTTTCTGTCTCGTTGATCTGTCTAATGTTGACAGTGAGGTGTTAAAATCTCCCATTATTACTGTGTGGGAGTTTAAGTCCCTTTGTAGGTCACTGAGGACTTGCTTTATGAATCTGGGTGCTCCTGTGTTGGGTGCATATATATTTAGGATAGGTAGCCCTTCTTGTTGAATTGATCCCTTTACCATTATGTAATGGCCTTCTTTGTCTCTTTTGATCTTTGTTGGTTTAAAGTGTATTTTATCAGAGACTAGGATTGCAACCCCTGCCTTTTTTTGTTTTCCATTTGCTTGATAGATCTTCCTCCATCCCTTTATTTTGAGTCTATGTGTGTCTCTGCACGTGAGATGGGTTTCCTGAATACAGCACACTGATGGGTCTTGACTCCTTATCCAGTTTGCCAGTCTGTGTCTTTTAATTGGAGCATTTAGCCCATTTACATTTAAAGTTAATATTGTTATGTGTGAATCTGATCCTGTCATTATGGTGTTAGTTGGTTATTTTGCTCGTTAGTTGATGCAGTTTCTTCCTAGCCTCGATGGTCTTTACAATTTGGCATGTTTTTGCAGTGGCTGGTACCAGCTGTTCCTTTCCATGTTTAGTGCTTCCTTCAGGAGCTCTTTTAGGGCAGGCCTGGTGGTGACAAAATCACTCAGCATTTGCTTGTCTGTAAAGTATTGTATTTCTCTTTCACTTATGAAGCTTAGTTCGGCTGGATATGAAATTCTGGGTTGAAAATTCTTTTCTTTAAGAATGTTGAATATCGGCCCCCACTCCCTTCTGGCTTGTAGAGTTTCTGCGGAGAGATCAGCTGTTAGTGTGATGGGCTTCCCTTTGTGGGTAACCCGACCTTTCTCTCTGGCCACCCTTAACATTTTTTCCTTCATTTCAACTTTGGTGAATCTGACAATTATGTGTCTTGGAGTTGCTCTTCTCGAGGAGTATCTTTGTGGCATTCTCTGTATTTCCTGAACCTGAAAGTTGGCCTGCCTTGCTAGATTGGGGAAGTTCTCCTGGATAATATCTTGCAGAGTGTTTTCCAACTTGGTTCCATTCTCCCCGTCATTTTCATGTACACCAATCAGACGTCGGTTTGGTCTTTTCACATAGTCCCAAATTTCTTGGAGGTTTTGTTTGTTTCTTTTTATTCTTTTTTTTTTTTTCTCTAAACTTCCCTTCTCGCTTCATTTCGTTCATTTCATCTTCCATCACTGATACTCTTTCTTCAAGTTGATTGCATCGGCTCCTGAGGCTTCTGCAATCTTCACGTAGTTCTCGAAACTTGGCTTTCACCTCCATCAGCTTCTTTAAGCCCTTCTCTTCATTGTTTATTCTAGTTATCCATTTGTCTAATTTTTTTTCAAAGTTTTTAACTTCTTTGCTGTTGTTTTGAATTTCCTCCCGTAGCTCGGAGTAGTTTGATCATCTGAAGCCTTCTTCTCTCAACTCGTCAAAGTCATTCTCCATGCAGCTTTGTTCCGTTGCTGGTGAGGAACTGCATTCCTTTGGAGGAGGAGAGGTGCTCTGCTTTTTAGAGTTTCCAGTTTTTCTGCTCTGTTTTTTCCCCATCTTTGTGGTTTTATCTACTTTTGGTCTTTGAAGATGGTGATGTACAGATGGGTTTTTGGTGTGGATGTCCTTTCTGTTTATTAGTTTTCCTTCTACCAGAGAGGACCCTCAGCTGCAGGTCTGTTGGAGTTTGCTAGAGGTCCACTCCAGACCCTGTTTGGCTGGATGTCAGCAGCGGTGGCTGCAGAACAGCGGATTTTCATGAGACCACAAATTCAGCTGTCTGATAGTTCCTCTGGAAGTTTTGTCTCAGAGGAGTACCTGGCCGAGTGAGGTGTCAGTCTGTCCCTACTGGGGGGTGCCTCCCAGTTAGGCTGCTCGGGGTTCAGGGACCCACTTTAGGAGGCAGTCTGCCCATTCTTAGATATCCAGCTGCATGCTGGGAGAACCACTACTCTCTTCAAAGCTGTCAGACAGGGACATTTAATTCTGAGGAGGTTCCTGCTGAATTTTTGTTTGTTTGTGCACTGCCCCCAGAGGTGGAGCCTACAGAGGCAGGCAGGCCTCCTTGATCTGTGGTTGGCTCCACCCCGTTCGAGCTTCCTGGCTGCTTTGTTTACCTAAGCAAGCCTGGGCAATGGCGGGGGCCCCTCCCCCAGCCTCGCGGCCACCTTGCAGTTTGATCTCAGACTGCTGTGCTAACAATCAGCATGACTCTGTGGGCATCGGACCCTCCAAGCCAGGTGTGGGACACAATCTCCTGGTGTGCCATTTTCCAAGCCCATTGGAAAAGTGCAGTATTAGGGTGGGACTGACCCGATTTTCCAGGAGCCATCTGTTACCCCTTTCTTTGACTAGGAAAGGGAACTCCCTGACTCCTTGTGCTTCCTTAGTGAGGCACTTCCTTGCCCTGCTTCGGCTCCTGCACTGTGGTCTGCACCAACTGTCCTGCACTCACTGTTTGGCATTCCCTAGTGAGATGAACCTGGTACCTCAAACGGAAATGCAGAAATCACACGTCTTCTGTGTCGCTCACACTGGGAGCTGTAGACCGGAGCTGTTCCTATTCGGCCCTTTAATTTTTTTTTAAAACAAACAACACTGTAACTGTATCCATAAAAATTATTTGGTAATATTAGCAATACAATTGGTGTGACACTCAAATTTTTATATATATATGTATGTATATATATGTGTGTGTATATACATATATATAGCAAATGCCATTTATACAATTTAATTTTAATAATTTAAATATGAATTATTTTGACTACTGCTAACTGGGGAGGGGATAATAGACCTTTGATATCAGTTCTTTCATTTCTCAAAAATGTTACTCTAGATAAACCTAAACTAAAACACTGTAATATGTATTTATGTTATTTACATTGAACTATAGTGCCCCGACATGCATAGTAGATAGCCTTCCCTCCTAGCTAACATAATTTAAGTGACATGCCATGTCTCTATGTCAAGACACCACCAGCAGAGATGTTAGAAATAAAAGATGTAATTAATTCAATGACTAATTATTTTTCTACTCTGATGAAATTTATCCTTCCATGGCTCATCTTAGTTCACTTATATTATCTTTATTACTTGTACATGTGTACTATTTCCTCCATTTTTTTCTTTTTTTTTTTTTTGAGACAGAGTCTCGTTCAGCCGCCCAGGCTGCAGTGCAGTGGCTCTATCTCCGCTCACTGGAAGCTCTGCCTCCTGGGTTCATGCCATTCTCCTGCCTCAGCCTCATGAGTAGCTGGGACTACAGGTGCCTGCCACCACGCCCAGCTAATTTTTTTGTATTTTTTTAGTAGAGGTGGGGTTTCACCGTGTTAGCCAGGATGGTCTTGATCTCCTGACCTCGTGATCCGCCCGCCTCAGCCTCCCAAAGTGCTGGGATTGCAGGCGTGAAACACCACACCCAGCCTTTCCTTATTTTTTATGCTCTTTCTTACGTGCTTTGAACTTCTTTTCTAACTCGTGTTAGATTAGTGATCATTTCCTAATCTAACTTTTAATTTCTTGCACTGGTTTGATGAAATGGACTGAATTTTTTAGTAGTTACCTTTGCATTCCTTTAATCCTCAGTTTAAAAAACACATGGAGTGGACGAATGAATTAGGAAACAAAACCCAGTGATCCCTTGCCTACAAGAAACATACTTCACCTATAAACACACACATAGACTGAAAATAAAGGCATGAGAAAAGATATTCCATGCAAACAAAACCCCAAAAACATCAGGAGTAGTTACATTTTTATCAGAGAAAACATATTTCAAGAAAGAAACTATAAGAAGCAACAGAGAAGGTCATTATATAATGATAAAAGGGCCAACTCAGCAGCAGATATAATAATTTTAAATATATACACCTAACACTTGAGCTCCTAGACATATAAAGCAAATATTATTAGAGCTAAAGAGAGAGACAGATTCCAATACAAAAATAGCTGGTAACTTCAACATCCCACTTAGAGCATTTGACAGCTCTTCCAGGCAGAAAATCAAGAAAAGAAACATCAGACTTAATCTGCACTATAGAACAAGTGGACTCAGTAGATATTTATAGAGTGTTTCACCCACTGGCTGCAGAATACTCATTCTTTTCCTCAGTACATGGGTCATTATCAAGGATAGACCATATGTTTGGTCACAAAACAAATCTTGAAAAATTCAAAAAAAGTTGAAATAATATCAAGCATCTTCTCTGACCATGATGGAATAAAACTAGAAACCAATAACAAGAGGAATTTTTGAAACTATACAAACAAATGGAAATTGAACAATATGCTGCTGAATGACCAATGGGTCAATGAAGAAATTTAGAAGGAAATTAAAAAAAATTCTTCAAGCAAATGATAATGTAAACACAATATAGTAAACCCTATGGGATATAGGAAAAGCAGTACTAAGTAGGAAATTTATAGCTGTAAGTGCCTACATGAAAAAACAAGAACAACTTTAGATAAACAACATAATGACACATCTTAAAGAACTAAAAAAGCAAGAGGAAACCAAACCCAAAATTAGTAGAAGAGAAATAGTAATGATTAAAGCAGAAATAAATAAATTTGAAGTGAATAAAACAGTACAAAACATCAATGAAACAAAAAGTTGTGGTTTTTTTGGAAAGAGTAACAAAATTGACGAAACCTTAGGCAGACTAAGAAAAAAAGGGAAAAAACCTCAAATAAATAAAATCAGAGATAAAAACTGAGACATTACAACCATTACCACAGAAATTTAGAGGATCCTTAGTGGCTACTATATGCCAATAAATTGAAAAATCTAGAAAAAAATGGACAATTTCTTGACACATACAATCTACCAAGATTGAATCATGAAGAAATCCAAAATCTGAACAGACCAATAACAAGTAATGAGATTGAAACTATAATATAAAAAGTCTCCCAGAGCAAGAGCAAGTAAAACCCAGCACCTGATGGCTTCACTGCTGAGTTCTACCAAACTTTAAAAGATGAACTAGTATCAATCCTACTCAAACTCTTAAAAATAAACGAGCAGGGAATACTTCCAAACTAATTCTTCAAGGCCAGTGTTATCCTGATACTAAAACCAGAGAAAGGTACATTTAAAAAATGAAAAACTACAGGCCAATATCACTGATGAATATTGATGTAAAAATCCTCAACAAAATAATAGCAAACCAAACTCAACAACACATTAAAGAGATCAGTCATGACCAAGTGGAATTTATTATAGGGATGCAAAGATGGTTCAACATATGCAAATCAAATCAAACAGTATGATGTGTTATATCAACAGAATGAAGGAAAAAATCATATGATCATTTCAATTGATGCCAAAAAGCATTTCATAAAATTTAATATCCCTTTATAATAAAAAACTCTTATAAAACTCTCTATAGAAGGAACATACCTCAACATAATAAAATCCATATACAACGGAGCCACAACTAGTATCATACTGAATGGGTGAAAACTGAAAGCCTTTCCTATAAGATCAGGAATATGACATAAATGTACAATTTCAAACTGTTATTTAACATAGTACTGGAAGTCCTAGCTAGAGCAATCAGACAAGAGGAAAAAATAAAAGGCATCCAAATTGGAAAGAAAGAAGTCAAATTGTCCTTGTTTGCAAATGATATGGTCTTATATTTGAAAAAACTTAAAGATTCCACCAAAGAAACTATTTGAACTGATAAATAAATTCAGTAAATCAATAAATTTTCAGGATACAAAATCAGCTTACAAAAATCAGTAGCATTTCTATCACCAAAAGTAAACAATCTGAAAAAGAAATCAAGAAAGTAATTCCATTTACAATAGCTACACGCAAAATAAAATATCTAGAATTAAATTTAACCAAAGAAGTGAAAGATCTCTACAATAAAAACTATAAAACATTGATGAAAGAAATGGAAATATATTTCATGTTCATGGATGGGAAGAATCAATATTGTTAAAGCATCCATACTACCTAAATCAATCTACAGATTTAATACAATCCCCGTCAAAATACCAATGACATTCTTCACAGAAATAGAAAAAAGAAGTCCTAAAATTTATATGGAACCACAAAAGACCCAGAATACGCAAAGCTATCCTGATCAAAAGGAACAAAACTGGAGGAATTACATTTCTGACTTTAAATTATACCACAGAGCTATAGTAACCAAAACAGCATGGTATTGGCATAAAAACAGATACAGATCAGTGGCACAGAATGGAGAACACAGAGGTAAATCCATACATCTTCAGTGAACTCATTTTTGAGAAAGGTGCCAAGAACATACTTTGAGAGAAAGAACCGTCTCTTTAATAAACGGTGCTGTAAAACCTGTATATTCATATGGAAAAGAATGAATCTCTACAATATATCTCTTGCAATATACAACAATCAAATCAAAATTAGTCAAAGTCTTAAATCTAACACCTCAAACTATAAAGCTACTACAAGAAAACATTGGGGAAATTCTTCAGGACATTGGTCTGGGCAAAGATTTTTTGGTTAATACCCCATAAGCACAGAAAACCAGAGGAAAAATGGACAAATGGGGTCACATCAAGTTAAAGAGTTTCTGTATAGCAAGGAAACAAACAACAAAGTGAAGAGACAACCCAAAGAATGGGAGAAAATATTTGCAAATGACTTGTCTTACAATAAATTAATAACCAGAATATATAAGTAGCTCAAAAAACTCTATAGGAGAAAACCTAATCATCCAATTAAAGCATGAGCAAAATATCTGAATAGATATTTCTCAAAAGATGACATACAAATGGCAAACAGTCATAAGAAAAGGTGCTCAACATCACTGATCATCAGAGAAATACAAATCAAAACTACAATGAGATGTCATCTCACCCTAGTTAAAATGGCTTTCATCCAAATGTCAGGCAACAACAAATGCTGGTGAGGCTGTCGAGGAAAGGGAACTCTTGTACACTGTTGATGAGAATGTAAATTAATACAGCTATTATGGAGAACAGTTTGGAGGATCCTCCAAAAAACTAATAATAGAGCTACTATAGGATCCAGCAATCCCACTCCTAGATATGTGCCCAAAATAAAGGAAATCAGTATATCAAAGAGATATATGCACTTTCATGTTTATTGCAGCATTATTCACAATAGCCATGCTTTGGAAGAAACCTAAGTGTTCATCAACAGATGAATAGATCAATAAAATTGTACATATTCATAATGGAGTACTATTATTCAGCGATTAAAAAAGAATGAGATCCAGTCATTTCAACAACATGAATGGAAGTGGAGATCAGTGTGTTAATTGAAATAAGCCAGGCAAAGAAAGACAAAATTTGCATATTCTCACTTATTTGTGAGAGCAAAAAATTAAAACGACTGAACTCATGACGTTAGAGAGTAGAACAATGGTTACCAGTAGTGGAGGAGTCAGAGGCAAGTGGGGATGGTTAATAGGTGGCAAGTGGAGATGATTAGTGGTTACAAATAAATAGAAAGAATGAATAAGAACCAATATTTCTAGCACAACAGGGTGACTATAGTAAAAAATAATTTAATTGTATATTATAACAACAGTAAAAGGGTATAATTGAATTGTTTGTAACACAAAATATAAGTTCTTGAGGTGATGAATACCCCATTTACCCTGATGTGATTATTACACATTCCATGCCTATGTCAAAATATCTCAAGTAATCCATAAATATATATACCTATGATGTACCCACAAAAATTAAAAATGAAATTAAAAAAATAAAAATAATATTTTCTCTCCAAGTCTACGTAAGATTTGTCTACAATATCATTATTCATTTCCCCAGAAAGATAAGAATTTAGGTATACTTAAACTTTTCACCAAGCCTTTCCGTTTTCCTTATCATTTGTTTTAAAATATTAGTTCTAACTTTCCTTAGCATAACATAATCAGATGTTAATTAAATATCCTGACAAATAATATATTTATCTTTCTTTGCATTTTATTCTTGGCTTCTAGGACCTCTTTTCTTCTGACTTAAGTTTTTCCTTTTGTATCTCTTTGAGCAAACCTCTGTAATTCCTGAACTCTTCTTAACATTTGAGCATCTAGAAATGTCTTCATTTCACCATTTCTCTTTAAAGTAGCTTAGTTAGATATGGAACTCTAGGTTGACATCCTTTTCTCTCAGCACTTTGAAAATAACTCATTGTGTTCTCACATCTATTTTAGCTCATGTCATTCTAGTGATTGCTCCTTTGTAGTTAATCTGGCCCATCTTTTAGGTTATTTTAAAGGTATTTTTTTATCCCTGATATACTGAAATTTTAGAATGGCATATTTCTGTGTGTATTTATTATTGTTCATCCTTTTTAACACTCTGTTTTCGCTTTTAGTCTGAGGAATCATTACTTTGTTAGTCCTGGAAATTTTCAGTCATCAACTTTTCAAATTTTGCTGCACCAACATTTTTCTTATTCTTTTCTTCTAAAACTTTTATTAGATAATCTTTCTATCCTTCAAGTTTTTAATAAACTGGTTCGTATTTTTCATCATTTTATCTCCCTGACCTGAATTCAGGCTGAATTTAACAGTATTATTATTTAATTATTTAATGGTTGATGACCATTAAACCAAATCCTTTTAACCAGCTATGGCCACCATCCCCCACTTTCTGAATGCTTTACTGCTAACTGCTTCCTGAGTTATTTTCAGAGCCTGGATCAGGCTCAGTCTAGAATTTCATAAAACGTTTCATTTGTTTAGCTTTCTTCCCTTGAGGATTCCGATAGACCAAACTCTTGGTTCAGGATCTTCAGGGAGAACTCTAATTAAGACAAGCACTATTTTCTGATTAATTCTCTTTATGATTGTATCCACTTTAGATTGTATTTCATCTTTTGGGGTGTTATTTTATGAACTCACACACACATACAGACACACATGCACACACACATGCATTTCAGAATTTCCAATTGGTTCTTCTTTCTTTGGCAATTAGCAGAATTTATCTAATAAATAAGAAGTCCCAGACTCCAAGTGGCTCCAGGATAGACTAATTCATTCACTTACAAATACAGAAGCATCAGTGATGTAAAGCAGAAATGTGAGCTGATTTCTAAAAAGGCATCAGTAGTGGAAAGGTATACTGGAAATTTACTTGTCTAGGAGACTACACTAGGCCAGATCATGGACTCTCTGGTTTCATTTTTAGAAATATTTTTGGTAAATTTTATTTTTTAAAATTATACTGTAAAATTTACCTTTTTGGTGTGAAGTTCTCTGAATTTTAACACATACATAGATTTGTGTAATGAACACTGCAACCAGGATTTAAAACCTTACCACTATATAAGTCTCTTTACCCTCCTCCCTATATGTTAGAGTTGGCATGTATTACATCTCCTTATGTTGAAAAGCCCAGTGGACAATGGTACAATTTTTGCACCCAATCATCAAATATACCACACAGGACCAATGGGAGAAGAATCTATTTATTTACTCAGATGGAAACCAACCTGTGAAAATGCTGAGATGGTGGTGGTAGATAGGGGCTGGAAGGCAGTGATTTGCTGTGTCGTAGTGCCACAACTGTAATACCTAGATCCCAGATATTGATCACATAAGGGGAGTGGCTTTGTGTCCCTAACTATGAATGTTGAGTTGGCAGAGCAGAATTGGAGGCTCAGTTTGTAATACACAATATATTTGTAATTGCACTGCTGATCATGTGGCAGGTGAGATTAGTGGTTCCCCATTTTACAGTTTATAAGCTACACAACTTATGGACTTGTTCTCTGTCTCTGAGGGCTCTGCTGGGTCTCTCTTCACTATCCCAGAAGGCAGTGGGCAATACCAGCACTACATAACTCCTATTGTCCCCATCTCTGTAAGCTTTATCAGTTACATGTTTCAGGTCAGGTGTATATACTTTTGTTTTTAAACCATCTTTTGTTTAATATTACCATACTTACTGATGTCTCTATACTCATCAAGCTGTTACAGAAGTCTTTTTTGCTTCAATAATATTTCCTCCTGTCATGTTATCAAAGCTTATATTAATAGTAGTTTTGAAAGTCTCATTTGACAATTTTCTTTATCTTTTTTCATTTGTAAGTATAGTTGAGAATTACCATAGAAACTGGTAAGACAAACAATTTTCACATATGTGAGAAATTATGACTTTAGTTATTGTACTTTTTTTTTTACTTTGTCCCCTCCATCCATCGTCTGATCTTCTCTGTGTCCTGGGAAACTGACCCCTAGAAACTCTTTGCCTTCTGCTTGATTTCAACCAGTCATAGGCACAGAAAGGACAACAGAGAGAGAGAGAGAAAGGCTGTGGTATTCATCCCCTCTGCTCTTTCCTGCCTTGTGCAGTTCTGGAAGTGTCTACACAGCATGTGTTGTGAAGCTTCCCTTCCATCTCCAGCTCTCAACAGGCTCTGTAATAATCTTCACACCTCTGCCTTGTCTTGCCCCATTGATTTTAAGGGTAGGCTGAGGAAACAGGTGCACAAAATGAGATTCCTTTGTTTAATGAAGGCAACTGGATACCTCTTCACCATGGGAGATGGGAGACAGGTAATCTTTGGCATGCCATGACACTCATTTTCATTGGTTGGAGTGTGAGATGATGGTGTGCTGATAGACTGCAAGCTGTTTCTTGTGTCCTGGGAATGCTACTTCTGATTTTCCGAGACGGCATACACAAAGAAAAACATAATGTAAACTCTTTCAACTCCCAACTCAAGACATTATAGATAATCATAAAATCTTTCGAGAGGCCAATTCCCTAGACTCATGTAGCAATAGGGAAGACATGGTTAAGAATCAAGTGCAAAGCCTGATTGTCTGGGTTGATAAGTTGAAAAAACTGTTAAATATACAAACTCTCCAAGTCTATTATACTAATAAAAAGGCAATACTGGGCAAAAAGAGGGATGAAAATATGAAACTGATCATTTTGAACACCAAATCTCTGTGAACTTTCCTTGCTAGTAAAAGCAGCCTCTTTTAGATATGATGATAGTGGAAGATGCTACTGAGGATTGAGTTCCCTGATGTTAGGGAATAATGGACTTAATACTTATAAGATACAGAGATGGTGATTTCTAAAACACGCATGTTTAGCTCTCCTGTTTGATTGATAAAGAAGCCAGATAGGCCCTGTAGAATGCCTGTGTATTATTAATCCAGTGGTGAATACAATTATAACTGTAGTCTGTTATCTTTCTTGTATCAAATCAACACAGCTTCTAACAGCTTTATGGAACTATTGTCTTAGCAAAAATTTCCTGTTTCATACGAGTCAGAAGAGACAATCAGAGGTACTTTGCCTTTGACTAATAGGATTAAATTTATGCTGTCATTTTCTTGACTCCAGGGTAAGAAAGCTCTTGATCTTGGCCATAATATAAACATAACACTCCATGGGGACTGTGACCATCCTATAGAACCTCACTATGGTCCATTGCATGTATAAGATCATGCTAATTAGATTTGGTGACCAGTAATGAGCAAGTATCTAAATGTCTCATCAAGGAACATCTAAGCCAGAGGATGGAGGATACAATTTTAGAGACAGCTGCATGATGATATCTCTAAGGATTGAGTGGTCTCAGAAATGTCAGGGTAACTTCTCTTATGTGAGAAAGAGGTTGCTGTACTTTGTACTGCTCCACATAAAAAAATTACAATAATTAGTGGACTTCTTTGAGTACTAAAGTCAACATATTTCAAATTTAGAAATGCCATTTCAACCTATTTACTGACCAAACTGCAGATTTTAAACGGGAATCAGAAGAGAAGGATCTGCAATAGGTCAAGGTTTCAGGACAAACTTTCTTGACCCAGTAGATCCAATCGTACTTAAAGGATAAAAAGAGATGCTACACAGAACCTCTGCTTCATGGCAAAGAGAGAACAAGAGTACAGACTCCTAGGATTTTGGAGTAAGTTTTTTTCCTGTGCATTGCATTCTGTGGCTGATGAGAAACATAACAACAGATCTCACACCAGAACTAAAACACTATATTTCCTGGTCAAAAATAATGTCTCCTTGTTTGTTTGGATGATCTCTAGATATTCCAATGTTTGACAGAATAATATCTCCGATGCTTAAACTGTGTTGGGCTGTATCTACAGTTGGATAGGTAACCTTTCTGTGTATCAGAGACTCTTGGCTAGAAACCCCTCAAGGGCTACCCTGTTGGATAAATCAATTTATGATCTAAATCGCATGAGGAGAAGCTACAGTTTTGACATCCTTTTTATCTCCTTTTCTGGAAAGTTCTGAGCTGGCTCCTTATATGCTCTGTATCATATGTATTAAGCAGTCTTTTGTCAATTGCAAGAAATCCCCATTCCCAGCTCCCAGTATTAAAAAAAAAAACCTTTAACAGAAAATAAAGATGGAAACATCATCAATGTCATCATATTTGGCTTTTTGATCTAAAAGTCATAATTATACAGCCTTATAGAGGGAGATTTCTTTAAAAGTCTATCTAGGAACTTTGTCAAATTACTTTGCACCCTTAGGGGTTAAATTATTATTATTATTATTATTTTCATTTTTTTCATATTTTTTTTTATTATACTTTAGGTTTTAGGGTACATGTGCACAATGTGCAGGTTTGTTACATATGTATCCATGTGCCATGTTGATTTCCTGCACCCATTAACTCGTCATTTAGCATTAGGTATATCTCCTAATGCTGTCCCTCCCCTCTCCCCCAACCCCACAGCAGTCCCCAGAGTGTGATGTTCCCCTTCCTGTGTCCATGAGAGTTCTCATTGTTCAATTCCCACCTATGACTGAGAATATGAGGTGTTTCATTTTTTGTCCTTGCGATAGTTTACTGAGAATGATGTTTTCCAGTTTCATCCATGTCCCTACAAAGGACATGAACTCATCGTTTTTTATGGCTGCATAGTATTCCATGGTGTATATGTGCCAAATTTTCTTAATCCAGTCTATCGTTGTTGGACATTTGGGTTGGTTCCAAGTCTTTGCTATTGTGAATAGTGCTGCAATAAACATACGTGTTCATGTGCCTTTATAGCAGCATGATTTATAGTCGTTTGGGTATATACCCAGTAATTGGATGGCTGGGTCAAATGGTATTTCTAGTTCTAGATCCCTGAGGAATCACCACACTGATTTCCACAATGGTTGAATTAGTTTACAGTCCCACCAACAGTGTAAAAGTGTTCCTATTTCTCCACATCCTCTCCAGCACCTGTTGTTTCCTGACTTTTTAATGATGACCATTCTAACTGGTGTGAGATGGTATCTCACTGTGGTTTTGATTTGCATTTCTCTGATGGCCAGTGATGATGAGCATTTCTTCATGTGTTTTCTGGCTGCATAAATGTCTTCTTTTGAGAAGTGTCTGTTCATGTCCTTTGCCCACTTTTTGATGGGGTTGTTTGTTTTTTTCTTGTAAATTTGTTTGAGTTCATTGTAGATTCTGGATATTAGCCCTTTGTCAGATGAGTAGGTTGCAAAAATTTTCTCCCATTCTGTATGTTGCCTGTTCACTCTGATGGTAGTTTCTTTTGCTGTGCAGAAGCACTTTAGTTTAATTAGATCCCATTTGTCAATTTTGGCTTTTGTTGCCATTGCTTTTGGTGTTTTAGACATGAAGTCCTTGCCTACGCCTATGTCCTGAATGGTATTGCCTAGGTTTTCTTGTAGGATTTTAATGGTTTTAGGTCTAACATTTAAGTCTTTAATCCATCTTGAATTAATTTTTGTATAAGGTGTAAGGAAGGGATCCAGTTTCAGCTTTCTACATATGGCTAGCCAGTTTTCCCAGCACCATTTATTAAATAGGGAATCCTTTCCCCATTTCTTGTTTTTGTCAGGTTTGTCAAAGATCAGATAGTTGTAGATATGCGGCATCATTTCTGAGGTCTCTGTTCTGTTCCATTGATCTATGTCTCTGTTGTGGTACCAGTACCATGCTGTTTTGGTTACTGTAGCCTTGTAGTATAGTTTGAAGTCAGGTAGTGTGATGCCTCCAGCTTTGTTCTTTTGGCTTAGGATTGACTTGGCGATGTGGGCTCTTTTTTGGTTCCATATGAACTTTAAAGTAGTTTTTTCCAATTCTGTGAAGAAAGTCATTGGTAGCTTGATGGGGATGGCATTGAATCTATAAATTACCTTGGGCAGTATGGCCATTTTCACGATATTGATTCTTCCAACCCATGAGCATGGAATGTTCTTCCATTTGTTTGTATCCTCTTTTATTTCATTGAGCAGTGGTTTGTAGTTCTCCTTGAAGAGGTCCTTCACATCCCTTGTAAGTTGGATTCCTAGGTATTTGATTCTCTTTGAAGCAATTGTGAATGGGAGTTCACTCATGATTTGGCTCTCTGTTTGTCTGTGATTGGTGTACAAGAATGCTTGTGATTTTTGTACATTGATTTTGTATCCTGAGACTTTGCTGAAGTTGCTAATCAGTTTAAGGAGATTTTGGGCTGAAACGATGGGGTTTTCTGGATTTACAATCATGTCATCTGCAAACAGGGACAATTTGACTTCCTCTTTTCCTAATTGAATACCCTTTATTTCCTTCTCCTGCCTGATTGCCCTGGCCAGAACTTCCAGCACTTTGTTGAATAGGAGCAGTGAGAGAGGGCATCCCTGTCTTGTGCCAGTTTTCAGAGGGAATGCTTCCGGTTTTTGCCCATTCAGTATGATATTGGCTGTGGGTTTGTCGTAGATAGCTCTTATTATTTTGAGATACGTCCCATCAATACCTAATTTATTGAGAGATTTTAGCATGAATGGTTGTTGAATTTTGTCAAAGGCCTTTTCTGCATCTATTGAGATAATCATGTGGTTTTTGTCTTTGGTTCTGTTTATATGAAAAAATGTTAAGGGCAGCCAGAGAGAAAGGTCGGGTTACCCACAAAGGGAAGCCCATCAGACTAACAGCTGATCTCTCGGCAGAAACTCTACAAGCCAGAAGAGAGTGGGGGCCGATATTCAACATTCTTAAAGAAAAGAATTTTCAACCCAGAATTTCATATCCAGCCAAACTAAGCTTCATAAGTGAAGGAGAAATAAAGTACTTTACAGACAAGCAAATGCTGAGTGATTTTGTCACCACCAGGCCTGCCCTAAAAGAGCTCCTGAAGGAAGCACTAAACTTGGAAAGGAACAACCGGTACCAGCCACTGCAAAAACATGCCAAATTGTAAAGACCATCGAGGCTAGGAAGAAACTGCATCAACTAACGAGCAAAATAACCAACTAACACCATAATGACAGGATCACATTCACACATAACAATATTAACTTTAAATGTAAATGGGCTAAATGCTCCAATTAAAAGACATAGACTGGCAAACTGGATAAGGAGTCAGGACCCATCAGTGTGCTGTATTCAGGAAACCCATCTCACGTGCAGAGACACACATAGACTCAAAATAAAGGGATGGAAGAAGATCTATCAAGCAAATGGAAAACAAAAAAAGGCAGAGGTTGAAATCCTAGTCTCAGATAAAATAGACTTTAAACCAACAAAGATCAAAAGAGACAAAGAAGGCCATTACATAATGGTAAAGGGATCAATTCAACAAGAAGAGCTAACTATCCTAAATATATATGCACCCAACACAGGAGCACCCAGATTCATAAAGCAAGTCCTGAATGACCTACAAAGGGACTTAATCTCCCACACAATAATAATGGGAGATTTTAACACCCCACTGTCAACATTAGACAGATCAATGAGACAGAAAGTTAACAAGGATATCCAGGAATTGAACTCAGCGCTACACAAAGTGGACCTAATAGACATCTACAGAACTCTCCACCCCAAATCAACAGAATATACATTTTTTTTCAGCACCACACCACACCTATTCTAAAATTGACCACATAGTTGGAAGTAAAGCTCTCCTCAGCAAATGTAAAAGAACAGAAATTATAACAAACTGTCTCTCAGACCACAGTGCAATCAAACTAGAACTCAGGATTAAGAAACTCACTCAAAACCACTCAACTACATGGAAACTGAACAACCTGCTCCTGAATGACTATTGGATACATAATGAAATGAAGGCAGAAATAAAGATGTTCTTTGAAACCAACGAGAACAAAGACACAACATACCAGAATCTCTGGGACACATTCAAAGCAGTGTGTAGAGGGAAATTTATAGCACTAAATGCCCACAAGAGAAAGCAGGAAAGATCCAAAATTGACACCCTAACATCACAATTAAAAGAACTAGAAAAGCAAGAGCAAACACATTCAAAAGCTAGCAGAAGGCTAGAAATAACTAAAATCAGAGCAGAACTGAAGGAAATAGAGACACAAAAAACCCTTCAAAAAATTAATGAATCCAGGAGCTGTTTTTTTGAAAAGATCAACAAAATTGATAGACCACTAGCAAGACTAATAAAGAAGAAAAGAGAGAAGAATCAAATAGATGCAATAAAAAATGAAAAAGGGGATATCACCACCTATCCCACAGAAATACAATCTACCATCAGAGAAGACTACAAACACCTCTATGCAAATAAACTAGAAAATCTAGAAGAAATGGATAAATTCCTTGACAAATACACCCTCCCAAGACTAAATCAGGAAGAAGTTGAATCTCTGAATAGACCAATAATAGGCTCTGAAATTTTGGCAATAATCAATAGCTTACCAACCAAAAAGAGTCCAGGACCTGATGGATTCACAGCCGAATTCTACCAGAGGTACAAGGAGGAACTGGTACCATTCCTTCTGAAACTATTCTAATCGATAGAAAAAGAGGGAATCCTCCCTAACAGATTTTATGAAGCCAGAATCGTCCTGATACCAAAGCCTGGCAGAGACATAACCAAAAAAGAGAATTTCAGACCAATATCCTTGATGAACATTGATGCAAAAATCCTCAATAAAGTACTGGCAAACCGAATCCAGCAGCACATCAAACAGCTTTTCCACCATAATCAAGTGGGCTTCATCCCTGGGATGCAAGGCTGGTTCAACATATGCAAATCAATAAATGTAATCCAGGGGTTAAATTATTTTTAGGGGGTGCAGTTGTCACACAGTCCATGAGATTTTGGTCTTTTCTCTTTTCCAAGTATAATTCTATTTACATGAGGCGTGCAGCACCCTAGCAACACTATCCTGCCTTGCACTAGCCTGCACAGTTTCAGAAGGTGGTTAAGGGTGGAATAAAAAAGGCATAATGTCTCCCATTAGGATTATTAAAGTATAACTCTAATCCCTCCAATGAAGTTTGTTCATTCCCAGTAAACTCCCTCCAAGACTATTAATAATAATAAAAGAATGTTATATTTGGTCTTTGGTTCATGGTAGAGTCATCACAAGAGGTATGTATCAAATTAGTAAACTGTAATTTAAATGCTTAACATTGATTGACTACACTGCCCCCAGAAGATGACTTTTTAAACTCCCCTGGATATGCTATTGCTCTAGTGCCTTGGTTCTTTTCCTGAAGCTTAGGGTGGGTTTTGAGACCATATGTCTAGCTTTCTGTACCAAATTGCAAAATAAATGAGAACAAATGAGCAAATAACGTAGGCCAAGCACAGTGGCCCATGTCTGTAACCCCAGCATCTTGGGAGGCCTAGTTGGGAGGATTGCCTGAGGCCAGGAGTTCAGACAGGGCAACATAGTGAGACCCTGCCTCTAAAAACAAACAAAAATAGCTGGGCATAGAGGCATGTGCCTGTATTCCTAGCTATTCTGGAGGCAGAAGTGGTGGAAGGATTACTTGAGCTCAGGAATTTAAGGTTACCATGAGCTATGATTCGGTCACTGTACTCCTTCACTCCAGCCTGGGTGATAGAGTGAGGCCCTGTCTCTACACAAAAGAAACAACCTCCCCCTCACTAAAAAAAAAGCAAAAACCTAGCAGCACACACAGCAAACCTGTTGTATAAACACAGCAAATGTTTGTAATGAGAAACTTACTGAAATAAGAGGACTAGTATATTTGTAGCACTCTGGAAAAGCCCACAGGAATCTAACAATGCTAGATGTCATTTTCTGAGAGAGGGTCTCTGGCTGAAAAAGCACCATGGCATGACTTGAATTGTAGACCAAATAATGTAGTCATAGCTGTATAATGTAACAGAACTTAGGCCATCAGTACTGATCGCTAGGAGAGCACAAGTCCCTCTTCTGTGATGAAGAATTGGGGCCCACGCCTTGCCCTTATAGACATGTGACAAAAAAAGCCACTGCCTTCCAACCCTGATCCACCACTAGCACGGCATCCTCACAGAATTAAATATCTTTAGTACTTGGCTGTATCTCTTTTCCGCGGAGCAATTTCAGTTTTCAGTTGGTTCTGCCCTGTAAGCGGTCCACACCTTCTCAGAAAGACCACTTGCAGGGGATCAGCTATAGAAACAATTAACTCTTCTTACCTCTCATGCAGAATTGCTGAAGAGGCCAGGCACGGTGGCTCATGCCCATAATCTGAGCACTTTGGAAGGCTGAGGTGGGCAGATTGCTTGAGCCTGGGAGTTTCAGACCAGCCTGAGCAACACAGTGAGACCTCATCTCTTTTTAAAACATAAAATTAAAAAAAAGAAACTATACAATTGCTGAAGAGATGTAATGAGAAACGATTCTGTGATTTGAAAGAAACAATAAAACAACTTTTGGAGATGACATGTTTACATGGCAGATGATCCCTTTGTAAAAAAAAAAATAATATTGAGAATGCATAAGTTTGTATATTGATGGTTCAGCAGCAATGATAGGAAGGTGTAAAAGCTTTACATAGTAAGTTCAATTTGAAAACTCTAAAATTGAAGTAGTACATTTTTCTATTCACAGACTCTCTTTTATATGTAAAGGTTTGCCTGGAGTTCTGGAATCCATAATAAAAATGTTGTCAAAATGATACATCTATTAAGATTCAAGCCTCTACACTCCAATTCTATTTTTAGTTTTATTTAAAGCAATGGGAGCAGAACACAACATTCCACTGTTTTATACTGAAGTATGCTGATAGTAAAAAGAAAGAAATTTATCAAGAGTTTGTACATTAAAAGTACTATGTAAGGAAGTCGCTATATGCAGTCCATGCTTAAGAATTAGGGGGTTATGGTTGACCTCCGTAAAGGCAGAGTATATACATAAATTATTTAAATTTATCGACATGGACTATTCTCTTTAATTATTCAATCATTTTCATATTAGCATGGATTCAGGTTACTTACTTTACACTTTGAGTAAGTATCCATAATACTTTATGGGTAGCTCAAATGGGTCCATCTTGGCTATGGAAAGCTCTTTTACTTGGCTCTTATGTATTATTGACATACTCTCATTATTGTATTTTCTCCTTTCTTCTCTCTCTCCTTACATTCCTTCCTCTTTCCTCCCCTCCTTCATGCACCTTCTTACTTTCTGGCATTATGGTATCTTCCGGGCTTACGTTTTATATTTCCTGCCCCAATCCTAGAATCAGCTATTGCTCTAAGAAGCCCTGGTTCATTTTGTTGGAGAATGGCATTAGAAATCCAGGTCTGAGCACTAGGTGTGCTCTCTGCTACTGGAATGTCCTTGTTTCTAAGATCTGTCAATTGACAGAGCAAGGAAATATATATATGTATACTAACCAATGTATTTATATATAACTATTTCTATCTGTACCTATATTAAGCAAAATATGAGTTCATACTGATGTCTCTAGCTCTGTTATATTACTCCATGGATGATTTTAGTCTTCGCCCGTTGCTTCCATTCCAACATTAAGAAACCTGCCTTCCCACCGTCTGCCAGCCATGGACTTTATTGTTCAAGTGCAGTACAGATTTATAATGGTTGCAGACTGTTAAACTGTACCCCTGTGGAGGGAAACAATGTTATCTTCTGTAGTATAGTGTTTATGTGTTGTCCCTTTTGATTTTAGTCTTACAGTTTCTGCTCACTTCCAAAATTACTTAGGTGAGCCTCATTTTCACCAAGCTGCTTCTGAGATTGCTTCATACACTTGTGATAGTTATGTTATTTTGTCCCCATCTGTATTTTGGCTTAGGATCCTTCAACCTCCTAAATGATTTAATTTAATTTTTTATTTTTTTTTTTAGAGACAAGGTTTGCTCTGTTGCCCAGGGTGGAGTGCAGTGGCACAATCATAGCCCATGTTATGCAGCCTTGAACTCCTGGGCTCCAGCAGTCCTGCACCTCAGCCTCCCAAGTAGTTAGAACTACAGGCACATGTCACCACACCCAGATAATTTAATTTAATTTAATTTTTTTTTAAGAGAAGAGGTCTTACTATATACCCAGGCTAGTGTCAAACCCTGGCATCCAGTGATCTTCCTGCCTTGGTCTCTCAAAGTGCTGGAAGTACAGGCACAAGCCATCATGTCTAGCCTCCTGAAAGATTTTTAAAATTTGCATCTATTAGGGTCCACTCTTTGTGCTGTGAAGTTCTATGATTTTTACAAATGTATAATGTCATGTATCTACTATTACAGCACCACACAGAAGAGTTTCACCACCCTATAAAATTCCTTGTACTGCACCTATTTAGCCCTCCCCCTCCCTCCAAACTCTTGCAACCACTGATCTGTTTACTATCTCTATTGTTTTGCCTTTTTTAAGGATATCATGTAAATATAATTCATAGAGTATCTAGCCTTTTCAGACTGACTTCTTTCACTAGAAGTATAAATTTAAGATTCAGCCTTGTTATTCACATGGCTTGATAGATTATTTTTAGTTATTAAATAATATTCCATTATATAGATTTACTATACTTTGTTTATCCATTTGCCTATTAAATAACATTTTGACTGCTCATCATTTTTGGCAACTGTGAATGAAAGCTACTATTAACCTGGAGTGCAGATTTTTAAGTGGAAGTGTTTTCGGATCAGTTGGGTAAATAATGAGGAACGTGATTGCTGGATTGTATGGTGAATATGTTTGGTCTTGTAAGAAACTGCTAAAGGGTCTTGCAATGTGGTCATATCATTTGCATTTCCACCAACAATGGCTGAGAGTTCTTGTTGTTCTGTATCTCCTCCAGCAATTGCTATTGTCAATTTTTAGACTGTAGTTATTCTAGTACCTGTGTAGTAATATCTCATTGTTTTATTTTACATTTCTCTAATAACAAATAAGGTTGAATATCATCCCATTTGCATATTTGCCATTTGTAGATTTTCTTTGATGAGGTATCTATTCAAACTCTTGCCTACTTTTTGTTTTTTCTTATTGTTGAGTTTTAAATATTTATATATTTTGTATAAAAGTCCTTTATCAGATATATTTTCCAAATATTTTTGTGTAAGGTCTGTGTCTAAGTTTTTTTTTTTCTTTTCTTTTTTCTTTTTCCCATATGAATATCTAAAGGTTCTGTAGCAGGACGAGCCGCAGACAAAACCCCTCAGACACCGAGATAGTGAAGGGAGTGGCTTTAATCAGCTGGGAGCATTGGCAGGCTAGCATCTTAAAATCTGAGCTTGTCAGGTGCGTTACAGATGTAGTTTATCTAATCTACAGTTCCAACACCATTTCTCGAAAAGACTATCCTTCTTCCATTGAATTGCCTTTGCACCTTTGTCAAAATCAGTTTATATATGTATATGGTTCTATTTCTAGACCTTCTCTTCTGTCCCACTGATTTATGTGTCTCCTCTTTCTCTAATAACATGCTGTCTTGATTACTGTAGCTTTGTAATAAGTATTGAAATTAGGTAGTATAAGTTCTTCAACTTTGTTCTTCAGTATTGTGTTGGCCAGTTTAGATCCTTTGCTTTTTTGTATAAATTTTAAATCAGTTTGTCAATATCTACAGAATAGCCTACCAGAATTTTGATTAGGATTGAGGTCAAGTTAGGAAAAACTGGTATCTTAATAATTTTGAGTCTTCTAACCCATAAGCACAGAATATATGGCCTTTATATCAAAGTACTTCAATTTTGGGATGCTATTGTAAATGATATTGTTTTTGAAATTTCAAATGCCAATTGTCCAATGCCAGTGTGAAGTAAAGCAATTGACTTCTGTACGTTGACCTTGTATCCTGTGAATTTGCTATTTCTTGCTTATTACTTAAAGGAGGCTGTTGTAGATTCTTTGGGAATTGTTACATTGAAAATCATGCCATCTTTAAATAAAGATGGTTTTTGTTACTTCGTTTCCAAACTGTATAACTTTTATTTCATTTTATTGCCATATTCCACAAACTAGGATTAGTCGTCCTCCAGCAATTCCTCAAAATTATCAGTATATGACTCCAGGGGCTTTGGTTCCAGGTAAGCAGGTCTATCCTGTGTGTCTTTAGGTACACATGTCTCTCCATATTTTGGGGTTTTGGTTTGTCTAGTGATGTATAGTTCTATGATGAATCCAAAAACAGTCACTGATTTTCAGTTTGTCCAGCTTTTTCTTGTTAAGGTTGGGAGTGATGACTTCTAATCTCATTACATGTCAGAGCTGAAACTGGAAGTCTCTTAAAATATTTAATCTGAAAAACTTCTAAAGGAATATAAATACATTTGAATTATCACACAATTTTATAATATTGTATATATCAGTGAAAGACAAGGAAGAACTATTAATATTGAAGAATAATCAAACTCTATTGTACAATGATAAGAGATGGAACCAACCAAAATCATGTTAATGGAGAAAAAGAAGTGTTCATTTACAGCTAAATAAAACAAAAAATATTCTGCAATTTTCTATCATGTGTGGAAAAAAGTTTCTTATCATGGTAACTACCAAGAATTTGAAGATATTGTTATTAAGATATCTTGATCAGAAATTGTGTGTAGACATTACAAATGTTAAAAAAAATTATCATGAAAACAAACTCAAATTTCTCATTAAATTTGTTTTAAGATTTCCTTTGGAAGTTTTATAAGTTATTTATAAGTTATGTAAATTATAAAAGTTATTTATAAGTTATATAAATACAAGTAAATGTGCCCATTAATTATTAATAATTTATTTTTGTTAGAACTTGTAATTAATTTTTACACCAAATTCCCTCTGACTATTTCAGAACTCATCCCAATTTGTCCATTATGTAGTATAGGTATCATGATTTTCTCAGTGTGCCATGAAGAAAAACTTTCTATGAAAGACTGCTGTAATATGAAGTATCAGGGGAAGAAAACAGTGGTCATTATTTATTATAGAATGTTGGACAGACACAAAAGTTCATAACCTCTTGGCATTCTGAAAAATGTCTTTCTGCCAGAGAGACCAACATCAAGAAATACCTTTTTTCAGGGGTCAGTGAAGCAGCCTAAAAGTGTTAAAACAGAGAAGTCAGAGTATGGTGTTTTTTAAAAAAATTATTTATTAAATCTGGGGGTAGGAAAAATATGAGTTTGTGTTCCTGAGGAAACACGCATCTTTAGTCTCAGAGCTCATGTATCTCCCTTCCCACATTTTAATTTTGGTGGATTGATAGTGAGGACTAGGAAGGAAAGCAAAGCTTCTGGCTGAAGTCAGCAGTGTTGACATCATGAGATACTGAGTAACACTGAAGCTATTTCCTGGAGCAGTAGATCCTTTATAATGTAGAAAGCTGGGTATCCCCTTCCCACTCCTTAGCTAGCTCATGAACATGTCAAATGGCACAGGACTGCATTCCCTCCACCAGCACGTCAAGCTCTGCAGCAAAAGCACTTCTCTCCATGGAGTAGCAATGAAGGACCAGAGAATCTTTGTGTTGTGATCTTGCATTGCTAGTCAACCTTATGAGAGCTAACCCTGTGCGTTGTTCATAGTGTGCGGCACTGTGCATCCTGTCCCTTAACCACAGTTGCACTGATGAGGTTAACTGAGAAGGTTCTATTGGAAAGTCCGATTTCCTATTTCCCACTTTCCACTTGGATTCCTGATGTAGTAAAAAACTCTGTGGATGATTCTTCCCACATTAAAAAAAAAAAGTTACTCTGATGATTAGCCTCTCATTGAAATAAGCAACCATATTTAGAATCCTAGAAAGCTTTGATGATACATTGGAGAATGTAAGAGATGACAAGTTACTCTGATGAGAGATATTTAAATGTGGAATGTTCCTTGGTCTAAGATAACTTAGTAGAAGGAGCCTTGATCACCAATTCTTTATAGGTTTGCCATGATTAATAATTTAACTACATTTCTCCTGGGAAAATAAAATTCTTGCTTGATTTAGCCTTTGGAAATGTCTCTTAAAGGCCTTATTTGAAGTTTGCTTAAAACCTTCACTATATTCTCACCTTGTATCTTCGGTGGGCTGTACCCTGAAAGAGCATAGGTTCAGGAGTCTCGAAAATTACAACTTTGAATGAGTTAAATCTTTTTCTCCTAGCCATTAATGGACACATCTACCAATGGTCTAGTTTTCTGTTATAGCTTATTCTGGACTGTTTGAATATAATGTAGTAAAGTCTCTGCATTTTGTACGGAGCTTTGAGTAACTGTCTCTCTTCAAGTTGACCTTTGAAACTGTGTATTCCTGATTTACAAGTTGTATATTAGCATGAGTTTACGCAGTGTATATTTACCTTCTAAAACAGGTTCTCCAGTTTCTTCCCTAATTAGAGTCTATTCTTGTTATCAGGTAATATTATGTTGAATTACACAAAGGAACAAAGAGTAAGCAAGTTTTTAACAAAATAAGTCCTTTATTGCTACAATGTTCTTTGGAAAATCTACCACAAATATCTGCAGAAAAACAAGTAAAACATGAGAAAAAGGACCAATAATATCTACTGACATGCATAAATCTACTGAAAACACAGAACTTTTCACTACAAAATGAAAGCCAGAATTTTGTGGTTTAGGATCAGCTCTTACATGCCATGAAAACTCATGTAGGAGGTTGGCTTATCTTACTACAGCAGGTTTGAGTAGGAAGAATTAGCCAAAAGTCAATCAAAAAGGGCAATGTGATGTGGATGAAAGGGTCCTTAACTGTTTTTTGCTAAATTCACCAAGGGCTCTATGATATTCCAAAAGCAATCTTTGCCTCAGCCCTGGCATTTCTCTTCTTGGCTGCCCAGAAGGAGGTTATGCTTCTCCCTAGTGGAGGAACCTCTAACATACCTGCAGTCATCGAGTCCCAAAGCTCTAGGCAGCAATGGGCCACCATTCCATGTATGTATGTATGTATGCATGCATGTGTTTATTTATCCCATCTATCTTTAATAACTGAAAGACTTGAAACAAGATTTCCGTGCTCATTTTGAGATGAGTTAAAGACATGGTACTTGAAATTTATTTAGTTTAAAAATGTCAAGTTCATTAAAATATGAGGGCCAGTGGTGAGCAGCAGGTCTACATAACTCTTGAAAACCTCTGTCTTTTTCAGTGTTAATGAGAGTATGGGCTTTTAAAACAACAGCAGGTAAACTAGCTTAAATGGCTAGAAACAAAGATTAGAATCTCACAAATGCTTTGTTTGACACTGTGATATTTCTAACTGTTCTATTTATTGTGCTATACATTAGCCAGATTATTTGAGTGGGCTTGTTAGTAACAGGCTCATGCACAAGCACACTGAGTGTATGAAGCTGTTAGCATTGCACAGATCATCCACATGCAGCAAACACTGCAGGAGGTACTCACACATTGCTTTCCAGCTTTAATTGGAATTTTATATTGAGTTCCCTGTGAAGGAAATATTTAGTCTCAATTGGACAGACAACAGAAAACCACAGTAATGCAATTTTTATCCTTACTGTCAATTCAGCTCAAATGTATCTATTTATTTGTTTATTCCACAGTATTGCTATAAAATTAAAAACAATCTTTAAGATATAGAATTTAATTTTATATGATGTATATATTCCTATATAAATATGTGTGTGCATAAATATACATATCATAAATTAAAACAATATAAGGGAAGTAATGTAAAAGTGGAAATGGATGAATTTTTAAATACATAATATTGAGAATATTGGTTCCATGAAAATTCAAAGTAAAATCTCACATCATACCACATACTCAAATAATTTCCAGATAAAGAGCTAACTGTAAAATTTTAAATCATAAAATGCTGGAAAAAATTCAGAAGCAGAAAGTAATGGAAAAATTTTAACCCTAGGTTGATAAGTTTTACAATGTAAATTTAAGATTTTCTGTACAATACAAAAATAATAAGTATGTAATAAGTTAGAGAAATAGTTTTAATAAATATGTAAAGAGTTAATATATTAATAGTCTTCATAAATGAATAAGAAAGAAGCAAAGGACTTAAGCAGACTAATTACAAAGGAAGAAATTGAAATGGTCAAGAAATGGAAAATTATTTAATTTCATTTATAATAAAAGAAATAATTGAATATTATCACTTTTTAACTCATATTGGTAAATATTTGAAATGTTCTTACAAGATATTGAATTTTACTTTCTTCATGTTAACATCTAACATTTATATGTGCTCAATATTTGCTAGGAACTATTCTAAGCACTTTGCATATATTCAATTTAATTCTCTTAATAACCCTATGAGACTGGCATCATTATTATTACCTTTTTACAGATAGAAAAAGTGAGTCATTAAGAGATTAAATACTTTCCAGGATCACAAAGGTAACAAGTGGTGAAGCTGGTACCAGAACTTGGACAGTTTCTCTTTTGCTTTTGAGCTCTCAACCTCTCTACTACCTGCTCCTCAACTCTTAGCCAGAATGAGGTGAGAGAGATATCACATGTGCTCATAAGAGCATATTTTGACACACCACGTCTGAAAAACAATTTATATACAAACACAGGCATGCATACATCACAGTCCCATAGAACTTTAACTACATAACACAACGAAAGCCTAAATATTAAGTATTGAAAATCAGAGCACAGTTTTACATACAGTATGATATCTATATAAAGTTAGTCATGGATAACAGGGTGAAAATTTTTAAGTGATGTTTTAAAGCACACTTTTCTATGTTTTAGAATTTTCCTAGCATGACTAACATAACCTTTTTTGCTCAAAATCTCTGTGAAATCCTATTTAAATTTTAAATAAAAAGTAGTAATACATGGGCTTCTTAAACATTTTCAGGGATTATAGACAAAAGATTTACTGGGTGTAAAGGGGGGCTATCTCTTTAATACTTATCTTTTGTTTAAATGCCCATTTAGGTAGGATGAAAATAACAAAAGCCTTAAGCTCATGTCGGTTACATTTGACTCACTAATTCAACACATAGTGACTGTGGACATTCCATATGGACCAAACATTCTTCTAAGAATACTGCAGAGGACAAAAATATACTGAGTTTCTCTTCTTGTGGCATTTTTATTCCAGTACGGAGAGACAAACAATAAACAAATATATGATAAACAAAGAAGATTAAAACAGGTGACTCGAAATTGATGGGTGATGCTATTTTCTATACGTTAGTTGGAAAAAGACATTTACATTAAGTGATGTCTATGAAGACAGAAAAAAGTAAGAGAAGAAATCTAGGGAAAAGCATTCCTCACAGAGGGAAGAGTAAGAATGGATCCCTAGGGTGAGCATATGCTTGATTTGCTGGGAAACAGCAAGGTGGCCATATGGCACAAGAGAAGTTACAAGGGGAATGGAAAGGAGATTGGAGACAAATGCAGTCTATGCAGGGCTCTATAGGTCATTATCAGTACTTTGCATTGTTCTCTAAAGGAGTGTAGGCTTTGACAAGAGAAGTGATGTGACCTGACTTAATTACAAAAACTCATTCTGGATGTTGGATGGAGAAGAGATTCTGGAAGGCAAGGGTGGAAGCAAGGCAACCAGTGAGGAGACTATTGCAGTGATTTCACATGTGAGGTAACTGGAATTTGACCTAGGTTCATAGCAAGGGAGCGTGAGATTTGGGATAGATTGTGAAGGTAGACCTAGCAGAATTTGCTGATGGATTGAATGTTGGATATGAGAGAAAAAAAGAAGTCAAAAATGACTCTAAAAGGAAAAAAGCAAAGTTAACTTCACTTAAATGATACAATACCTGTTCTTGTTCTCCCACATCAGAGTCCTATTCCTCTCCATGGTGTCTGAGGCAGCATGTATGGGGCCACACCTCTGTGATTCCCTGATGTCCTGAGTGATTCTTTTGACCAATCTGTAAGTCTCTATTTTTTTTTTTTTTTTGAGACAGAGTCTCACTCTGTCACCCAGGCTGGAGAGCAGTGGTGCCATCTCCGCTCACTGCAAGCTCTGCCTCCCAGGTTCCTGCCATTCTCCTGCCTCAGCCTCCCGAGTAGCTGGGACTACAGGTGCCCACCACCATGCCTGGCTAATTTTTTGTATTTTTAGTAGAGATGGGGTTTCACCGTGTAAGCAAGGATGGTCTCGATCTCCTGACCTCATGATCTGCCCACCTCGGCCTCCCAAAGTGCTGGGATTACAGGCGTGAGCCACCGCACCCGGCCTGTAAGTCTCTTAAGGAATGATATTGTCCTATTATCATTTCTACCTCTAGCAGCTGGTACAGTTCCTTACATATAGTAGGTACTCAACATAATATTTTTTAATGAATATGTTATTTACTTACCTGATTAATTAAATGAATATTTTTTGGGTTTTGTATATAGTTCATTATGACAGTTTACTCTGTTTTCCAGAGTAGACTCAAATTATCTAAGTTAAATGTATTACTGTGATTAATAAGGTTTATTTCATTCTATATTGTTTAGTTTTTCAATTTATTTTCTTAAATTACATATACTTATTAAATTGGTCTCTAGATCTTTTGGCAAAAGTCCCAGAATCACAAGCTCACTCAAAATCAAAATAATAAATCAATTCAGAGAGGCATGGAACCTGTTCAATGGTGATGACTAAGTGTTATATATTCTGAGTGCTGGGGACTTCATAAATATTTCCGGAGACTTTATTTTGAAACCTGAGGTGTCTTTTTAACTTTTAAAAAAAAAAAAATCCAGGAGAACTTCCAAATCTTTCTTTTTAAATAAGTAGATCCCCCCATTCTCTATTCTTCCATTCTTATATCCAGGTCATCTGAACCCAAACACAGATTTCTGTGACTTTCTTCTAATTGATACCTCATCAGCTGCCAGGCTCCTTTTCCTTCTTCCTAACACCTTACTTACTGATTAGTCTTCATAACCCTCAGGATTCATTGTCATACCTCCTAGAAAGAATATAAGATAGCTCTCTTTAGCCAAAGGACACTGCTCAGTTTCCTCATCCTGTTTGTTGGGTGCCTTCCATTCTGACCAGTATTTATGGAATGTATCCCTGGGTAAGACATTTCGCTACATCACCTTGCCTCTCTTCTGTGACTACATTGCTCATACTCCTCTGCTCTAGCTAGAGAACCTTCTTACTCTTTCCCTTCCTCTCTGTTATTGCAATTATCTGCATGATTCTAATTTCTCATCTACTGATATCTTCACTTGATGAGCAAATTAGAAACTCCTTTTTGCCAATCTGAGAGCTGCCTAACCTTTCAGACTGTATTAGAGAATCACCTGCTGCAAACCACCAGCTATCTCAAGCTATCCCCTATGAAGCTCTCTCCTTTGAAGTATTGCTGTATTACATTCATTTCAAACCTTTTAAAAATAAATTGTAAAGTTCTTAGAATTTTCATATGTGTTCTATATTTCCAAATAAACAGTAAGTCCTGGGGAAAAATAAGATACATATCTTGTTTTGTTTTTATCCCCAATTTTTCACAGTTACTATGCATAGTTTAGTATGCTGAGACTTGTTAATAAGCACATATTAATTTGATTAGATTTAAGAAGTATCACAGAGGATTTTAAACATTTTATATCAAATTTCATGTTATGCCTGGGAGCAGGGTTGTGACTTACGAGATTGAGTATTGGCAGTCACTACATATGCATTCACCCTTATGACTTCAGTGTCTTTTTTTATTGAACTTCCTGACACTAATTTAATCCTAGCCTGAAACCTAAATAATAAAGAACCAAACTTTATAAACTATATAAAAGTGAATTTATGATATACATTGTCCATTCATGACATCTACTGCAATACTTTGCAGAGTCAGTATAGCATGGTAATGAGAAAATGGAGACTTTGGAGTCAGTTGAACTGGAAGTAAAATAATAGATTCATATTCTAGGAACAGGCAACATCATTCCTCTACTTCTGTCTTTTTTTTCTACACAATAGTACAAATAATTATTTTGACTATTTTATAGGGTTGTAATAAGCCATGCATATAAGGCATGTAAAACAGTGCTTGACACTCAGTAGGTTCTCAATAAGTTTTAGAAATTACTGTTGCTACCATTATCATCTTTATTTTTGTTATTAAGGTACATTAATTCAAATATTATATTTTAATAATATCAATCGTATTAAAAATAGTTCTCAACCCATAAGTAAGAGAGAAAAAATTGAGGGCTATGGGCCTCCAAAGAAATAGCTATCAAAAAGCTTTCATATTTTCTTACTTTCTAAAATAGAGCCACCTTAGTCTTCAAAATTATTTGTGAAATAAAGTAGAATAGAAGCCACTAATTCATCTGTCAACAATGGGATTAGAAGTTTATTAAAAATAAACCAAAGAATTATAGAATACAGGTATTAAATTTTAGAAAAGATAGAAATTGAGGGTTATTTAAAGATAACTAGCCTCACATTTTAAAAAATAAAATCTTGAGGATATCATCTACTGCACCAAAATACTATAATTAATACATCAAATGACAAAAATGATAAAGTTATTTTATGATAAACACTAAGAAAATAAACAGAAGGGAATAAATGTTTCTGCCAAATAACGGAAGAATATTTTATTAACTTGGAAAACATACAATATATCCAGTGAAAACTTTGACATTGAGCACACAAATTTATATCACATCCTGCTGAAATACCACTAAAATGACAGAAATGGGATTTTTAAAAAATGTGTAAGGCACATGGACAAAGAGTTGGGAGCGGAGTAGGGGGATGTAAAAAAATCTTGTTAGCTGGAAAACAGACGGACAAGTGTTTCAGCAGACTGAAGAAAGCTGGATTTTAAAGCAGCTCTTGAGAAGACACCTGACTTGCAAAAAAAATTTTCCCAAAGGCTCACCAGAGGTTTTGGTGGCACTTGTTACCTCTGATAATAGAGATGAAGGAGGGGCTAAAACCAAAATGATTGGTTGAAACACTCTTTAAGAAACAGTTACATACCCAAGCTCCCTTCTCCCGTTCCACCTAACTTGGTCACTACTCTTCTCTCATACTAGCAAAAAAGAGTGATTTACTTTTCTTAAATGGTAAAACTGAGGTACTGACGATTTCTGCATAATTCAAATGAGATCTCTAGTTTTCTTCCTCTACTCCAGTCTCTAGCACTGGCAGCCAGGCTTATACCTCCCAGGCAGAGAGGGCTGACTATTCTATGCAGACTGAACAGTCAGAAAAGTGCTCCTGCAAACTGACCAAAATGGGTTACCATACAGAAAATTCCATGGTCGATAAAAAAAAAGGCCCCAGTCAGCTTTCTAGTGCTTCAAAGTTAAATCAACAATAACAACAGCTCTAAGGAAGTAAATTTATGGAGGTAAAAAAATCTCTCCCCCAATTACTATTATGTGCATAATCCATGAATTATATGTAATTGTACATTATATAGAAAGTCTGTGAATAACACCCTGATGTTTAAAAGAAGAATTATTCAAAGATCAGAAAGAGCTCTTGGAAATTTAAAATATGCAATAAAAAACTAAAAACCTCAATAAAAGAACTGCAAGATAAAAATGGAAGAAATCTCCCAGACAGTAAAACAGTGTCTAAAACAGAGAAGGGAAATAGAGGAGAAAATATAAAGAAATTAGAAGGCTATTCCAGGAAGTCCAACATCTAAAAAAATAGGAGTTCTAGAAAGAAAGAAAAGTAAATGGAGGAAAAGAAATCATTAAAAAAAATGATTTGAGTAAATTTTCTAGAACAGGGATATGAGATTCCAGAATTTTCTATCAGTTCCCTGAGTGGATGAAAATAACTGACCAAGCACATCACTGATATATTTCAGAACATTAAAGAAAATGAGAAGATTCTGAAACAACAATCAGTGTGATACAAAGTATCTCATATTAGAATGGCATGGTATGTCTTAGAAACATTGTTAGAAGCTAGAAATACTGGAGAATGGCCTCAAAATTCTAAGGAAAATAGTGACTCAGGACACGCCTAAGGGATGTGCTCACAAAAAAGAGAGTAAAACCAAGAAAGAGAAAGACAAGTGATTCATAAACTTGGGACTCAACCCAAGGGAAAAGGGGAGAAAATTTCCTGGATGATGGTGGAGGAAAATCTCAGATTAGTTTCCGTCAAAGCAGAGCCTGCAACAAGGACTTGGGTATGGTTTATGTGGGAGATAATCCCAGCAGACAGGAATGAAGGAAAGGGTGAGTGAGAAAAAGAAAGAGGAAAAGTCAATATAAGAATATTTTTACTGGGGGAAGACATTATTGAAAATGGTGGATAGGAGACAGCACTAACTTGTAGTTCTCACTTGGAGCTACACAGCAGTGTGTGGAAACCCAGATTGTGAACTTATTCTCCAAGAACTACTGCAGGAACATACCAGGACAGCTGAGAGAATCCACAGACCCTTTGAAGGAGGTGGGTTGCTGCTGCAGGCTCCATGGGACAGCCAAGGAACTGTGAGTCTGCCTGCTTTCTCACCTGGGAAGCTTGTAGCCTGGGGTGAGTTCTCAGCTCTGCTCACCAGCTGCCTGGAAAAAAACTCAGTGCTGTTGCAGGGACACAGTGAGAGTGAGACTGGCCTTTTGGACTGCAGGCTGCATGGGAGCTGGCTGAGGCCTGTGGCTGCCACTTTCCCCCACTTCCCTGGCAATCTGTGTGATGCAGCAGGGATGGCCATAATCCTTCTGAGAATATAACTCCATTGGCCTGGGAACCACATGCTGGACCCCTACAGCAGCCACAGCCAGCCTCACCGAAGGAGAGTCTGAGCTGAGAAACAACTAACCCTTCCTCCACCTGATGGTCTTTCTCTACCCACCCTGGTAGCTGAAGACAAAGGTCATAATCTCTCAGGAGCACTATGGCCCTGCCCACCACCTGAGAAAACTGAATACTTACCCAAAGGCAATGTTGGGCAAGTTTATATCCTCCCTGTACAATCACAGATGATGTGCTCTTGAAAGTGCCATCTCCTAGATGGAGGCCAACCAACACAAAACCAGAGCACTTAACAAAAACACAACCAAGAATCTTCCCAGAGTCCACTTCACTCCTTTGCTGCCTCCACCAGAGTAGGTGCTGGTATCCATGGCTGAGAGACCTGAAGATTGATCACATAACAGAACTTTTTGCGGACACTCCCAAGTACCAGCCTGGAGCCTGGTAGCTCTGCTGGGTGGCTAGATCCAGAAGAGGAATAACAATTACTGCAGTTTGGCTCTCAGGAAGCCCCATTCCTAGGGGAAAGGGAAGAGCATCATATCAAGGGAGAACCCCTGTGGGACAAAAGAATCTGGGCAGCAGCCTTGAGTCTCAGATCTTCCCTTTGACATAGTCTACTCAAATGAGAAGAAACCAGAAAAACAATTCTGGTAATATGACAAAACAAGGCTCTTTAACGCCTCCAGAAGATCACAGTAGCTCACCAACAATGAATCCAACCAAGAAGAAATTTCTGAATTTCCAGAAAAAGAGTTCAGAAGGTTGGTTATTAAGCCAATTAAGGAGGCACCAGAGAGAGGTGAAGTCCAACTTAAAGAAATCAAAAACATGATACAGGATATGAATGGAAAAATCTCTAGTGAAATAGATAGCATAAATTTAAAAAATAACAATTTCAGGAAATCAAGGACACACTTAGAGAAATTAAAAATGCCCTTGAAATTCTCAGCAATAGAATAAAACAAGTAGAAGAAATCATTTCAGAGCTTGAAGATAAGACTTTTGAATTAACCCAATCCATCAAAGACAAAGAGAAAAGAATTTTTAAAACATGAACAAAGACTCCAAGAAGTTTGTGATTATGTTAAATGATCAAACCTAAGAATAATTGGTGTTCCTGAGGAAGAAGAGAAATCTAAAAGTTTAGAAAATATACTTGAGGGAATAATCCAGGAAACTTCCTTGGCCTTGCTAGAGATCTAGACATTCAAATACAAGACGCTCAAAGAACACCTAGGAAATACATCGCAAAAAGATAATTGCCTAGGCACATAGTCATCAGGTTATCTAAAGTCAAGAGGAAGGAAAGAATCTTAAGAGCTGTGAGGCAAAAGCTTCAGGCAAGTTATAAAGGAAAACCTATCGGATTAACAGCAGATTTATCAGCAGAAACCCTACAGGCTAGAAGGGACTGGGGTCCCTTCTTCAGCCTCCTTAAAACAGTTATCAGCCAAGAATTTTTATCCAGTGAAACTAAGCTTTATAAATGAAGGAAAGATAGTCTTTTTATGACAAACAGATGCTGAGAGAATTTGCCACTACCAAGCCAGCACTACAAAAACTGCTAAAAGGAGCTCTAAATCTTGAAACAAGCCCTCACAATACACCAAAATAGAATCTCTTTAAAGCATATATTTTATAGGACCTATAAAATAAAAATACAATGAAAAAAAGGTATTCAGGCAACAAATAGCCAATGAATAGAATAGTACCTCACATATCAATACTGACATTGAATGTAAATGGACTAAATGCTCCACTTAAAAGATACAGAATGGCAGAATGATTCAGAACTCATCAACCAAGTATCTGCTGTCTTCAAAAAACTCACTTGACACATAAGGACTCATAAACTTAAGGTAAAGGGGTGGAAAAAGGTATCCCATGCAAATAGACAGCCAAAGTGAGCAGGAGTAGCATTCTTACATCAGAACAAACAAACTTTAAAGCAACAGCAGTTTAAAAAGTCAGAGGGACATTATATAATGATAAAGGGACTAGTCCAATAGGAAAATGTCATCATCCTAATTATATATGCATCTAACACTGGAGCTCCCAAATTTATACAACAATTACTTCTCGACCTAAGAAATAAGATAGATGGCAACACAATAATAGTGGGGGACTTCAGTACTCTATAGATAGCACTAGACAGTCATCAAGACAGAAAGTCAACAAAGAAACAAGACAAAGTCAAGAGGGAAACAAACTATACCCTAGAATAAATGGACTTAACAGGTATTTACAGAACGTTCTACTCAACAACTGCAGAATATACATTGTATTCATCAGCATATGGAACATTCTTCAAGATATACCATATGATAGCCCACAAAACAAATCTCAACAAATTTAAGAATATCGAAATTATATCAGCTACTCTCTCAGACCAGAGTGGAATAAAGTTGGAAATCAACTCCAAAAGGGACCTTCAAAATCATATAAATACATGGAAATTAAATAATCTGCTTCTGAATGATTGAACCGCCTCCCTGGTTCAAGCAATTCTCCTGCCTCAGCCTCCTGAGTAGCTGGGATTGCAGGCATGTGTCACCACACCCAGCTAATTTTTGTATTTCTTGTAGAAACAGGGTTTCACCATGTTCACCAGGATGGTGTCCATGCCCTGACCTCGTGATCCACCCGCCTTGGCCTTCCAAAGTGTTGGGATTACAGGTGTGAAAAGGGAACACTTTTACACTAATGGTGGGAATATAAACAACCACCATAGAAAACAGTGTGGAGATTCTTTAAAGAGCTAAAGACCATTTGATCCAGTAATCCCACTCCTGGGTATCTATCCAGAGGAAAAGAAGTCATTATAAGAAAAAAAATGCTTGCATGTTTATAGCAACACAATTTGCAATTGCAAAAATATGGAACCAGCCCAAATGCCCACCAATCACAAGTGGATAAAGAAAATGTGGTATATATATTTACCATGGAATACTGCTCAGCCATAAAAAGGAACAAAATAATGTCATTCACATCAACCTGGATGGAATTGGAGACCATTACTCCAAGTGAAGTAACTCAGGAATGGAAAACCAAATATTGCATGTTCTCACTCATAAGTGAGAACTATGCTGTGAGGACACAAAGGCATAAGAATGATACAATGGACTTTGGGGACTCGGGGGAAAGGGTGGGAAGGGGTTGTGGGTTAAAAGACTACACATTGGGCACAGTGTTTACTGCTCAGGTGATGGGTGCACCAAAATCTCAGAAATCACCACTAAATAACTTATTCAGTTAACCAAACACCACCTGTTCCCCAAAAACCTATTGAAATAAATAAAAAAATTTAAAAAGAATACCTCTATTGGTCTCACATTGTAAGCAAACGTGGTTCAATTACAGAGGACCTCTGTGAGAAGCATCTTTAATGACCCCAAGAATTGTTCCCTTGTAAGAGGAGGCTGAAATATTAATTCAGTGGCCACCTTCCCCATTGTTCAATATTAACACTGAGTTGTTAGCTCTTCCTTACTTCTGGGCTTCATTCTGGAGTAGGTGAGGCAGAGAATAGAAAGCCCTATCACGAGAACTTGAGGTGGGATGATGGCGTTAGTCTGAGATCTCAGGGCACATTCTACCCCAGCAACAGCTGAAATCAAAGATGGAGAGAGTATGAGGTGAGACAGCAAGGGTGGCTGCTATAGGCCCATAGGTTCAGGCCCACCAAGCTGCCATCTGTGACAGAAGCAAGTCATAATTCTTCAAAAGAGTACTTCAAATTGAAATGATTGGACTATCTTGACTTTATAACATAATAAGTGAAGTCACACACAACTGAGGGGAGAGAGTGGGCATGAGTTAGTGATTAGTAAATAGAATACTAAGTAATAAGGAAAAAAGAAAATTATTAACTCTGAGGGAAAAATTTATTAAGCAATAATGAGAAATTGTCATAGTTTCTTACATGCCTTATTAGTGAATATCACTTACAAGGCAATAATTATATACATTTTGAATACTGAGTTAAAAAAATTATGATACACTGAGTATGCAATTAGGGGTGGAGGGTGAAAGAGTGAGGTGTCAATAGACAATGACTAAAATTTTAAAGTTAAGAAGTAACAACATAAATATATCATTTAGAAATGTTGAATATATCAGGAATATTTTCATGTTTCTGCATGGTCAAGGCTTTCTGAACAATGGAAATTGACATGTGATAATGTCTTTTTTTTCCCTGACCTCTCCATTTGCTCTTTACACCACTTTACTCCATTTGCTCCTAACCACTTATCTGCTTCATTGTGAAGCCATCTGCTCCCACTCAAAGGGTAACAGGGTAACAAAATCTTTCTTGTCTCACCTAGAGCCTAATGCTTATATCTGAGAGTAGAGATCTTTTCCTGCACCTGCCAAAAAGGCGTGCTCTTGTGCTCTCTCTCTCTTTCTGGAGAAGAGGAGGAATGAACATGACAGCTCCTATATAATATCCCGTTTTCATAATTTCGGGCGTCCTCTACTGTAACACAGATCTCCTGGATGTGCAAGTGACATTCTCCATCTTCTTTTCACCTAGTGTGTGAATAATGGGGTGTGAAGAAAGAAAGCAAAATATTCTGTAAGTAAATAATAGGTTTGCCTCTGATGCAGAAAACTAATGTTTACTGTTATAATAAAATAAGTACATATAGATATATAAAATGTTATCAGAATTATATATTGAAGTATCACCTAAAATGATTGAATTTGGTTGTTTCAAGATTGGGAAACAGAGATGAAGTAATTCAGAAAATGGTTTCTTATGATACGCCTTACGTATCTATTTGACGCTGGAGACTATGTACCTGTGTAACTTTGATAAAAATAAACACTAATTTAAATGTTTGAATGACTACCAATAAACTCCATTATCACAAAAGAAAAGTAGCTCTTTAGCATTATCCAGCCGACCTTGCAATTTGCAGTAGTGTAATATTTCTGTATTACAGTTTGATTTTACTTTTACTGCATTGTTTGCTATACTCTTACTAAAAAAGTATTAGCCTACATTATGCACTTGTTGCTTCACAAATGAATTCAAGAGCTATATGGTTAAAGGAGCTGGGCTCACATTGTAATTCTTTAAGTTTGGTTACAAATGGCCTTCAAAGAATGCCTTGGGATTTTTTCATTTTCTCTGGGTCAATACCTTTCCTCTCCAGGACCTTTTGCTATAAATGTAATTGTAGTTTATCAAGGCAGTTAGTCATACACAAAAGTTTTCTGAGATGCCAGTTTGAGAAGGTCTGCACAGTAGTTTTCCAGCTGCTATCGGCCATATAACTTGGTGACACAAAGGTTTTATCCTTGTCCCACATTTTTTCTCCTTAATCTTGAACAGTATTTTTTTGTGTATTACAGTTATCTCAATGGCTTTTGTGGAAAAACAGATGAAAATGGCCTATGAAGCTGTTAATATATTTTGATATTAACATGAAATTTGCCATTTCAAAGATGGAGAATGCTAAACAATAATGAGTAATGTAAATTTCCAAAATGTGTTGCATTAGATCTGAACTTATTATCCATACAAAATCTATTGTTTCTTACAGAAATGCTATTTTTTTCTGTAATAAAGATATTTGATAGACTATTTTGGAGATTTTGAAGGCTAAAGTTTTGGAAAGTTCCCTTTAGTGATAGATTATTATCTCTGCATAATTTAATAATATTTTATTTTATTTTTCAACAAATTTAGTTGACTTTTATTTGAAATTCATGAATTGGTACAGGCTTCATTCTACAAAATAGAATGAGTGTTCCCACTGGGCAATGGCAGAACAGTGGGTTCTGTAAGGTGGGAACAGGGAAGAACAACAGAAAAAAAAAGTTGTCCTGGTGCGGTGGCTCATGCCTGTAATCCTAGCACTTTGGGAGGCTGAAGCGAGTAGATTGCCCGAGCTCAGGAGTGAGACCAGTCCGGGCAGCACAGTGAAACCCTGTCTCTATGAAACTACAAAAAATTAGCCGGGCATGGCGGCATATGCCTGTAGTCCCAGATACTTGGGAGGCTGAGGCAAGAGAATTGCTTGAATCTGGGAGGCAGAGGTTGCAGTGAGCCCAGATGGCGCCACTGCACTCCGGCCTGGGCAACAGAGCAAGATGCCTTCTCCACAATAAATAAATAAATAAATAAATAAATTGACTTGTTAACATCAGGTCAGGTTACTTTAGGTTAGTTTTTTGTAAGAGCTAAAGCAGAGGAATCTTCCATATTATGCTGACTCATGTTGACCGGAATATCCTGTTTTCAAAGAAAAATTGATATTTTGGGGGTCTATCTGCTTTTCCAGTTTGATTATGTGGCATTAAGCCTGAGTGACTCCACATCAATTTGGTTTGGTCTGCTGGGGTCCAGTTCAGGAGCTCAGACTAAAACAATTGCTTCTCTTTGGTATCCGAGCTCTCTGGTTCTGAAACCAAACCTGGATTCATGGCTTGGGAATCTGTGTTTTCTGGCCCGTTCTTCTATGACAGTAATATCAGGATAAGCGTCCCTTTCGAAGACCTCAATTAGAATGTATTTAGATATTTGTCAAATTCAGTCCTCCTGCTCCTCTGGCCTTGCTCAGGTGTGTCAAGTCATGACCTGAGATCACTGTCCACTGGGAGCCTCAGTGGAAATCAATATTTTCAATATTTGCCTGGCAAGGTGGCTCACGCCTGTAATCCCAGCACTTTGGGAGGCCAAGGCAGGTGGATCACCTGAGGTCAAGAGTTCGAGACCGGCCTGGTCCAACATGATGAAACTCCTTCTCTACTAAAAAAACAAAAATTAGCCTGGCGTGGTGGTGGGCAGCTGTAATTCCAGCTACTGGGGAGGCTGAAGCAGGAGAATAGCTTGAACCAGGGAAGTAGAGGTTGCAGTGAGTCAAGATAGCACCACTGCACTCCAGCCTGAGCAACACAGTGAAACTCCCGTTAAAAACAAACAAACAAACAAAAACTTTTATAACTTATACTTTTTTTTTTTTTGAAACGGAGTCTCGCTCTGTCACCCAGGCTGGAGTGCAGTGGCATGGTGCAATCTCTGCTCATTGCAAGCTCCACCTCCTGGGTTCACACCATTCTCTTGCCTCAGCCTTCTGAGTAGCTGGGACTACAGGTGTCCGCCACCACGCCCAGCTAATTTTCTGTATTTTTACTAGAGACAGGGTTTCACCATGTTAGTCAGGATGGTCTCGATCTCCTGAACTCGTGATCCGCCTGCCTCGGCCTCCCAAAGTGCTGGGATTACAAGCCTGAGCCACTATGCCCAGCCACTTATACTTCTTTTTTAGTAGCTTAGTTGTCATTAAAATTCTGGTAGTTTATTTTAAAATACAAGGTCATTACTACTATTACCAGTTGAGGGTAGTTGTCCAGATTCTTGGCATTTTGAGCAAAGAATTGGACAAAATGCACAAGCAAGGCAGCTAAGGCAAAGATTTCTTTTAAATGAGCCTACACTCCACAAGATGGGAGCCAGCTCCAGCAAGAGGCTCAGGAGCGCTCGCTACAGGCTACAGAATTTTCTAGGGTTTATATACCCTGTAGAGGTTTCTCATTGGTTCCCTCTAGTGGTCCGTGACCAGTCTGATTGTTGAAGACTAGGCCTGCAACCAGTCGGCTTGGTTGCTGAAGGGCACCAATCAGAGGTACTTTCATTTTCCAGCTGCCAGGCAGCAACTGTCACGCATAAAAAGGAGGGGTTTAAAAGGGAGTAGCTCCTGATATCCAGTCAGCATGAGTCAGCCTTAGGTTTCCTCCAGACCCTATTTGCCTGCCTCATTACGACTATGTATTTGCCAGATGGAGAGAGGAAATAATAGTTGCGGGGGGAGGGGCGGAGGTAGGGGGAGAGTGTGAGTAAGATAACATAACTTCTAAAAATAAACTTTTTATTTTGGGAATAATTTAAGATTTACAGAATTGCATGGGTAGTATAGTGGGCTGCTACATAGCCTTCATCTAGTTTCAGTTTCCTCTGTTGTTAACTTAGATTACCATGTACATTTGTCAACACTAAGAAACCAGCATTGGTATACTACTATCAGTAAATACTTCACTTTATTTGGATTTTACTGGTTTTTCCATTAACGTTCTTTTGCTCTTCCGAGATCCAATCTGGGCTATCACATTCCATTTAGTCAACACATCGCCTTAGTCTCCTCTGATGTGTGACAGTTTTTCAACTTTTCCTTGTATGTACTGACCTTTTCACTTTTGAGGATTGCCGGTCAGACATTTTGTAGAATGTGCTTCAATTTGGGTTTATCTGACATATTCCTCATGATTAGATTGGGTTGTGGGCTTTTGGAAAGAATACTACAGAGATAATGTGCCTTTTTCATCACTTCATATCAGGGGTACATGGAATCCACATGACATCATTGGTCATGTGAACCTTGGTCACTTGGCTAAGGTAGTGTTTTCCAGGTTTTTTCACTGTAAAGTTACTGTGTTTTCCTTTCCTGATTCTTGTCTTTGAAGTCAATTACTAAATCTGCCACACTTAATGGAAGTGGGGATGGGGGACTTAAGCTTCACCTTTGGAGGGAAGAGTATCCATATATATATATATATATATGTGTGTGTGTGTTTTGGAATTATAAGGAAACTTTGTCTCTTTTCTCTGTTTATTCAATCAATACAGACTTATGCATATTTGTTTTAGACTTTAGATTATACTCTAACACTATATTATTTATTTTATTTTCCAGCTTTGGACATTAGGAGCTCTTTCAGGTTGGTGTCTGTGTCCTTCTGAGATTGCTTTATGAGTTTTTTTAGTGCTTTTTAATTTCTGATGCTTCAAGATACTTCAGACTCATCTTGTATTTTCCCTGTTCATTCCTAAATCAACCCAGAAGCTCTGGTTCTTTTAAATGGAGAATTGTATTAAAAACCAAGATCTGAGCACCAGATGTAAGGTGTTTTTTTAAACATGGGAAGTCTGTGCATATGTGGTTGGTTGAGTGAAAAGTTCCAGTAGAGGAGATAGAAATAAAAAAGGACAATGATATAACTGGAACACAAATAATTGGTGGGGATTAATAGCACAAATAATCAGGTAGTCATGACCATATTTGTGTTTACAGGAAGAAAGAGAGAAAAAAATAGAGTCATATAAACTTTAATTAATGCCAAAAATGAAAATGCATGTCACCTCTCTCTCTCTCTCTTTTTTTTTTTTTTTTTGAAACAGAGTCTTGCTCTGTTGCCCAGGCTGGAGTGCAATGATGCAATCGTGGCTCACTGCAACTGCCACCTCCTGGGTTCAAGCGATTCTCCTGCCTCAGCCTCCTGAGTAGCGGGGACTACAAGCTCCTGCCACCATGCCCAGCTAATTTTTTTTGTTGTCGTTGTTATTTTTAGTAGAAACGGGATTTCACCGTGTTAGACAGGATGGTCTCGATCTCCTGACCTTGTGATCCTCCCACCTCGGCCTCCCAAAGTGCTGGGATTACAGGCATGAGCCACTGCACCCGGCCCTCATCTCTCTTTTTACGTAGGAGGTGAAGTTACCATCCAAAACCAGTGGTATTAAATGTGGGATTGAAGGCTTGACTTGATTGGAAACACTTTGGGGGTTGCTGAATGAACTAAAGAGAATCATTAGAGATGAGTAAAATTAGACTGCATAGCAGGGAAGGGAAGGTCCAGTTGAAATTAGAAAAGCTAATAATGGTCAAGTTAGTTTCTTGTTTCTCCAGGAATGCTCTGTAGAATGAAAGAAAAAGGAAGAAAAGGTGAAGTTACTTGCCCCAGTAATTGTGTGATTTTGGTAAAAATCCCAAATAAATATTTGCAAACAAAGTGAAATATTTTCCAACGCAGAATTTTTAAAAATCTCCACTGTTACATCTTCAGAAATTTTGTGACCTATTTAACATCATTTGGTGGCTTGAAATTAGTCATGGTAGGAGTTTTATATCACAGACACTGGAAACACAACAAAGCAGGGCTCCCATTTCCCTGAGAGACAGTCGTTGAAAAGCTGTCAAAACACCACTGCTCCTTCTCGCTCACCTTACTTTTAGAGAAGGATGTATTAATTTTTTTTTTATCATTTTTTCCAACACAGACTATGAAGGAACAGCAAATGGGTACTTTAATGAAACAAATGGGCAATACACATTCTTTGATTTAATGTTCCCTTCAGGTGCATGTGGACAAACTTGTAAGTCAGCTTGAAAGTAGTTGTGCTTGGAAGATCAGATGGAACAAAGTTTTGGTGGAAAAGGAAGGAAAATGCAAGATTCTGGTGAGATCACACTTCTATAGCTCCCCAATCAAAGGTCATAGTCCTGGGCCTCTGGCAGACATGTGGGGTGAAGATAGGTCTAAGCAGCAGTGGGAAGCAGTTGTATGTACACATGGCAAGAATCACATGTGCACTTGACAAGTCACAGCCCAAGTGTGCCAGCAACAATGTGAAGTCCCTTAAACTGCAGCTCCTCACACACAAAATTCCCTGTGTGACAGGAGCACTTCCTTGGTAGAAGGGATGAAGGTATGTCATAAGACTGAAGGGACAGCTGACTTGGGAGTAGAGTTGACTTCATAGGCACATGACCTAAGAAGCTGCACAGAGCTCCACAGTCAGAAAGGCCCCATGCTTGGCTTGGCTTGGCTTAATTCTTTACCATTGCCATCTTGAAATTCTTAATTTATCTTTGAACTTGTTATTTTAAAAATTTTTATCTTCTATTTTTTCTTTTTAATTTTTTTAATTTTAAATTTTGTAGGTTGATAGTAAGTATATGAATTTATGGGATATATGGGATATTTTGATACAGGCATACAATGTGTAATAATCACATCAGGGCAAATGGGGTATCCATCACCTTAAGCCTTTAGTCGTTGCATTATAAACAATCCAATTACAATCTTTTAGTTATTTTAAAATGTACAATTAAATTATTATTGACTGTAGTCACCCTGTTGTGCTATCAAATACTAGAATTCTTTGTAACTATTTTTTGTACCCACTAACCATCCCCACTTCCCTCCCATCCTCTACTATCCTTCCAAGCTTTTGGTAACCATCATTTCTACTCCTTATCTCCATAAGTTCAACTGTTTTAATTTTTAGTTCCCACAAATAAGTTAGAACATGTGATGTCTGTCTTTCTGCACCTGGCTTATTTCACTTAACATAATGATCTCCAGTTCCATCCATGTTGTTGCTAATGACAGGATCTCATTCTTTTTTATGGCTGAATAGTACTCTATTGTATATATGTGCCACATTTTCTTTATCCATTCTTCTCTTGATGGACACTTAACGTTGCTTCCAAATCTTGGGTATTGTGAATAGTGCTGCAATAAACATGGGACTGCAGATATCTGTTTGATACCCTGACTTCCTTTTTTTGGGGTGTATACCTAATAGTAGGATTGCTGGATCCTACAGTATCCTTATTTTTAGTTTTCTGAAGAACCTCCAAACTATTCTCCATAGTGGAATTTTAATTTTTAAAATTTTCCACATGACACTGATGCATGAATTTATGATTTTTACAAGAAGAACTATGGAGCAATAGAGCATATGTATAAGCAAAGGAAATACAAGAAATATAGCATGTTCAGCATTCCTTGTGTCTTAATCTGCATGTAGTATTTACTATGCCTGGTAAGTACAGAATTCCGGTGGAGAAACAATGTGTGGGGGCTCAGTGAGACTAAAAGGGAATACAAGGCAAGCATGTTACATCTACAATTGAGTAAGCAGGGTTGATACAAAAGAGGCCACACATTCTGTCTGTACAAGTTTGAAACTTGTTTCAAACACAGATAAAAAGCAATGGCATTCTATTATAATGTAAATGGACAGATGGCCAAGGGACTCTATCATACCCTTTTTTACTTTTACTATTCCCATGTATATAACCAACCACTTTTAGAGGGGAGGCACTTCATAACTAACCCTTCCACACATATGTCACTTTTGAGATAGGAGAATGTAAGGTGAATAATTAGCATCCTGACTTTTTGCTTACATAAGAAAAAGTGGCCTGGATAAATGTATATTACAGAGTACCAAGACAGAACAGACCTTTACATGATACAACTTCACTCTTCCTTGACATGAAAATGCAATTTGGACATTTCTATGTATATTTCTCACCCATTATTTGGTGAAAACCCAGCTAATCCTATTGATTCTCAGGTCCCCTTTCCAGATACTTATAGGCAATGTAGAATATAATAAAAATTTCTCAATAATATTGATTTATAGTATGTATTATTTAATTAGTATTCATTCAAATAGCAATTTATCAAAATTTAATATTAATTCAATTTAATTCCATGTACTATGGTTTATTTGATATTTATGTTAAAGTAATATTTATATTACAATTAAACATTAGTTATATGTACTTAATACTTATTTTTGATTCAGGATGCCTGGTTGGGTGTTACGTATGTCTTTGATGAGAATATATTCTCAGTAAAGCTAAACCTTAAACCTTATCTCTGCATTTCCAAAATCATAAGTGCAAATCAACATATTATTATAAGGTTTATGAATCAAGTTGATGTCTTAATTTTAGAATGTAAATATTTTCAAACTAAAAAATAACAGAGTGTACTTCCAAGTTTAATTTCTCATTAATAAAGAACTAAAACTGCTGATGGATGTAAAAACAAATTTACATCCATCAGTTAGCAATCATCCTGCAAGTAAAATATTTGGTAAAACTTCAACAAAACTGTTCTAAATGTGAAATGGATATAGTTTTGTTATAGGTTCATATATTTCAGCTCTAATCCCAATATCTCAGAATCTAAACTTATTTGGAAATAGGGTTTTTGAAGATGTAATTAGTTAAGTTTGGATGAGGGTATACTGGTAAGATGTGCTCCTAATTCAATACGACAACTATTCTTACAAAAAACGGGACAATATGGACACAGAAAAACACATAGGGAAAGTGCCATGTGAAGATAGACAGAGATTGGGGATGCTAAAGATTGCCAGCCTACCACCAGAAGCCCTCAGAAGGAACCAATCCTTCTGACTTCTTGATCTCACACTTCTAGTCCTCAGAACTGTAAAATAATGCATATCTGTTGTGTAAACCACTCAGTTTGTAGTATTTTTGTTACATAGCTCTGGCAAATACATATAGCCTTTTATAAAATTGTATTTTAGAAGGCATATGGTTTTCCTCAGTTAAATGTAGAAAAACTTTATTTTCATATATAGGTTTAAGGCTATTAGTGAAATAAATACATCTCTAATTTCCACAGTCTTTTTTAGTGATACCAAAAACCAAAACTAATGCCAAGCAAAATTCTTTGTAGTTCAGCTTTTCTGAGGGTCCTCCCTGTCTTCCTACTCATTACTCTTTTGTCACCTATTGTGATCTTTATTTCACTGTCTTAATTTCAGGTGCCTAGTACTACATTGTATTCTTAATTTAAAAAGAAATCACAACATAAATCCTCAATTTGTCAACAAATTTTACAAGAGCATATATTAGAATGGATGTTCAACTGTGTTTCCTCTCTTGAAATTTAGGACTTAAAAATTATCTTTACCTCTTTGTGGAAAGGAAAACTTTGTTTCCACTTAATGTAGATTCAGTTGTGCTACAGAAGTTAATAAAAAAAGAAAACTAGATAATCAGGATATTGTAAGACCCTGAAATCACACCTATGCTATCTGCAACTCTGAAATATGAGGTTAGAGATAACAATATAAGTATTGTTTTTCTAGCATGTTATAAATCATTCTACAAAGAGTAGTCATATGTGGTAATAAAATGAATACTTTCTAGTGAAAATTGTATATTTTTTTGTTCTCAATATATGATTTAGTTCTTTTTAAATCTCTTTTGCATACATGCCCTTCTAGAATATCCAAGATCATTTCTTGTTATCAGAGTGTTTTAGTATAAGGTACAATCTGTTATTAGCTTGTATCTCTGAGCAGAGACAAATTAAAAAATATCCTAAACTCTAAAGGGATACTTCATTCTTAATATTGTTAAGTAAAATGCTACCATAGCTATGAAAATCGTCATATTATTTTTAAATTAAAGTAATCAATTTTATTCTCAGAGTCTTAATATACTTACTAGAAATTAAATTATTTCAAATACTTAGATGTATTTTAGGGTAAATATTATGTAGAAACTTATCTGCAAAGAGTACTTGGTAATTTTTCACAATGTCTGATTTACAACAGCTGAAACAGCTGAAAAGCAAAGATAAAGCAGAATCACTAAAGGCAGCTAGGAAAAAAGAAACACCACAAAGGAAGAATGAAAGATAAGAATTGTAGCAGTTATTGTCAAAAACTGCCCAATTCAGAAAAGCAATGAAGTGACATCTTTAAAGTATCAAAAAAAAGTAATCCTAGAAATTTATTCACAGTTAAAATATCTTTCAAGTGTAAAGTCTAAATGAAGATTTGTTTTTCAGAAAAAAACCAACAGGTAAGTGCATTTATTGCCAATGGACTAATGCTACAAGGTATGATCAAGGAAGTTTTTCAGGCAAAAGGATTATGAGACCAGATACAAACTTGAATTCACCACAAAAATAAAGAGCTCTAGAAATGGTAAAAATGAATATAAACATTTTCCCTAATTTTCAGTAGTTCTAAACTATAAAAAAATATTTAAAACAAAAATAATAATAACATATTGTGATATTTATAGGTAAAATAAAATGCATAATAATAGTACAAAGAATTTGAGTAAGAATTGAAAGGATACAGTTGTAAAGTTCTAACATTATTCATATTAAAAGATAGATTGTGATAAAACCAAGATATAAATTGTAAACCTTAATGCAACTGTTTTAACAATGAAGTATTATTAATAAGACAGTAGTAAAAATAAAATGGCATCATAACAAACATTCAATTAATACAAAAGCAGGCAGTAAAAAGAAAAAAGTGAATAAAGAATATACAAAACAAGTATAGAAGAACAAACAATATAATAGATTTTAACCCTGCCATATTAATAATTATAATAAATGTGAATGATCTAAAAATCAATAAAAATGCAGAGATTGTCATAATGTGTTAAAAAAGCAAGACCTAACTGTAGTCTGTCTATAAAAACCACATTTTATTTTATTTTATTTTTTGTTTTTGAGATGAAGTCTCTCTCTGTCATCCAGGCTGGAGTGCAGTGATGTGATCTCAGTTCACTGCAACTTCTGCCTCCTGGTTCAAGTGATTCTCCTGCCTCAGCTTCTTGAGTAGCTGGGATTACAGGCACCCACCACCACGCCCAGCTAATTTTTGTATTTTCAGTAGAGATGGGGTTTCACCATGTTGGCCAGGCTGGTCTCGAACTCCTGACCTCAAGTGATCTGCTGGCCTCGGCTTCCCAGAGTGCTGAGATTACAGGTGAGTGCCACTGCATGTGGCCTAAAAGCTACATTTTAAATATAAATATATTGCTAGGTTAAAAATCTGAAGTATGCACAAAGACAATGGTAGCTTTTCCCTATATTCTTGTCTTTCAGTATTTCATTCCAACATTTTCTATATATTAGGATATATATTCTATATATTAAGATAGAAAATAAGAGGAACAAATTAAGTTATGGAAAAAAACTACTTCTAAACCTAATTAGCATACAGAGAGTGCCTACATTCTTAATAGCTGTAAGATGTTTTAGTGTGTGGTCTCTTACACAGTTGTCCCACTCCAACCCCACTGCAAGACATTTCTGGAAAGAAAACAGAGCTAGAAAACCTACAGAAAAAGAGATAAAGAAATAAACAATGAGGCATATGGTCTAAAATCTCTGCCAGAAAAATTAAGTCCACTCTATTCTAAAAATACTAAAATAATGTCCGGGTAAGACAGAGCATGAGCCACAGAAAAGATATTTAAGAGTTTCACAATTTAAAGAAGCAGAATTTAAAACACATAGCTTCTTTGGAGGAGAAAGAAACCATAAAGAAGGCACCTCTGGCCAATGGGATAGTGAATTAAATGAAAGAGGACATTTTTGAATCCCACAAGACAAAAGGGGAACACAAAACTAGATAATTCACAATCCCATTGCCTATCATAAAAGCAAACAAACAAAACTATTGAAGTTTTCGAGTTTTGAAATACTGTGAGACAGGAGTATCATTAAATTAAAAATCTTGTAAAACACTGTAATACAACACATAAAAAAATAGACAAGAGAAGATTAACAGATTCAAAATGAGCTTTTGAAAGAAATCTGAAAACAAAATTCAACACATATTAACTGAGGAAATTTTCCCTCAGACTAATAACCATGAAGCAGAAGAAAACTCCAAGTCAAAACTATAAATGGAATGAGATAGTCTCACAAATAAATGAAGATTTGAAAAAAAAAAATCTTAATTAGAAATTCAAAATCTGAGGCTAGACATGGAAAAAACCAGTAAAAATTAAAAGAAAGTTGATTGAATTCAAAAAAGAAATGGAATTAAAAGACAAAATTAACATAGAAATGAAGAATGGATTTTAAGACGCCCATGAGAGAATTGATTTAAAAAAATTAAATAAGGAGCATTGAAGAAAAACAAAAATATTAAGAGAATAAAAATAAGTGAAGAAGTGGACATGATACAAAGATAGAAAGAGAAGGAATAATATGTATATTATTGCAATCCCTGAACAAAACAAAGAATGAAAAGCAAAACTTTAGGACATTAGACATTAGAAAATAACTATTAACAAAAACATTGGAAAATAATATTTGAAATTATAATCACAGAAAACTTCCCAGACATTTAATAAAAAGTTTGAACCTAAAACTTGGAAGACCCCACTGGGTACTTGGGAAAATACAGTTTATGAGAAAATCTAGTTTATCATTAACCCAGACTGATAAACTTTAAGACATATTCTAATAACCAATAGGTTTCAGAGTTAAAAGAAAAATTCTCATGACCTCATGGCCTAAAGAAACAAACATATAACTTGCAATGACAGATATATTGGACTGACATTGGTCTTTTGATAATCCAATTTTAAAGCAGTACTTTAAAAAAATGCTCAATGAGAAAAAATAGTGTAAATTAAGTATTTGATATTCAGCCAAACTGTCCCTCCAGAACCAAGCAAGACTACAGGAAAACAGATAATAACAAACAAGAACTTAGGTAAATTTGTATGCAGTAAACTTCTTGGGTAATCTATTAGAATATGAACTTTGTATTTTTAATAACATCATTTAAAAGAAGCCTGGGACCATTTTCGGAAAATTCTTTTTATTTCAAACATTCCAAACATGTTGAACTAATGGAAAATTTAATTTCCTGAGAAGTGTGTGCACCAATATTGGTGGATGTACTTGAGAAAAATAATTAACACAATATCCCCAATAGGGTTTTTTCTTTATTTGAGAAACATTAATAAATTAATAAATTTATTCTGGGGATTAAAGGGACTTGACACCTTCAAAGGGAAATTCACCAAGAATCTTGAAAATTATTCAAGTATAAATCAGTATGGAGGGGAAAATTATGAGGCACAAAACACCTGTCCTCAACAGGTAAAACTAATCAGATAAGAAGTTTAAAAATTTACTATTTGGAAAACAATAACTTGGCATCAAATCAGTGTGGCTAAAGGATTAACCAAGGAGATCTCTATAAAACAAACAAGAACTCTTAAACAGAAATAGTACTTCTTGAAAAACAAAACTACAATATTCAGACCAAATTTGATTTGTACCTCTTCCAAGCTTGAAGGTTTGTAAAGAAAGCTGGTGCCTTATGTCATCCCAGATTTGCAACCAGGCAGCACCGTGAAAACATGCTGACTTAGTAGTTAAAACTTTTCCATCAAATGATGGCAGTAATCCCACACCCGGAAAATACAAAGGCACAAGGGGTATTATCTTTATTAATTTGCAGATATTAATCTGCAAATCATTTGATTGTGAATCAGACTTCCCTGAGTTTCCAGAATGCTTTCAGATTCAATTCTGTTGTTCAACTAGGGGCATTTTTCACTTTTTACTATCCGGTTAATTTCTAATCTTTGCTCTTTCCCCCTGGAAAGAAAATGCAGTTTATTGAAAATTAGAGCCAATTATGTTATTGCATTTTTCAAAAATATATCTAAGAGACCTTGGAATTATTATAAATTTTTTTGTCACTTAACCTGGAAACATTTTTGATTAGCCTATGAGGTGGTGATACTTTTCCTATAACTGAATACATTTCTGTTTGTTTACATATTTTAAAAATTCAATTAGATCCCTGTCCCCACTTGTATATTTAGCATTGGTATTACTTCATCGAGGAGGAACAATTTATGTGTTCCCTGACTTGGTAGCTTGCCATACCTTAGGGAACCCTCTCAATATTTTTTTCCTATGTCTGTGTCTGAAGTTGAAAATCCCAAGCAATTTTATGTCCTTACATACTGCTAACTATCCACCTCTGCCCAACACAATGACATCTGTATTGTCCCACATCTCTGGTTTTACTTCAAAGACACTTCTATAACCAGGGTATATGGGACAAGTGGCTTGAATAGGGCAGAGAACAATATTGAGTATCTAAGAGTCAGATGTTGTGATGGACATTTTAAACCTGCCATCTAATTTCATCTTATTATTTCACAGAAGAGAACATTGTGTCTCAAAGAGGTTAGGTGAGCTTTCCAAGACAAATTCAAGCTTATCTTAATCCAAAGCCAAGTAGTGCAAGAACATGACATGAGAAAAAGCAAGAAAATTCGGAATGCTCTTTTAAATGATTTTTAAATCTGGTTAACCCAGCCTTTTCTATTCTTGTGATCTTTGACATTAGAGACTTTGAGAGAGTGTTGAGGGTGGCGGGTAACTCGGTATAGAATTACCAGTTCCATTTGGAAGATTGCAAAATAACAAAATTACTAATTACAGAGTGAGAAAGGAAAAGAGTCTTTGTGAACACTCATCTTTCCTTCAGAAATATAGTATCCTAACCACATTGAGTTTTTCCTTCCTAACCATCTATAAAAACTATTATCTGAACTAAAAATCTCAGCACTAATCTAGTTAAAATGTGTATTTGTCTTGTTTTACCAGAAAAGTTCTTTGAAGGCAGCAGTCTTGATATATACAGTCATGCACCACATAGCAACGTTTTAATCAATGACAAACTGCATATCTGACAGTGGTCCCAGAAGATTATATTATATTTTTACTATACATTTTCCATGTTTAGATATGTTTAGACACACAGATACTTACCATTGTGTTTTAATTGCCTACAGTATTCACTAGAATATGCTGTACAGGTTTGTAGCCTAGGAGCAATAGGCTATAGCATATATCCAAGGCACGTAGTAAGCTATACCATCTAGGTTTTGAGAAGTACACTCTACGATACCTGTGTAATAATGAAATTGCCTAAGGATACATTTCTCAGAACCTATACATGTTGTTAAGTGACACATGACTGTATATTTCTTTAGTATGCTCCAATTCCCAAAAGGAGGTTAATCTCATAGAATTGAGTTTTGTTGAACCAAGCTGTCCCAGGTTTCAACCCTTGTGATTTTCCTCACCTTCTACTTTCTCTATTGTGAGCTGCAGCAACATTTTATAGAGTTGTTATTTTACTGAGCTGTTTCTCTGGAAGCAGTTGTAATGTCTGTGGGGATAATGTACCACTTTCCTTTTTACAGAGCACCGAGAAATCCGGAGAAACTTTTGGAAGGTATTGACACTGCTCAAAAGGAAACATTTTAAAATGAAAACTAGACACTTGACAATTAAAATTCTTTATGATATGACTCTGTTTTGTCATGAACCTTGAGGTTTCTGAGATGTTACCCATCTCATTCATGTATGTCTGTACCTACTTTTATGTCTATCTGAATACTGCAGAAACACAAGGCATTTGGGTAGAGAAAAGCATTCTATATTGAAGCTCACAACCACATCAACAGTAACATTGTTGCATTGGTCCCTCACACCTAGACCTATAGGCAACACGATGAGTTCTAATGAAAACTTTCCAGGCAAGTGGTTAAGTTTCACTGGTAGAGGAGAGATGATAACAGAAACAACAATGAATTTATCAGCTGTCACTCTTCCCTTCTGAAAGATGGGATAGATAGGATCCTGGATTGCACTCACTCTTTTTGATATGTAAATACACCTTTCCAAGGAACAAGTAAGCCCTAGTGTCTATGGCTTTTATGACCTAAACATATCCCCAGGGTTTGGGCTTCATCTTTTTTAAAATGTAAATTCCTAGGAAGACAGTCTTCTTGACATCTTGATTGCTTAACCTAAGGGCCTAATCTAGGCTGTAACCAATTGTTCCTGTAGGAGAGAGAAGAGAAGTTTTATCATACTCTTGGATGAGCATGATTAACTCGACAAATGACTGCAGATCTAATCTTCATAATATGTGGATAGTTAAATGTTTCTAGGGAAAGGGAAAGCAAACATTATTTTTATGTTGTATACATTTATGTGTCTCAGGTGGCTCAAAATTTTTACAGGAGAAATCTAGGGAAGTTTTATCTCCCCACATGCTCTCACCATCCTCTCAATATTATCACTTAGGGCTGCCCTTCGTATACAGCATGTTTGACCAATGGGAATATTCTCTGGACATTTTATATGTTTCAGGAATTTTCACTCCAACTTTGCTTATGATATTTCCTCTATCCAGAATATCCTTCTCAGTTCCATGGGTCCTAATCCTACCAGATACTTTAACACACAACTCAAATGCTTTCTCTTCAATGGATTATGCCAGATTATTCAGCTGGATACCTTCTCTTCCTTCTTTGAAATATCATCTCATAGTCTGGTCCTCTTTTATGGTATTTAATTATATTCTATTTTGGATTTTTGCTATTTAGATATTAGGTACTTTCCCTGATAGATTTCATACTGACTTGAAGCCAGGTTTATTATTCTGATTTAAGGTAGTATTGAATATTATATATATATTTTCCAGATGAAGATGTTTTATTTATTTATTCATTTTTTCCCATGGCCTAGCATGTTTGTCCTTAACATCATAGGAACCTGATCTTTCTACTGGAAGGTAAGTTGTTTCATTTGGGAAGACATGTTAATTTAGGTAACAAATTCTTACTTTATCACAGTCTAAGAGCTACACTTCATAGAAGTAAGTACATAGCATCTGCATTCATAGAATGGTGGCTATGACCACCATCATGCATGTACTTTTAATAATATTTCTTATGCCAAAGTCTTCTTGAAGCCATTTTAGAAACTTATTTATGTCCCATACTTAATACAATGCAAGTATATTAATGATATATTAATATACATAATATAATTACTGACATACTGAATTATATAGTTCCATGAATATTGCATGAATAAATAAAGTTTGGCTTATTGCTATTATTACCTTATGAATCACTTGTAACAATGTTATCAATCATTTTTAGGGAAACTAAACATTTGGTGAATTCCTATTAAGTGTTAAGATTATAACAAGAGTAAGGATCTGAAAATAATTATTTGTATTATTTTGATTCTTAGCTGTTAATTTTGAATATTGCTAAAGTTAGTAGGCTGATATTAATATCCAACATTCAATTTTATCATAGAATATAGGCTGAGCTTCAACTTCAAACTTTCATATCCTTAATAGAAACTGTTAATTTGGTGTGACTTTTGAGGGAGAATTAGTGCTGTCTTGTTGGTATCTGCATTTGGCACTCCCCTCTAATTCTGTTCTAACCTTATTGCAATTACACTCTTCAAATGTTGGATTATAGACTATCCAGAAAATACGAGACTGGATTTCTAATCATGAGGCAATGAAAGAACAATATTTTTTAGCAAAACCATGAGGAGAATGAAAAAGTGAGTGCAAGACCTGATCATTTTGGGGTTGTGAACATCATTGCTTTATACCATCCAGCTAAATGTGTGGTATTAGGCCAACTGTTTTCCTTTTAGAACTTCCACAAAGAAAATTTCAAAGTTCAACTCCATGATTGTTTTGGAGATTTTTGGAAAAGACTTTGATCCCCTTTTAATTATAGGGCTAAAAATGTGTTAATAAGATCAATAAGAGTTCAAAAATTTGAGCTAAGGTTAATTATACCATAAAACGTGATTATATTTCTTTTGAAATAAATGAATTTGAAAATTATAGAATAATACCTACAAAATTGTTTTATGATATGCCAAAACCATCAAATGTTTTAAAAAATAAATGACTGCAATTACTTCCTGAGTTCTAAAAGATTCAATTATATTAATGATAATACTTATTTTTAATAGAAATAAAAATTATTTCTACTGCAGATTATCCATGGTTATAAAGTTTAAGGAAAAGTTACACATATTTCTGACTAATTTGAAAAATTCAACACCTCTATGTACTTATGAGAGGCATATTTCATTTATATAAATAAATCTTATGACTTTATTTTATTTCTTTTTATTCCTTTGTTGGTTCTTGCATCAGCAATTGCAATGGTAGAGCAACAATACCAAGCACTACATGTGTACCTATTGGAAGATAAAGTCTTTTGTGATTTGCTGCTTTGAATAGGCTGAATTATACTGTTATTTTGTATTATATTCAAGAGGAAAGAGTGAAAGTGTTCTGTTGTGTGTAGAGGTGCAATAATCTTAGATGAAACTTCTTTATATTGAGCTTTCAAATACTTGCATACATATCCTATCTTTTACTTTTAGAAATCCTCTTGGAGACAATGTGACTCTTCATTGTCTAATAAATATTTACTTTAGATTATGAGTAAGCTATCTTTTTTTTGTGCTTACAAAGAATAAATACAACAATAGCAGAAACTTTTCTTTTTACTCCTCCTCGTCTTCCTCCTCCTCTTTCCTCTTTTGGTGTATTACAGTCTACCCAGATTCCTTGACATGGAAAGCGTTGATGGATTCCCTTGAAGTGTTTCCCTCCAGACTATGTTTTGTAGAAAGTCTGAGGAGACAAAACCTAGCTATTTCTATGGAGGAGTATTCACAGCTGACAGATGGTAATATTAGTTTGTGCACAGTCTTCCTATCCTATGACTTTTGTCTTGACATGCTTTTAGAATTTTCTCTCTCCTCTCCATTTCAACTTCATTTATTCTAGGTTGTTTCGCATTCCCTCTAACGGGATTACCACAAGCCATTCTTAATTTATTTCTCTGAACCTATGATTCTTTTCATTTACCCCATCCTTTATAATTTACCATTCTTAAATAGTTGATCCATTTACATTTTTATTTGTTCACTGTTTATTTATTTGTTTAATCATTCACTATCTTTTCATACATCAAACTTTTGTCAAATATCTTCTATATGCCATAAATTCTGGTAGAGAGCTGAAATTATAACTCAGTTGCCATTTTCATGAGGTTTAGTAATTCATTTTTCTACCCAAATCTTAAGTAGCTCCCATTTCTCCTAATTCCTCAAGTCAATTTGACTGCTTATATTTCAATAAAGGCTGTCCACATTATAGCCCTTGGGTCTACCAACTCATTCAGTTATTATAGTTATTAGATATGTGTTTATTAAACACTGATGACATTTAAAGTATTGCTTTCTGATATTCTCTTTCAATATCATTCAAAATGTGTTTTTTACAGTTGCCAAATAAAATACAGAATGCTCAGTTTGAATTTCAAGATAAACAACAAATAAATTTTTAGTATAAGAGTGTTTATAAAATGTTTGGGACATATTTATATTCAAAAATTGTTTGTTAATAAAATTTTAACTGGGAAGTCTGTATTTTCATTTTTTAAATCTGGCAAGGAACATTTTGGAAATTTGCTTCTTTCTATGAAGTTGTGCGATTCACTCAGAATTTCTCGGTAATAATACAATATTCTTAGCACTTTATATATCTTAACTCAAGTAATCCTCAAATGTATCCAATGCTGTAAGAATAGTATTATCTCACTTTAAACATAAGTGTGTTGAGATGCAGATATCAAGGAACTTGCCCAAGCTGGTAAGTGTCACTACTGGGTACAAGCCAATGACTTCGTATCTAGTGCTTTAACCATTACATATGATAGCTTCTGTGGAGCAACGTACCCTTCACAGATCCCTAAGATTGCTCCAGAAAATAGTACTTGATAGTCACAGTTCATATGGCACTTCCATAAATATGAACTCTTAGGAATGTAAGCACATTTTAAAAGTATTGACATATTCATTTTGCCCGGGTATTCATAGACCCTGAGTGCATGGACACCAGAAATATTATTAGGCCCCCTCTTCTCTGTTGCCTGACTGCTCTGGAAAGAAATCAGTATTCCACAAAGCTGGCCTGTAAGCTGCAGACTGGCTTGTTCCAATGACCACTCTCCAGACTTTGAGATATTAAAGCATGTACTCATTCTGTGTCCTGCAGTTACACCTTCTGAGACCTACTGAAAGAAATTCCATCCTTCTTTCCCACGTAAAATCAAACTAAGTCCGCAGATCAGTCCACCCCTCTGTATTTTTGACATGTGCCAGGTTATTCTGCAATGATCAGAGATTGTTCCCTTATCTCTCTCATTTGGCTAAGGATCCTTTCTCTTCTTTTCCACTGGAGTCCTTGAACTAAGCATTACTACAGCTTATTGTACTTAACCAATCTCTGCGCATCTGTGTCTCCAGAAAAGGTGTTATTGGCTGACTTATGTCCCCAACAAATGTATATTGAAGTCCTTACCCCTAGGAATATAGAGTATAGTCGTATTTGGATATAAAGTCTTTTAGGAGGTGTTTAAGCTTAAAATGAGGTCTAGGGTGGATGGTCATTTAATATGATAGAGGTGCCCTTATCAGAAGAGAAAATTTGTACATGCAGAGAAATAGCAGACATGCACTCACAGAGAGATGACCAAATGAATACTTAGTGAGAAGGGTGTCATCTGCAAGCCAGTGAGAGGGGCCTGAGAAGAAATCAAACCTGCTGAACCCTTGATCTCAAATTTTTAGCCTCCAGAACTGTGAGAAAATAAATGTCTGTTGTTTGAACCACCCAGTCTGTGGTATTTTGTTTTGGCAACCCTAGCAAACTAATACATGAGGCTCATTTGTTTAGGAGAAAAAAGTCTGATTCTGACTCTACCTCTGAAAATAGACACGAAACTAATGCAAACTAAAATTCCCATGACCATGTCGTTCTCCTTTGAACCCATAAAGTTCAAAGTATTCAAATTTTAGCTATCCTCCACTACCACAGATATTGCTCTTACTAGCTATTACCCATGCCACTAGTTTACTATTTTTCGAGCCCCTGTTATGCGCTAAGTGATGAGCTAGTGATTTTCGTATGATAATCTCAACTAATCCTCATGACAACTCAGGGAGTTAGATATTACAACAGATCATACTTGCAGTCAAGACACAAAAGCATAAGAACCATTATTCATTGTTGTTTCATAGGTAGAACATTGCCATTAAATTCCATTTCAGGTTACGTAAGGTCAGGCTTAGTATCTTAATTTACCCACAACCTGAGAACATGATTGGTCCTTCATACACGCTGCTGAGTGATTACTTGATTGAATTGGGAGAGGAAGCTAGAAGGGGTAGAAATCCACTATCTTCTTGACAATGCATCTTGCCCACGTCATACTTCCTGTGGACTCTGTGCTATCTTGATAGAGAGGTTGCACCATCCATGCACTCAAATATATGATATCAGAATAATCATTTAGCTCATTTAAACTTGACTCAGGAGAGAACTTTTTTCCTCCATTTGTATAAATTTAAGGGGCACAAGTGTATTTTTGTTATGCTGATATATTGCATAGTGATGAAGTTTAGACTTTTAGTATAACCATCACCCAATAATGTATATTGTACCCATTAAATTATTTCTCATCCTTCACCCACCTCCCAACCCCTCACCATTCCAAGTCTTCAAAGTCTATTATTCCAAACCCCATGTCCATGTATACACATCATTTAGCTCCTACTTATAAATTATCACTTATAAGTGAGAACATGCGGTATTTGCCTTTCTGTTTTTGAGTTTTCACTAAAGATGATGGCCTCTAATTCCATCCATGTTTCTGCAAAATATATGATTTTATTTCATTCTTTTCCATGGCTGAATGGTATTCCATTGTGTGTGTGTGTGTGTGTGTGTGTACATATATAGAGAGCTTATCAATCTTTTAAAAAATTTAGAATGAATTTTTATTAAAAAAGAGCTTATTAATCTTTTAAAAAATTTATAATGAATGAAATTGATTGGCTCCCAGTTCTGAAGGCTGGGAAGTCCCAATACAAAGTTACCAGCATCTGGCAAAGGCCTTCTTCTGCATCATTCCAGGGGAGAAAACAACAGGACAATAGAGATAGCAAGAGGGGACTGAACTTGCCCTTTTATAATGCACAAATCCCACTCATAAAGGTGGAGTTCTTATGGCCTAATCACCTCCTAAAGGTCCTACCTCTTAATACTTTTACAAAGGAAATTAAATTTCAACATGAGTTTTGGAGGGGACAAATATGCAAACCATAGCAATGTATAATCAGCATGGAAATAAATTTCCAGTAAACTGTAAGAAGCAGTCCATTGAGACCTGAAAATAATTCCTTCCTAGGAATAAAGGAAGACCAAGAAAAAAACATATTCCACGTCTACTACATATAGAATAAACAGAAAATTACCCAAGATATCAGTTTGGGGTGGGGGGGAATCTGTCCCCTCAATTATTTATCCTTTGAATTATGAACAATCCAATTACACTCTTTAAGTCGCTTTTAAATATACAATTAAGTTATTATTGACTATAGTCATCCTGCTGATAGGTGAGAGGATATCTCATTGTAGTTTTGATTTGCATTTTGCCAATGATCAATGATCTTGAGCACATTTTCTTATCCCTGTTTGCCATTTTATGTCTTATTTTGACAAATGTCTATTATCCATTTAAAAATTGGATTATTAGCTTTTTCCTGTAGAGTTGTTCGAGCTCTTTATATATTCTGGTTATTAATCCCTTGTCAGATTGGTGGTTTGCAAATATTTTCTTCTAGTCTGCAGGTTGTCTCTTCACTTTGTTGTTTCCTTTGCTTTTCAAACTGATGTCATCCCATTTTCCCTTTTTTTTTTTTTTTTTTTTTTTTTTTTTTTGAGACAGAGCCTCACTCTGTGGGCCAGGCTGGAGTGCAATGGCACCATTGCAGCTCACTGCAACCTCCATCTCCCAGGTTCAAGTGATTCTCCTGTTTCAGCCTCCTGAGTAGCTGGGATTACAGGCACATGCCACCACGTCCAGTCCAGCTAATTTTTTGTATTTTTAGTAGAGACTAGGTTTTGCCATGTTGGCCAGGCTGGTCTTGAACTTTTGACCTCAGGTAATACCCCCACCTCGGCCTCCCAAAGTGCTGGGATTACAGGCATGAGCCACCCCACCTGGCCGCATTTGTCCATTTTTGCTTTGGTTGTCTATGCTTGTAGAATATTACTCAAGAAATTTTTGCTCAGATCAATGTCCTGGAGATTTTCCCCAATATTTTCTTTTAGTAGTTACGTAGCTTGAGTCCTTAGATTTACTTCTTTAATTCATTTTGATTTGATTTTTGTGTATGGCAAAAGATAGGGGTCTAGATTTATTCTTCTGCATATGAATATCCAATTTTCCCAGCCCCATTTATTGAAGAGATTGTCTTTTCCCCCGTGTATGTTCTTGGCACTTTTGTCACAAATTAATTAAGTGTATGTGTGTGGATTTGTTTCCAGGTTCTCCATTCTGTTCCATTGGTTTGTGTGTCTCTTTTTATCCCTGTACCATAATGTAGAATAATTTGAAATCAGTTAATCTGATTCCTCCAGTTTTGTTCTTTTTGCTCAGGATAGCTTTGCTTATTCTGGGACTTTTGTGGATACATATAAATTTTAGATTTTTCTATTTCTGTGAAGAATGTCATTGGTATTTTGATGGAAATTGCATTGAATCTGTAGATTTCTTTGTGTAGTATGGATGTTTTAACAATATTGATTCTTCTGATGCATAAACATGGAATATCCATTTTTTGGTGTCATCTTCAATTTCCTGCATAAATATTTTATAGTTTTCATTGTAGAGATCTTTTAATTCTTTGTTTGATTTCTAGGTATTTAATATTATATGTGAATATCTTAATGGGATTACTTTTTAAATTTGTTTTTCACATTGTTCACTGTTGATATATAGAAATGCTATAATCTTTGTATGTTGATTTTGTATCCTGCAACTTTACAGAATTTATCAGTTTTAATAGTTTTTTGTTGGAGTCTTTAATTTTTTCCAAATATAAAATCATGTCATCTGCAAACAAGAATAATTTGACATCTTCCTTTGCAATTTTGATGTCCTTTATATCTTTCTCTTGTCTGGTTGCTCTAGCTAGAGCTTCCAGTACAATGTTTAATAACAGTGGTGACAATGGGCATTCTCATCTTGTTTGATATCCTAGAGGAATGGCTTTCAGTCCACCACCACTATGACTGCACTGGGTCAGACCTGAAGCCAGCATAGCACTGGGTCTCACACAAGGCCTGCTGTAACCACTCCTGGCTACTGCCTATGTTCACCCAAGGTCCTGGGGCTCTACAATCAGCAGGTGGCAAACCCAGCCAGGTCTGTGTCCTTCATTTCAGGATGGTAAGGTGCCCCAGGCTCCAGCTGGGTCCAGAGGTGCTGTCCAGGAGTCAATGACTAGATTCAAGAATGTTACAAGTCTACCTGGTGTTTTATTGTATTGGGCTGAGCTGGCACTTAAACCACAAGATTCAGTCCTCACTCTTGCCTTCCATTTCTAAAGGCAGAGAGCCTCATCCTGCAGCTACCACCACCCCAGGCCATGAGGAATACTGCCAGAATACAAGTCAATGTTTCCTTAAGGCCCGTGGGCTCTTAAGTTAGCTTGTGGTGAATTCTTTTTTTTTTTTTTTTATGATTAATTTGTTTTTTTGTTTGTTTGTTTGTTTGTTTGTTTGTTTTTATTATACTTTAGGTTTTAGGGTACATGTGCACAATGTGCAGGTTTGTTACATATGTATCCATGTGCCATGTTGATTTCCTGCACCCATTAGCTCGTCATTTAGCATTAGGTATATCTCCTAATGCTGTCCCCGCCCCCCCCTCCATGAGTTCTCATTGTTCAATTCCCACCTATGAGTGAGAACATGCGGTGTTTGGTTTTTTGTCCTTGCGATAGTTTACTGAGAATGATGTTTTCCAGTTTCATCCATGTCCCTACAAAGGACACGAACTCATCATTTTTTATGGCTGCATAGTATTCCATGGTGTATATGTGCCACATTTTCTTAATCCAGTCTATCGTTGTTGGACATTTGGGTTGGTTCCAACTCTTTGCTATTGTGAATAGTGCCGCAATAAACATACGTGTGCATGTGTCTTTATAGCAGCATGATTTATACTCCTTTGGGTATATACCCAGTAATGGGATGGCTGGGTCAAATGGTATTTCTAGTTCGAGATCCCTGAGGAATCGCCACACTGACTTCCACAATGGTTGAACTAGTTTACAGTCCCACCAACAGTGTAAAAGTGTTCCTATTTCTCCACATCCTCTCCAGCACCTGTTGTTTCCTGATTTTTTAATGATGGCCATTCTAACTGGTGTGAGATGGTATCTCACTGTGGTTTTGATTTGCATTTCTCTGATGGCCAGTGATGATGAGCCTTTCTTCATGTGTTTTCTGGCTGCATAAATGTCTTCTTTTGAGAAGTGTCTGTTCATGTCCTTTGCCCACTTTTTGATGGGGTTGTTTGTTTTTTTCTTGTAAATTTGTTTGAGTTCATTGTAGATTCTGGATATTAGCCCTTTGTCAGATGAGTAGGTTGCAAAAATTTTCTCCCATTCTGTAGGTTGCCTGTTCACTCTGATGGTAGTTTCTTTTGCTGTGCAGAAGCTCTTTAGTTTAATGAGATCCCATTTGTCAATTTTGGCTTTTGTTGCCATTGCTTTTGGTGTTTTAGACATGAAGTCCTTGCCCACGCCTATGGCCTGAATGGTATTGCCTAGGTTTTCTTGTAGGATTTTAATGGTTTTAGGTCTAACATTTAAGTCTTTAATCCATCTTGAATTAATTTTTGTATAAGGTGTAAGGAAGGGATCCAGTTTCAGCTTTCTACATATGGCTAGCCAGTTTTCCCAGCACCATTTATTAAATAGGGAATCCTTTCCCCATTTCTTGTTTTTGTCAGGTTTGTCAAAGATCAAATAGTTGTAGATATGCGGCATCATTTCTGAGGGCTCTGTTCTGTTCCATTGATCTATATCTCTGTTGTGGTACCAGTACCATGCTGTTTTGGTTACTGTAGCCTTGTAGTATAGTTTGAAGTCAGGTAGCATGATGCCTCCAGCTTTGTTCTTTTGGCTTAGGATTGACTTGGCAATGCGGGCTCTTTTTTGGTTCCATATGAACTTTAAAGTAGTTTTTTCCAATTCTGTGAAGAAAGTCATTGGTAGCTTGATGGGGATGGCATTGAATCTATAAATTACTTTGGGCAGTATGGCCATTTTCACGATATTGATTCTTCCAACCCATGAGCATGGAATGTTCTTCCATTTGTTTGTATCCTCTTTGATTTCATTGAGCAGTGGTTTGTAGTTCTCCTTGAAGAGGTCCTTCACATCCCTTGTAAGTTGGATTCCTAGGTATTTTATTCTCTTTGAAGCAATTGTGAATGGGAGTTCACTCATGATTTGGCTCTCTGTTTGTCTGTGATTGGTGTACAAGAATGCTTGTGATTTTTGTACATTGATTTTGTATCCTGAGACTTTGCTGAAGTTGCTAATCAGCTTAAGGAGATTTTGGGCTGAGACAATGGGATTTTCTAGATATACAATCATGTCATCTGCAAACAGGGACAGTTTGACTTCCTCTTTTCCTAATTGAATACCCTTTATTTCCTTCTCCTGCCTGATTGCTCTGGCCAGAACTTCCAGCACTATGTTGAATAGGAGTGGTGAGAGAGGGCATCCCTGTCTTGTGCCAGTTTTCAGAGGGAATGCTTCCAGTTTTTGCCCATTCAGTATGATATTGGCTGTGGGTTTGTCGTATATAGCTCTTATTATTTTGAGATATGTCCCATCAATACCTAATTTAGGAGGGGGAGCCAAGATGGCCGAATAGGAACAGCTCAGGTCTCCAGCTCCCAGCCCGAGCGACACAGAAGACTGGTGATTTCTGCATTTCTGCTTGAGGTACCAGTTTCATCTCACTAGGGAGTGCCAAACAGTGGGTGCAGGACAGTTGGTGCAGCGCACTGTGCGCGAGCCGAAGCAGGGCGAGGCACTGCCTCACTCGGGAAGCGCAAGGGGTCAGGGAGTTCCCTTTCCTAGTCAAAGAAAGGGGTAACAGACGGCACCTGGAAAATCGGGTCAGTCCCACCCTCATACTGCGCTTTCCCAACGGGCCTGGAAAACGGCACACTAGGAGATTGTGTCCCGCACCTGGCTCGGAGGGTCCTATGCCCACGGAGTCTCGCTGATTGCTAGCACAGCAGTCTGAGATCAAGCTGCAAGGCGGCAGCGAGGCTGGGGGAGGGGCGCCCGCCATTACCCAGGCTTGCTTAGGTAAACAAAGCAGCCAGGAAGCTCGAACTGGGTGGAGCCCACCACAGCTCAAGGAGGCCTGTCTGCCTCTGTAGGCTCCACCTCTGGGGGCAGGGCACAGACAAACAAAAACTCAGCAAAGAACCTCCACAGACTTAAATGCCCCTGTCTGACTGACAGCTTTGAAGACAGTAGTGGTTCTCCCAGCACGCAGCTGGAGATCTGAGAACGGACAGACTGCCTCCTAAAGTGGGTCCCTCACCCCTGAGCAGCCTAACTGGGAGGCACCCCCCCAGAAGGGAAAGACTGACACCTCACTGGGCCAGGTACTCCTCTGAGACAAAACTTCCAGAGGAACTATCAGACAGCTGAATTGGTGGTCTTACGAAAATCCGCTGTTCTGCAGCCACCGCTGCTGACACCCAGCCAAACAGGGTCTGGAGTGGACCTCTAGTAAACTCCAACAGACCTGCAGCTGAGGGTCCTGTCTGGTAGAAGGAAAACTAACAAACAGAAAGGACATCCACACCAAAAACCCATCTGTACATCACCATCATCAAAGCCCAAAAGTAGATAAAACCGCAAAGATGGGGAAAAAACAGAGCAGAAAAACTGGAAACTCTAAAAAGCAGAGCACCTCTCCTCCTCCAAAGGAACGCAGTTCCTCACCAGCAATGGAACAAAGCTGGATGGAGGATGACTTTGATGAGTTGAGAGAAGAAGGCTTCAGACGATCAAACTACTCTGAGCTACGGGAGGAAATTCAAAACAATAGCAAAGAAGTTAAAAACTGAAAAAAAATTAGAAGAATGGATAACTAGAATAACCAATGGAGAGAAGGGCTTAAAGGAGATGGAGGAGCTGAAAGCCAAGTTTCGAGAACTACGTGAAGATTGCAGAAGCCTCAGTAGCAGATGCGACCAACTGGAAGAAAGGGTATCGCAGATGGAAGATGAAATGAATGAAATGAAGCGAGAAGGGAAGTCTAGAGAAAAAAGAATAAAAAGAAATGAACAAAGCCTCCAAGAAATTTGGGACTACGTGAAACGACCAAACCTACGTCTGATTGGTGTACCTGAAAATGACGGGGAGAATGGAACCAAGTTGGAAAACACTCTGCAAGATATTATCCAGGAGTGGTGAATTCTTTCTGGCCTGGGACTCACCTTTTAGGGCAGTGGGCTCCCCTCTGGCCCAGGGCAGGTACAGAAATGCCATCCAAAAATCAAGTCCTAGAGTTGAGGACCCGAAGAGCCTGCTGGATTCTCTGCCCCACTGTGGTCTTGCTGTTACCTATGGAACAAGACAAACTCCCTTTACTTTTTCCTCTCCTTATCTCGAGCACAAGGAGTTTTGCCCCATAACCACCAGAGCTGGTAATGTGCTGAGTCTCACCTGAAGCCAGCAAGTCTCAGAGGCTCACCCCAGGCCCTTGATATAGCACCTGGGTATCAATGCTGATATTCAGGGCCCAGTGGCTCTTTAGTTAGCAGGTGATGAATGCTCTCAGGACTGGGTCCTTTCCTTCAAGATGGTGGGTTCCCTTGTGACCATCCTACACATGGCTTTATTTTGGAGAAATAGAAGTTTGTCAGAAAATAAAAGTAATAAAGCATCCCAGGCAGAAAAGAGAATGTGAAAAACAATAAAATGCATTTAAAGCATCTATTCTCCCATTTCATGTACATTATTATACCCTCAGCATCTGGCATGCTGCTTGGCACGAAGTAGGTATTTAATAAATACTTATGAATTTAATAAATGAAAAGCAGAGACTTTTCATTTATTAAATGCCCAGGAGGCCATAAGGAAACTGATGTATACAGAACTTAGAACATGACTGGAAAAATATAAAGAAGTCAGTATACAATATTAAATGAATAAAGATTTCTGGATAAAATATTATATAAAGCAAGCTCATTCATTCATTTATTAATACATTCTTTAAAAATTTATTGGCCATTGGCCTTATACAAAATATTTAAGAATCAGAGATATATAAATAATGGAGCTAGACTCTGCATTAGAGACATAGACCTTAAATATTTTAAGCAAGTCCTTTGAAGAATAAAGTCACAGAAATTATTGCATTTACTGACAGCATTTATAAAAATAAAAGCTATTAAGCTGTTACTTAGACAATAAAACAAAGCAATTATCTCTGTTGACATACATCAGCATTAAAAATTAAGGGAATTTTAGCATTTTTATACCAATAAAATTACCATTATTTATTATATTTGCATGCCAGAATTCATTATCTTTTTAATAACATAGGTAAATATAATTCAGTATCATTTGGTGAGAAAGTGACATACATGCATAGACATCAATAGAAAAGTTGTTTTTTGGCTGGTCAGTGACACTTCCTTGCCATGATATGAGCACTGATGAGATCAAAGTGTATGTACATTAGAAAGGAAACACAGCAATAAACAAGTAGCAATATTTTGTGTATATGCAAAAGCAACATAAAATTTTATGTTAAGGGCTAGATATTGAGTAGAAAGCTATCCATCCTTGGCAAAAATACAAATTTAAGAAAGCAACAAAGTGGAATAAAATAAAGAGGGACTTACATTAATAAAAAGTGAAAGTGAATTTTATTGCCACATGAATTCTTTGTTTTACTAGTTATTCCTGTGTTCTGCATAACATTGAATAAATCATCACTGGCACTTTTCTGGCATCTAAACTTATATTAATCAATGTAATACTTGCAAGCAGTATTTATTGTTAGTGAGAAAATTGTGGGATTACTGAGAAATTGTGGAATTAACAGTTTATTGAGTGAGAAATTGTGGGATCAACCCTTTGAAAAGGAATGGAAGAAAGCAGAAATGGAGAAGAAGAAGTCAGGCTATGACACAGGTCCAATGACAGTGTCTGCTGACCCCAAGGAGTGCTCCGGAGCTAGAATGGCCCTTAAGAGTCATCTGTTCCAAGTTTGGTTGAGATGGCCAAGCCCATCTTCAGCATCAGTTGTTCATTAAATGTGAGCTGCCTGGAAAGCTGCTTTACTTTGGGAGAAATGGCTTTCTGCATCTGAAGCAATTCCTGAAGAGTCTGACAGCCAAAGGCAGTCTGACAACAGCACTTCCAGCAGCCAGGGCAAGAAGTTTGTCACTGAAGGGGCCACACATCCATTCCTACCATAGTCGTCTATCAAATAACAGAAAGAACACTTCAGAAAAAGGAGTAGTCTCCTTCTTCACCTTTCTGTATTACCAGTGCTGCTACCCATAGCTAATCTTATTCTATGGTTTCTGTTTTGATATTTTCTAGTGGTTAGTCCTTAAGCACTAGATTACATACCTTTACCTATATTTCTTCAGTATTTCTGCAGTCATGATCAGGTTCCATGCTTGTAAGCATGGGTTTATGTTGGAGGAATGAAAGTTTACCAGAAAATCAAAATCATAAAACATTCTAGGAAAAAGATAGAGGGTGAATGATAGGGTTTGGTTGTGTGTCCCCACCCAAATCTCATCTTGTAGCTCCCATAATTCCAATGTATTGCAGGAGGGACCCGGTGGGAGATGAGTGAATCATGAGGGTCTTTCCCATGTTGGTCTCGTGATAGTGAATAGGTCTCACGAGATCTGATGGCTTTATAAGGCAGAGTTTCCCTGCACAAGCTCTCTCTTTGCCTGCCATCATCCACGTAAGATGTGACTTGCTCCTCCTTGCCTTCCGCCATGATGTGAGGCTTCCCCAGCCATGTGGAACTGTGAGTTTTCCATTAAACCTGTTTCCTTTTTAAATTGCCCAGTCTCAGGTATGTCTTTACCAACAGTGTGAAAATGGGATAATACAGTGAACAACAATGAGATGCATTTTAAGCATCAGTTTTCCCCTTCTTTTATGTGCATCATTGCATCCTCAGTGCTTGAATACTGCCTGGCACAGAGATGGTATTTAATAAACATTTATTGACTTCTTCTGTGAAAGATGAGGATTTGGCTTACTTTTCTTACCCCTGCTCTCAAATATTTATAGCTTAATTATTATTTTTAATTTGTCTATTGATCTCTTCTCTAATTCAAATGTTATGTTTACACCATTTTTAAAAAATTGTATGTGCCCTCAACTGCTAACAGCATCACTCGCCTCCTGACTCATACAATAAAGATTCCCATGACTTTCCTCTACCTTTTCCTGCTTTCTGCTTCCCAGCATCTATCTTCTATAGTTTTACTTTTATATTGCTAAATTTATTGACATTTATATTCTGTTTCTGAAACCACAACCATGCTTTTCCTCCCTTGTGTCTCAGGATCAAATGTGATAATGGCTACAAACTGTTCAAATAAATGAAACTTTTGAAACCTCTGGTTTAAGACTACCATCTCAGAGGTTCCAGCAGCTAAATATCATCTGCTGAGTTGTCAGCTGAGGACTGTGGCCTGGACTTACCCTGTAGTTTTGTTTTATTTGGCATAGGTAATATTTTATACATTTGAGTCAGTATTTAAAAGCTACATGATTTTAGGATTACTCTTAAAGAGCAAGTGAACAGTATTTATCCTGTTTCTTCATTGTCAAATAATGTGCTAGGATTAGATTTCTTTTCTATAGGAACAATGTCACCATAGTTGGGTTGCTCCTAGGAAGAACGTTTCTAGCATCTTTGCACCCTTTGCGTCATAATGCTAGCATGTAAAGTTCCCCTTGTCCTGGAATTTTCTCCCCTTGGAGGTCTTCTATTTCCTGCTCCAGTCTGGATTAGATACTCTCGAGGTCTGCTGCATTTGAGGATGCTCCTTGTTTTTCTGGAACTCCTGCTATTCGAAGGCTGTATCTCCTGGAATGTTCTTTTATCTGCCTCTTTTCATTCATATTTTCTGTCCACACTTTCTTTCCTACACTTTAAAATATATTATTGCTTTTTCATTCTAGTAATATTATTATAAATCCGTAAGAATGCTTTGACATTCCCTAGTTGATACTTTTGCCAAGAATCCTAGCTTTATTTGATCTCTCTGATCATATCAGAGGTTTCTCTTCTGCTTCCTGAGTGATCTGTTTTTCTCTGATGTTAAATTTTCTATTTTCTTGTTTTGGTCATTATTCTCTTTCATTATTTGATTCTTCTCTTATATCCAATGATCCTTGGTTGTCCTTAAAGATGATTAGGTGATGGGGTGAGTAGGTGCTTTCGGGTGTTCTTTGCTATTATGTAAATAAGTGTGTTTTCTTTCAGGTCTCTGCCTTAATTGGTATTCTGACTAGGAGCTCTCTATGGAATGAGGCATGGGAGTGCCAGTGCATGATTTTTATTCCTTAGGGGGAGAGTTTGGTGGATGTAGTCTAATTGCTCTCAGCATCAGGATTCACTTCTTTCTAGTAAGTCTTATGTATGTATGTATGTATGTATGTATGTATGTATGTATGTATGTATGTACTGGCTGAAAATCTAACAACTACGTATTCCCTAGACTCCACAGCAGACATGATTTTGGGAGTAAAGTAGGTTCTGTGCATTAGATACAATTGTATCAGATTTGTAAAGTAGGAGAGAGAAAAAACCATCTTCCTACTGTGTTATGGCTCTTTTCTGCTGGCAATAAAGATGTTAGAGACGTATCTCTGCAGGAATGTTCCAATCTCCAATCACCAGCTTTCTGTTTGTCAGAGTGTAGGCAGGCACTCTTTACTGAGTCCTGTTTTTTGACCTGTGAGTTCATGAGCTTAATAGTTTTCATAGTTCTGTTGTTACAGAAGTAGCAATTGCTCTTGTGGATCAGTTCTGCACTGCTCTGGAAATCATTTCTGAAAGCCAATTGTAGATCCTGCTGCTCCATCACTTCCATTGATTTTATAATCACCTAATTCCCTTTATTTAATCTTGAGTTGCTTTAAAAAAACCAGAATTGTTTTTGTTTCAGTACTGACATCAGACAGACAGAATGAGCAGGTAGGGAACTGGAAATCAGGCTATAGATCCTTAAATGCCAGAATGGGGAAAATAAAGAAATTATCAGGAAAACATCTGCAGTAGTTTTCCTTATAATTTCTTTAGAGAGGAGCCATTTAGAATTGGTATAAGGCTTGGATAAATGCCTGATGCCTATGTCTGAGTTGTGATGGGGGAAGAATGGAGGGACATCTGCTCCAGTTGTTCTGTACACATGTCTTTGGTTGATTTTGCTGTTTTCAAACCTATATCTCACTCCTATCCTCCATTACACCTGCTGCTTTTAGGTTTCCATGAACAGATTGGGCAACTTTGGCCTTATAGTTCTTATATGGTGTATTCTGTCTCTCCTGTTTTTATTGAGAAATGCTCCAATTATCCTTCCGTCTTCCAGAAATTTGTTGAACTTCTTGACATACTAGTGACACTCCACAAGTATATCCTGATGGTTATGTCTATTCTTTCATTTCATTAGAATGTATGGAGACAGATGTTTTTTTCCAGTCTAGATCTTTAGCCAGGGTCTTACTTGAATTACTTGGTCTTCAGAAGCAGAAGCTGAAGAAGAAATGCTGTCTGTCATAAAAGTGATATATTTGGCCATTTAATATGTAAAAGACATCTAAATTTTAATAATTGGAAGTTTTTAAAAGCAATCTTTTTAAAGCTTATACCTTTTTTCTCCTTAGAGGAAAAACATTTTAAACCTTGAATGTTTTATTCCTGGCAGACAAGCAAACATCATCATTTTCTATTTAAACCTACACATCAAAATTGGAAAAATGTAAGGTTTTTTTAGTTAGAAGAAAACTTGTATGCAAATTTTGATGTTGCCACTTACAACTTTGGAAGGTGAAGCAAATTACTCCCTCTGAGCTTCAGTTTTTAAAACATTTTTAAATGTGGGTATGAATATTTACTATGCAATAGTCAAGTAAGAATTAAACATTATGAGGTAGACAAATGAAGATGACTACTATAGTGCCTACTATACAGTACTTGTTCATTTTTTTTTTTAAATGCTCTCCTTTGGATAACTAGAAAATTTTCTAAAAGTGACTTCCTTAATGTTGCTTCATGCACATAAAGATGTCTGTGAAGCATAGGAAAATCAAGTACCAAGAAAAATCTGCTAAAAACATGGAGAGTGAAGTTTACTGTTTTGCCCCAAGAAGGCATCATGGTAATATATACAGAAGATAAAATGGTTTAATATCTTCAAATCGTAATAGATAATAAAGACAATGGATTAAAAGTTCTAAGATGCATTGTAAACCTCATCTGAAATTTTTTAAAAGAAAATTGTAATCAAGCTAATAAAGTATACTGAATCTCAAAGATATCTCTAGCTTATCTTCTAATTCATTATCCTGAGCATTGATTGAATTCTTGTAGCTTCTGAAAGCTGTATAAAATCCATAATTTTGGAGATATAATTGAGGAAAGGATGGTATAAACAAATATCTAGCATAAAAGATCTATGTGGCCTTCTTTTATAATATTACTCTGAATTTTCTTTAGAAAGCATTTTAAAAATATTTCTCTTTGGGAGAAGTGGCACTGAAAGTCATCATCAGCATATGGTGATTATAATGACTAAAAGATAAGTTTTTATTCTTCACCATGACCTAGCCATCTAAATAAATTATTAGTTTCCCATATTATTAAGCTTAATGTCTTTAGGCATAATGAAATGTTCAGCCACAAACAAATAGACCTCTACTCTCTGCTTGAATCTTAAATGAGCCAATGAAAATGAAGTCCCTACTCCCAAGGTAACAACCTAGTAAGAGGTGGACCGAGAAAGAATATGACCTGTTTTTAATGGTTAGGAGAACTGGTACAAACACTTATTAGATCTCTGATCAGGAAATACTGCTTCTGAGATCACTGCTTTTCTTAAAATGTGATATTTAAGGTATGAATGAACTCCTTTGACTTCTCCCTTAAGTACACAAACAATTTGAGCAGGGCAATATGGGTAGATCATGAGCTAGAGACCATTGATAAAAGATAAGGCCAAAGCAGGAATACCTGAGTCCCGAGGAGATTGTACAAGTTTCCAGAGAGACAGAGAGAAAAAATTTCCTTTAAAAGATCAAGAATTAGCATAGACTTTTTAGCAGTACTGAAAGCTAGAAGGCTGTTCTGAAAATGCACAGTGAAAATGATTTCCAATCTAGAATTCTATACTATCAACCAAATGTAAACATAAAAATAAACATTTTCAGACACACAAGATGTGGAAAAAAACTCACATGCATCCTTTTCTAGGAAACTACTGGAGCATATGCTCCCACAAAACAGAGTAAACCAATAAAAGAGAATATATGGGATCCAGGAAATAGAAGATCTAGTACAAGGGAAAGGTAAAGAGAACTCCTAGGATGACGGCAAAGGAGAATATGAGGAAGATAACTAGAGTGCAACTTGACCAGGCTAAGCAAGTAAGAGGTGTCTGGAAGAGATGTCTCTGTGAAGATGGAATTGTTAGGGTTCCTGATGTATTGGGATATATTGAATAAAGATTTATATAACTGAGATATTTTTTAGGGAGGAAGCATAATAATTACATAAAAAGCCAATAAAAATAATATTTTTTGTAGGAAAGGAAAAGTATATATAGTATACTACATGGATCAGTCATAAATATCATTTACTTAATTATAATAAATAAATATCTGCCCAAAGATCAACCTGTCATATGCTGATTTCTTAGTACATCAAAATTTACTACTAATGGTTTGTAAATGTTGAGCATATTTCTATCAGCTATTTATAATATAATATGTGCATAAGTAATTACTCATCAATTATTATTATTTTTAAAGACAGAATCTCACTCTGTTGCCCAGGTTGAAGTGCAGTGGCACAATCATAGCTCTTGAAACTCCTGGGCTCAAGGGATCTCCCCACCTCAGCTTCCTGAGTGGCTAGAACTATGGGCTTGTACTACCACACCCAGTTAATTTAAGATTTTTTTTTAGAGACTGGATCTCACTATCTTGTCCAGATTAGTCTAGAACTGCTGGCCTCCAGTGATTATCTCACCTTGGCCTCCTAAAATGCTGGCATTACCGGCCTGAGCCACTATAGCTGGCCAATTATTTCTTATTATCTAAGCATAATTTTAGAGAGATCAAGTCAATGACCAAATTTTTGAGGATCTATGTTACATATTTAAAATGGAAATCATAAATATCTATATATAGTGAATAATTGATGGTAATTAAAAATATGTTTTAAGTGGATACTCATAAATACAACAATGCATGCTTTTATTATATACTTCTTCGATGAAAATGATTTTTCTTCGAAAAGAGTCAGTGCACTTCCATTTTGCCTGTCAATAAGATATTGTCAATAAGATATTGTCATTCACTACAACGGAGAGGATAAAAAATTGCAAATAATTTGCATCAAGATACTAATTAAAAAAGAAAATGCCATAATGGGATGCTGTATCAAATACTGCATTAAAGGATAGCAATCATAAATATTTGTGGTTGGTGGATGGAGGTAATGGGGATATACTCCTAAAGTAATACAATGCTGCCACTATAGTATAATAAAGTTATTTTTCCTTTTTTTTTTTTTTGAAACATACTCTTGCTCTGTTGCCCAAGCTGGAGTGCAGTGGTGCAGTCGGCTCACTGCAACCTCTGCCTTCTGGGTTCAAGCAATTCTCCTCTCAGCCCCCCGAGGAGCTGGGACTACCGGTGCACGCCACCATGCCCAGCTAATTTTTTTTGTATTTTTAGAAGAGATGGGGTTTCACCATGTTGGCCAGGCTGGTCTCAAACTCTTGACCTCTGCCTGCCTTGGGCTCCCAAAGTGCTGGGATTACCGGTGTGAGCCACTGTGCCCGGCCTTTTCCTTATGTTTTCTAATCAGATCTCTTTTGGCTACCTTATTTTAAAAATGTAGTGAATTAAAACAACATAAAAAAAGGTGAACTTAGAGGGTCAGAATAGTATAATCCAGTTATAAATCTAAGTGGTTTGACCATTTTCATTATAGGCAAAAGACTATTGGTTAACTTTCTAAAAACAAAACCATTTCTTTCATTTTTGAAATATAAAATCCTACATTAAGCCTTTTCTCAAGCAACTATTAAGAGAGCACTTACTGGAGAATGTACAAAAACTCTATTTTTGAGTAATTATATACCTAATGCCACTTGAACTAAAACATGTAAGAAAAATGTGTGCATTCTTCTTCATTTAAGGACTCATCTATGGTAAAAATGTATGACTTTTTTTCAAAACAAAAGCAGTGGGAACACGGGAGAAACATGCCTTCTTTATTGCTGAAATATATATTTTCAGTGGTTATACTCTTAAGGAAATCCTAAAGCTGTAATGCATTTGGTGTTTTTTTTTTCCTGTGACACAATAAGAATAAAATGGCAGCTCAGCATGAGACAACTATTATATACAACATCAGATATATTTTAGGTATTTGAAAGCCGGAAATTTTCTCTACCATGGGTTATGGTTTTAGCTTTATAACTGCCTTGCTGTGTGAAATTGGACAAGTCATTTAACCCTTCTTAATTTTCTTCCACCAAATCGTAAATGGCAATTATAAAACTCCATGGTATTTTATCTATGCATATACTTTGCTATTCTATACAGAAATATCCCTACTAATGGTACTTCCTGCAGGTCTGTCTAAAATGCTCAGGGAGTGACCTATAATCCAGCTCTCCACTTAGTGAATGTTACTCTTACCTGTGGAGTCCCTTATTAACAACATACTGACTCTGCCCTTCAAGCTGCCTGATATTTACACTCAAACACGACTACCCTGTCTATGCTTTCCTCTTGTCAGTGTGGTCTGTAGGTGCCACATTAAGGACACTTTTAGCAGCTATGTCAATCAGATCAAGTGATTCTTTTGTGGGCTTTTAACCTCAAGCAGAAATATAAGTTCTCTCACATTTACCACATTTACGACAATCCTCTTTGATTTACCACTGGGCAGGTGAGTGGCAACACATTATGGTCCTTTTGCCTTCCACTAATATTTCTAAGACTTTTTCGTATTTTTTTAAATTCCATATTTTATTTTAGATATAGGGGTTAGATGTGTAGGTTTGTTACATGGGTATATTGTGTAATGCTGAAGTTTGGTGTATGGATTCTGTCACCCAGGTAGTAAGCATAGTACCCAATAGGGAAATTTTCAATGCCTTCCCTGCTACAAGCCCCCTTTCATAGTCTGCAGTGTCTATTCCCATGTTATGTCCATGAGCGCTCAATGTTTAGCTCATACTTATAAGTGAGAACATGAGATATTTGGGTTTCTGTTTCTGAATTAATTCACTTAGGACAATAGCCTCCAGCTTCATTTGCATTTTGCTGCAAAGAATATGATATCCTTTTTTATGGCTGTGTAATATTCTATGGTGTATATGTACAATCATGATGGCCTATATGTATATTAAGAATTAAATAATAATATATATGCATAGTAAAATTATTTATGATAGAATCATAATTTTCTAAATGAATAAGTAACTCTAATTCATGAAAAAGTTGTCATGGCTTGATTTCCTGCAAAGTCATGGGTAGATCCTGAGTTATTACTGAAGCTAATATTATTTTCACTTATATAGCAGGTTGTAATATGCTCACCATTTTGCAAAACATTGGGAATGAAATTTGACCTATCAAGAAATCAAAGTATTACAGTTTGATACGTGTGTTTCTTTCTTGAGGTCTTTCAGAGGTTGCATGTATGTCAAGTAATTATCTTTTATATAGCAAAGTAAAGATTGCTTTATAGGCCGGGCGCGGTGGCTCACGCTTGTAATCCCAGCACTTTGGGAGGCCAAGGCGGGCGGATCCCGAGGTCAGGAGATCGAGACCACGGTGAAACCTCGTTTCTACTAAAAATACAAAAAATTAGCCGGGTGTGGTGGCGGGCGCCTGTAGTCCCAGCTACTCGGAGAGGCTGAGCCAGGAGAATGGCGTGAACCCGGGAGGCAGAGCTTGCAGTGAGCCGAGATAGCGCCACTGCACTCCAGCCTGGGCGACAGAGTGAGACTCCATCTCAAAAAAAAAAAAAAAAAAGATTGCTTTATAAAAGCTTTTAAGTTTCTGGAAACACGAGGAAATTTTGGTTTATGTGTAAGCCTCAGTGTCTTGTCCTTAATGCTAAAATTTCATAATTTTACTCGAGTAGGAAATATCAGACATGACTCTGGAACATACAGCCTTGTGTTAGCAATATCCTTTTTAGAAAATGCAGTTGGCATATGTAGCACCCCCAGAAAGAAAGAAACGTTGTGAAGATGCTCTATTCTGTTCCTGACCACTCTGAGTATCAGACTGCTATCTACTGTTTTAAGGATTTAGATTTTTGCCAGAGCCAAATATCCAGATATATCTATAGTAGGCTGGATTTTCTATCTTGGGGATTTAATAGCAGAATAAAAACAGTAATTGGGGGCCGGGCGTGGTGGCTTACACCTGTAATCCCAGGACTTTGGGAGGCTAAGGCGGGTGGATCACAAGGTCAGGAGATCTAGATTATCCTGGCTAACACAGTGAAACCCTGTCTCTACTAAAAATACAAAAAATTAGCCAGGCATGGTGGCGTGCGCCTGTAGTCCCAGCTACTCGGGAGGCTGAGGCAGGAGAATGGTGTGAACCTGGGAGGCGGAGCTTGCAGTGAGCCGAGATTGCGCCACTGCACTCCAGCCTGGGTGACAGAGCGAGACTCCATCTCAAAAAAAAAAAAAAAAAAAAAAAAGGAATTGGTAATGAGCATGTATTTAGGAATAAAACTATAAATTTTTTTAGTATTCATTGATACATATGTAAACATATATAAAACATATGAATATAACAGAATGATTTCTGACATCAATACCTAGTTATCTTCTTATCTTTCAAATATGGTACTTCCAGGGCAGTAAACTCATATTGTATTTAGATGGCACATCTTGCATTATTCTGTTCTCTTCATTCCACTTAGATGTATCCCATGTCATTTTTTGTACTACATTTTGATACTTGGATAGTCATTATTTTTATTATTAGTTGCCCCAAATTTTCAATCTTTACATCAACAAGTACTCAAAGTTGAGTCTAATACTGTAGCTTAGGTAAGTTCTGCAGTGATTTTTCTTCTTGCTAATATGCTCTACAAAATGCTGGCTCCCTGGTTTGTCTATTAATCCCAGCACTGACTTCTGTCTGTCAGGCTCTGCAGCTTTCATTTGATCTTGAATGTATGCTCTTGTGTTGGCTTTTGATACATAGATGTGACCAGGAAGACCCCTTTCTTGGGAAGAATCCCTTTTGAGTTGGAATTTTAGCTGAGGAATAGATGCAAAGGGCCATATTGCTTCATAAATAATAATATTAAAAATGACCAATATTTTCTGCTTATCATACTACTTACTGTTTATCAAGTGTTCATTTCTCACCTGGGTTTAGGCATTGGTAAGAACAGTAAAAATTCTGGTCCAAAAAATGTAATAAACATTTCTTAAATTCCATTTGGGTACTAAACACTATTCTGGGTCTTCCAACTTTTATTATCTTCCAGTCCTCAAAACAAACCTGGCTGATAGATAGTATTGTTATCTGTAAGATTAATAAACTACTTCTCAGACAGACAATGTGAACTTCCCAAGGTCATTCAGCTGGTAAATGGCTGTATTCAGGTGTCTTGACTGCCACTTCAATGATTCATAATCTATATGGTTTGGCTGTGTCCCCACCCAAATCTCATCTTGAATTGTAGCTCCCATAATTCTCAAATGTCATGGGAGGGACCCAGTGGGAGGTAATTCAGTCATGGGGGTGGGTCTTTCCCATGCTGTTCTTGTGATGGTGAATAAGTCTCATGAGATCTGACGGTTTTATAAAGGGAAATTCCCTTGTACATGGTCTCTTGCCTGCTGCCATGTAAGATGTGACTCTGCTCCTCTTTCGCCTTCCACTACGATTGTGAGACCTCCCCAGCAATGTGAAAATGTGAGTCAGTTAAACCTCTTTCCTTTACAAATTACCCAGTCTTCGGTATGCCTTTATTAGCAGTGTCAGAACAGACAAATACAATCACTTTGCAAAATTTGAGACCTTTTAAAATGGCACAGAATAGGGCTCATCTCAATGAATATTCTATGTGCACTTAAAAAGAATGTAAACTTCGCAGGGTAAGTTAGATGTTGTAACCTATACATAAAAATTATGTTAAAGTGGTTGATAGTGTTTGTCAGACTATGAATTTAATTTTATTATAATATCAGTTGCTGAGAGAGGGGTGGTAAAATTACTATGATTGTGGAATTATATATTTCTCCCTTGAGTTTTGTCTCTTCTTTTGACTTCATGTATTTTGAAGCTCTGTTATTAGGCACATACATATTTATGATCATTATGTCTTCCTGATGAATTGACCTGACCATTGTTATGAAATGTGCCACGTTACTGCTGGTAATATTCTAGCTTGTAGTCTATTTTTTCTGATATTTGTATAACCACACAAGCTTTCTGACCCTTCCTGTTTGCTTATTTACCTTCAGCCTAGTTGTATTTTTATACTAAAATGTGTCTCTTCTAGCTAATATATACTTGGATTTTGCTCTTTTTTAACCCATTTTTGATAATATCTGTCTTAAAATTGGCATATTTAGTTTGTTAACAATTAATTATTGCTGAAAGGATTGACTTTGGGCTCTGTACCAGTTTTTTATTTGGTTCTGTTTGTCCCATCTGTTTTTGTTCCTTTGTTTTTTTTCCTGCCATCTCTTGGATTACTGTAGTAATTTTTGCATATGATTTTAATGTAACTATTGACTTTTTAGCTATATCTCTTGCACTCTTTTTTTTGTGCTTTTTCTACAAATTACCATAAGCACCTACTTAGAAACAGTATTTGTCACTTAATGTAATGGGCAATAAACTTGCAACTATATAGATCTGATTCTTCTTCCTGTAATCCTCTGTGCTAGGTTGTCATATTTATTACATTTTCATACATTTTACAATCTCACATGATGATGCTATATATTTTTTTTAAAATGTCCTGTGGATTTTAATGAAATTAAAAGGAAATGTAGCTTTTTTATATTTGGTTCCCCACTTTTTATAAAAGCACTTTTAAGGCTTTTAATTTCTTCCTAAAGATCCAGGTTTTTATATGGTATATCTTCAGCCTGTGGAACCCCCTTTATCATTTATTTTTATTTTTCCCCACTCATATTTCTTATTTTTATTGTTTCTGGGCCATTGGTTTTAAGTGTATAGTTTTTCTGTAAACAACAGACATCTGGATTTATTTTTTAATCTAATTTGAGACTTTAAAAAATAATTTCAGCTTTTATTTTAGATTCAGGTGGTACATGTACAGGTATGTTACGTGGGTATAGTATGTGATTCTGAGATTTGGGATACGAATGGTCCCTTCACCCAAGTAGTGAGCATAATATCCAATAGGTAGATTTCCAGCCCTTCCCCTCCTCTGGTAGTCCTCAGTGTCTATCGTTCTCATCTTTATGTTCACATGTACCCACTGGTTAGCTACCACTTAAAAGTGAGAACATGCAATATTTGTTATTTTTTGTTTGTTTGTTTCTCCACCTAGCATAATAACCTCCAGCTGCATCCATGTTGCTGCAAAGGACATGATTTTATTCCTTGTTATGGGTGTATAGTATTTCTTAGTGTTCTATGTACCACATATTTAAAATCCAATGGCCTGTTGATGGGCACCTAGGTTGCTTCCATGTCTTTGCTATTGTGAATGATGCTGCAATAAACATACGAGTATCTATTGTCTTTTGGCAAAATGATTTACTTTTTATATACCCAGTAATGGGACTGCTGGGTCAATTGGTAGTTCTGTTTTAAGTTCTTTGAGAAATTTCCAAACTGCTTTCCCCATCATTTGTTACAGTAGTGAATTTCTGTTGACAATGAATTCTCTTAGTTTTACTTTTAGAATAAAGTATTTTTACTTTTATTCTTAAAGAATATTTTCACTGAGTATAGAATTTTTGATTTTTTTTTTTTAGTTTCAGTAGTTCAAATAATACTTTTCCACTATTTTTTGACTTAGCCATTTCTGATGAAGAGTTATTGGCCATTCAAGTTGTTGTTCCCTTACCATTTTTCTCTGACTGCCTTCATGATTTTATCACTCAGAAATCTGACTGTGATGTGTTTAGGAGTTGTTCTCTTCATATTTATTCTGCTTGGGGTTCACTGAACTTCTTGAATATGCACATTTATTTTTTGCCAAATATGGGAAAGTTTTCGTCACTATTTGTTCAAATATTTTTGTGCTTTAAAGAATTACTTCTTCTGGAACTGCAATTATGTACGTTAGCACTTTTGCTTTTGTCCAAAAGTTCTCTGAGTTACTATTCACCTTTTATCTATCTTTTTTTGTTCTGTCTTGGTATTAGGTAACTTGTATTGATCCATTTTAAGGCTCATTTATTTTTCTGTCATCTCCATTCTGGTTTTAAGTAAACTCAATTTAAGAAATCTCAAATATTGTCCTTTTCAGTTCTAAAATTTGCATTTGGGGTTTAAAAATCACTTTTTAATTCTTCTCCAAGATTTTTTTTAAAACAATTTCTCATTGTGATACTATTTTTACTGAGAATAATTATAATAATTCTTTTAAAATCCTTTTGTGATAATTTTACTACTTGGTTTTTCTTGTGATATGTCTCAGTTGATTGTATTTTCTCTTGATCTGGGCTAGACATTTCTGATTCTTCATGTGTCAAGTAATTTAGAATTGTGTCTGGGGCATTGTGAATGTTATAGAGATTGAATTTGGCTGTATTTCTCTGAAGTATGTTGATATAATTAATTGGTTGGAGTCAAATTGTAAACTCTGCCTCTTAACTGGCAGCTCAGATCTCTGTTCAGTTTTTTCATCTTTAACCTGTGCTGCTCTGAGTTTGCCTAGTGCATTTGTAGTTTCAGGGGCCAAATACATGGACAGGGTTTCTGAGGAGAATTTGGGGCTCAAATCTGTGCCTTTTCATTTCCCTGATTCCTCCCCTATGTATGAATATCTATAATTTACCTGAACTTTTCTCTGATTTTCTAGGATAGAAAGACTGTGGATCTTTCTGTTGAAATTTTAGCATATTTTATGGTTCCAACTTCAGTTTGCCCATAGGGGAAAAGCCATGAAAACTGAAAATGCACTCCATTCTAGCCCCTTTTGGCCCTGTAGAATCTTAGCCTTACTGAAAGCCTTATTTTGCATTATTGTCTAAACTGTTGTGGGCTTTAAAAAATATTTTAGTATCATAACTTAGAATTTCACAATATCATGATTTCATTTTATATTCAAATACAAACTATTTCATGATAATTAAATCTTTCCAAAGATTCCTTTAGACACTTTCCCTTGTAAATTATACTCAAATACTGATAGAGTGATTTCACAAGTACCAAAATAAAATATTTTTTCATTTTGGGCATTTAAATTAACTAAATGTATTATCACACTCTATTAGAATGCTATACATTGTGAAGCAAGCTTAAAGTTTATAAAGCAGCTTTTTCAGTACAAAAGCTTCAATGGGAACTTTGTTTCTGTGAAGACCAAAGATTTGTGATCTATGTTGGTGGTGATCATAGAAGAAAAATCAAGAGAATAAATTATTGTGTCAAAATTACCCTTATAGGCAGTGTTTTTGATGTCATAGAGCAATCTTGGCTTCCCTTTCTTCTTATAATGGTATCAGATTCTCATTGTTAAAGAATTCCTCACCCCCAGCTACTCTATTACTCTGGAATTTGTAGAAAGGTCAGTGAGTCTCAGGAGTTGTGATTACTTTTTCTAGCTGACATTTATTGATCTCATTACCTTCATGCTCATATTTCAAAAAAATTTTTTTCATTCTGTTACCATTTCAAAGATGACAGAAATGCTGCAGTGCTCAATGTATTAGAACTGTATGTAATTAAAATTTGTACTCTGTGTTTCATCACAATCTCACTGTCAGAACCACAGCATGTATTGTTTATAAATTAGATTGTTATAATTAGAACCCACAATGTGCATAAAAGAAGGCTGAATTTATATGCTAACATATTTTATATCTTTTCATGAAAATGAATGTTGTAGAATCTTTGGGAATAAAACATTTTACTAGTACTGAATGGCTCACTTGACTCTAGCCATTGCCAGTGCTTTGTCTTAAATGATTGCTTTTGCAAAATCATTTCTAAAAAAGATTCTAGAGACAAGGAATATTAAAGATATGTGAATAAAGATGATTAAGTAAACTATACATAACCGTGTTTTAATTTTCCTAAGACTGAGCCATAATTAGGTTTATTATAAATATATAGATTTATAATATATATAATACGTTCAAATATTTAAACTCACAGTTCTAGCCCAATTTTACTTGTCTACATTTAAAAGAAAAACTTTAAAAGGATGCTGAAATAGTTTTTAAAAAGGTTTATTTGCATGAGGTAGATTTATGAACAGTTTTTCTTTTGTCTGTTTAAGCAGCAGTTGTACATACTGAATTCCTTCTTCCTATTTGCCAAGAGACCATCCAACCAGAAAGATTTAAAAATTCTATGAAAGTCAAGAATAGGCACAGGACATTCAGCTGTCATGATGAATCAGAAAACTAATCTATGAACCATTTCCTGGAGGTTATTTTAGATGGATTAATTTACAGAGCACCCCAATTTACAGAGGCTAATAAGTTATAGTTGATAGTTATGATCAAAACCATTGTTAGATAGGTATGCCATTGTTTATGTATACATCTTAGTCCTTTGGGCCATAGATTTGGCCCCTATTAATTCACTTCTGAGGATTATTAAATTCTTTATTCTGATTTCTAATTTGAGAGATAAAATTCAGAGAAGCATGTTTTGCCTCTCACTGCTGGTTCATCAGTTTTAAGGACCTACTGATACTCTGTAACCTAAAGTTTGTTCATATTTCTGATAAATTTGCAATCTCTTTCTTTACTTGTGTTTATTTAAAGATTACTGACACATGACATTCATCAGTCTCAGGCAAATGCTAACCTCACTGCCAAATACAAAGACATAATCATTTTTGACTTCTGCATTAGGCTCAAAAAAATTCTGGATTGAAATATTCACTAATCATAATAGAATATGCTAATTCCAAGAAATAAGTGTATTTATGTGCCATTTTATAAGGTCAGCCTAATATTCCTGAAGAAAACATCCCCATGTTCTTTCTTATAAAATGACTTCTTCTTATTTTTAATGACAAGCATGTTTTATGATGTGTGGATAATATATGTGAAGTTCAGAGATTCTCTGTGTAATTAATGAATTAATCTAGGTGGGAGATAAACTAGTTTTAAAAAGAAAATGAGTCTATTTTAATAACATTCATGTCTTCAGATGTTGGATGTTTGTCAGAAACCAGAACTTTCTTTGTCAACCCAAGACATTTTTTTCAGCAGGTATTATTATGGATAAAGTGGATTATTTGAAATCAAATCAACAAATTTACTGACTAGTACCATAGGTTAGGTACCATGCTGGCTGTAGTAGAAAATATGAAGATGCTGGCACCAAGTACTGGGCTAGTCAGTTATAGATATTATTTTATTTATTCCCAACAATGTTGAAGGGGGTATTAGTTCCATTTTATAGCTGACAATATAGGCTGATGGTTAAGAAATAGTAGAGAAATTATTAGATGCCAGCAATACCAAAATGCAAAGCCCTTTGGTTTATGGTAGCATCTTCATATTTCTTTGATCATATGTATACTCTGAATGAAGTATGAAAACTATGCTCCCCCTCATGCATGTTTAAGTTGAAACCCAAATTTTTTTCATCACAAATAAGTTATTATAAATAATGTGCTTTTGACATATTGCAAATATTGGCATTTAAAAATTTATCTCCAGATCACTCACTTAAAAATGTCCAGTTGCATCTAAATATCACAATGATTTGATGCTCTTCATCATGTATTTTTTAGAAAGTACACACACATATTATTTATGTCATAGAAGTGAATGGCTGTTAAAATTTGTGTCAGCTGGGGTTCTCCAGAAAAACAGCACCAACGGGATATACAGAGAGATATGTAAGAGCAGATTTATTACCGGGGTTGGCTCATATGGTTGTAGAGTCCCACAATCTTCTGTCTGCAAGCTGGAGAACCAGGAAAGCAGAGAAAGCAGAGGGAGTAATTTGGTCTGAGGAGAATGTGGTTGAGGTTGGTGATGGTGTTAGAGCTGGTCTGAGTCCAAAACTCTGAGAACCAGGAGCACTGAAGTCCAAGGGCGAGAGAAAAATAGATGTCTCAGATCAGGCAGAGTGATCAAATTTGCACTCTTTCTGCCTTTTTGTTTGTATACGGGGCCTTAATACATTGAACGATGCCTGCTCACATGGGCTAGTGTGATCTTCTTTACTCATCCTACTAGTTCAAATACTGATCCCCTTTGGGAACATCCTCACAGACACACCCAGAAATAATGTTTACCCAGAGCTATATGGGAATTCCTTACCCCAGTCAAGTTGACCCATGAAATTAACCATCACATAGTTACATGGTCAATAGAAATAACCTTTGGTTATAACCCTTTGGTCAATAGAAACAATCCCTGCCTCTGCAATTTTTCTGTCCACTCAGTTAATATTAATACTTCTACCATTTATGCTGGTTTTTATTTGGCAAACTTTTATATATTCTTATATTTTTAACATTTGTGCAGAATTTTGTTTTACATATATCTCTTCTAGGCAGAATATATTTTTAAATTTTTTAAATTTTAAATTTTTGTTGGTATATAGTAGAGATATATGTTTATGAGTGTATATATTTATAGAATACATGAGATATTTGATACAAGCATTCAATGTGCAATAATCATATCAGGGTAAATGGAGTATCCATCACCTCGGGCATTTAACCTTTCTTTATGTTACAAACAATCCAGTTATACTCTTTTAGTTATTTGAAAATCTACAATAAATTATTGTTGACTGTAGCCACCCTGTTATGTTATCAAATACCAAATCTTATTCATTCTATCTAGCTATATTTTTGTGCCCATTAACCATCCCCATTTCCCTCTCCACCATTACCCTTCACAGCCTAGGTAACTTCATTCTGTTCTCTGTTACCATGAATTCAATTGTTTTAATTTTTAGCTTCCACAAATAAGTGATAACATTCTATGTTTGTCTTTCTGTGCCTGGCTTATTACACTTAATATAATGACCGCCAATTCCATCCATGTTTTTGCAAATGATAGAATCTCATTCTTTTTCATGGCTTCATTGTAAATATGTATCACATTTTCTTTATTCATTCATCTGTTGATGGACGCTTAGGTTACTTTGAAATCTTCACTATTATGAATAATGTTGCAGTAAACATGAGAGTGAAGATATCTCTTCGATATACTGATTTCCTTTCTTTGGGGATATACCTAGCAGTGAGATGTCTGGATTATATGGTAGCTCTGTTTTAATTTTTTTGAGGATCCTCCAAACTGTTCTCCATAGTGGTTGTACTAATTTACATTACAACGTTTGAACCGACAGTGTGCAAGGGTTCACCTTTCTCCACATGCTCTCCAGCATTTTTTATTGCTTGCTTTTTGGATATAAGGCATTTTAATTGGAGTGAGATGGTATCTTATTGTAGTTTTAATTTGCATTTTTCTAGTGATCAACGATGCAGAGCACATTTTCCTATGGCTGTTTGGCATTTTTATATCATTTTTAAAGAAATATCTATTCAAATATTTTATCCCTTTTTAATCAGATTTTTAGATATTTTTCCTGTAAGGTTGTTTGAACTCATATATTCTGGTTATTAATCTGTTGTCAGATGGATAGTTTGCAAGTATTTTCTCCCACTCTGTGGGTTGTCGCTTCACTTTGCTGACTGTTTCCTTTGCAGTGCAGAAGCTTTTTAAATTCATGTGATCGTATTTGTCAATTTTTGCTTTGGTTGCCTGTACCCATGGAGTATTACTCAACAAATCTTTGCCCAGTCCCATATAACGGAGAGGTTCCTTAATGTTTTCTTTTAGTAGTTTCATAGCTTGAGGTCTTATATTTAGGTCTTTAATCCATTTTGATTTGATTTTTGTATATGTTGAGAGACAGGGGTCTAGTTTCATTCTTTTGCATATGGATATCCAGTTTTCCCAGCACCATTTATTGAAGAGACTGTCATTTCCCCGGTGTATGTTCTTGGCGCCTTTGTCAAAAATGAGTTAACTGTAGATGATGGATTTGTTTCTGAGTTCTTTTTTCTGTTCCACTGGAACAGAAAACTACTTCTAGATGAATATTGGCGCAAAAATCCTCAACAAAGTATTTGCAAACCAAATTCAAAAATAAAATAAAAGATCATTGGAAGAGAAAAGGGAACCCAAAAACAAATCCATACATCTACAGTGAACACTAAGCATTCTGTTGGATAATACCATACTGTTTTCATGTTAATACCATGCTGTTTTGGTTACTATAGCTATATAGAATAATTTGAGGTCAGGTAATGTGATTCCTCCAGTTTTGTTTTTTTTGTTTTGCTTTGCTTTTGCTCAAGATAGCTTTGACTATTCTGGGTCTTTTGTGGTTCCATGTAAATTTTAGGATTGTTTTTTGTATTCTGTGAAGAATGTATTAGCATTTTAATAGGGATTGCATTGAATTTGTAGATTGCTTTGGATACTATGGGCATTTTAACAATATTGATTATTTTAATCCATGAACATAGTGACCTATTCAATTTCTTTTATCAATGTTTTATAGTTTTCATTGTAGAGATTTTTCACTTCTTTAGTGAATTCCGTTATTTTATTTTATTTGTAGCTATTGTAAATGGGATTACTTTCTTGATTTCTTTTTCAGATTGTTTGTTGTTGGCTACAAACATGCTACTGATTTGTGTATGTTGATTGTGTATCCTGCAACTTTACTGAATTAGTTTATTCTCATAGATTTTTGGTGGTGACTTTAGGTTTTTCCAAATATAAGACTATATCATCTGCAAACAAGGATAATTTTATATCTTCCTTTTCAATTTGGGTATCCTTTATTTCTTTCTCTTGTCTGATTGCTCTAGCTAGGACTTCGAGAACTATGTTGAATAATAGTGGTGAAAGTGGGCATCCTTGTCATGTTCCAGATCTTAGACGAGAGGCTTTCAGTTTTTCCCTATTCAGTATGATACTAGCCGTGGGTATGGATTGTGTTGTATATGGATTTTATTGTGTTAGGGTATGTTTCTTCTGTAGCCGATTTTTTAAGAGTTTTTATTCTGAAGTGATGTTGGATTTTATCAAATGATTTTTCAGCATCAATTGAAATGATCATATGGTTTTTGTCCTTCTCTCTGTTGATATGATGTATCACATTGATTGATTTACATATGTTGAACCATCTTTGCATCCTAGTATAAATCCCACTTGGTTATGGTGAATGTTTTTTTTTTTTTTTTTTGAGATGGAGTCTTGCTCTGTCGCCCAGGCTGGAGTGCAGTGGCACAGTCTCGGCTCACTGCAAGCTCTGCCTCCTGGGTTCACACCATCCTCCTGCCTCAGCCTCCTGAGTAGCGGGGAATACAGGTACATGCCGCCACGCCTGGCTAATTTTTTGTATTTTTAGTAGAGACGGGGTTTCACTGTGTTATCCAGGAGAGATCTCCATCTCCTGACCTGGTGATCCACCTGCCTTGGCCTCCCAAAGTTCTGGGATTACAGGCATGAGCCACTGCACCTGGCTGCATGATCTTTTCAATGTATTTTTGAATTTGGTTTGCAAATATTTTGTTGAGGATTTTTGTGCCAATATTCATCTAGAAGTAGTTGTTTTGTTCAATGTTCTTCCTTTGGTTTTGATATCAGGGTAATACTGGACTCATTAAGTGAGTTTTGAAGTATTCCCTCCTCCTTTCTTTTATAAATGCTTGGTAAAAATTGTCAGTGAAGCCATCAGGTCCTGGGCTTTTCTTTCCTGTGAGACTTTTTATTATGGGTTTGATCTTATTATTGGTCCATTCAGTTTTTGGATTTCTTTGTGGTTCAATCTTTGTACGTTGTTTATGTCTAGGAAATTATCCATTTCTTCTAGGTTTTCCAATTTATTGCGATATAGTTGCTCATAGAAGCCTCTAGTGATCCTTTGAATTTCTGCAGTATCAGTTGTATTATAATATCTCCTTTTTCATCTCTGATTTTATTTATTATAATCTTCTGTCTTTTTTTTTTAGTCTGCCTAAAAGTTTGTCAATTTTATTTTTTCAAAAAAACTTTGTTTCGTCAATCTTTTGTATTGTTTTCTTCACTTCAAATTCATTTATTTCTACTCTGATTTTTATTATTTCTTCTACTAATTTTTGGTTTGGATTGCTTTTGCGTTTCTAGTTCTTTAAGGTGCATGGTTAGGTTATTTATTTGAAGTTATTTTTCTTTTCTCATGTAGGTATTTGTAGCTATAAACTTTCCTCTTGCTACTGCTTTTACTGTATCTCATAGGTTTTGGTATGTTGTGTTTCCAATATCATTGGTTTTAAGAAAATTTTCAATTTTTTTCTTAATTTCTTCATTGACCGACAGGTCATTCAGGAGCATATTGTTTAACTTCCATTTGTTTTTATAATTTCCAAAATCCTTTTGTTATTGTTTTCAGGTTTTATTCCATTGCAGTCAGAGAAGATATTGGATGTAATTTCATTTTTTTTAAATTTTTTAAGACTTACTTTGTGGCCTGACATACGGTCTATCCTTGAGAATGATCCATGTACTGAGGAAAGCATGTGTGCTCTGCAGGCATTGATGAAATGTTCTGTAAATATCTATTAGGTCCATTTGGCCTATAGTGCAGACTAAGTCTGATGTTTCCTTGTTTATTCTCTGTCTGGATGATCTGTCTAATGCTGAAAATCAAGTGTTGAAGTTTCCAGCTATTATTGTATCAGGATTTATGTCCCTCTTTAGCTCTAACAATATTTGCTTTATATATCTGGGTGTTCTAGTGTTGGGTGCATATATATATTTACAATTGCTATATCCTCTTGCTGAATTGATTCCTTTATCATTATATAATGACTTTCTTTGTCTCTTCTTATAGTGTTTTTAATCTATTTTGTCTGATATAAGTATAGCTACTACGGCTCTTTTTTTTTTTTATTTCCCTTGGCATGGAATATCTTTTTCCATTCCATTATTTTCAGTCTCCGTGTGTCTTTATAGGTGAAGCATATTTCTTTTAGGTAACGAATTGTTGGGTCTTGTGTTTGTGTCCATTCATTCATTCTATGACGTTTGATTGGAGAGTTTAATCCATTTACATTCAATATTGTTATTGATAAGTAAGGACTTACTCTTGCCATTTTGTTATTTGTTTTTTGGTTGCTTTGTGGTCTGCTTTTCCTTCTTTCATTCCTTCCTGTCTTTCTTTCAGTAGAGGTGATCTTCTCTGGTTGTATGTTTTAATTTTTTCCTTTTTCCTTTTTTTTTTTTGCATCTGTTTGATTTTTTATTTGAAGTTACCATGGGGTTTGCAAATAATATAAGCCATTATTTTATACTGATGACAACAAATTGTTGCATGAACCAATAAACAAACTAAAAAACAAGCAAAGATACAACTAATAAAAACTCTACACTTTAACTTGGTCCCGCTGCTTTTTTTAAAAACTCTTTATTGTTTGTATTTATATTTTACTGTACTGACTGTGTTGAAGAATTGCTGTAGTTATTTTTTTGATAGATTCATATTTCAGCATTTTTACTCAAGATATAAGTAGTTTACATACTACAATTACTGTGTTATAATATTCTGTGTTTTACTGTGTACTTACTATTACCAGTGAGTTTTATATGTTCAGATGGTTCCTTATTGTTCATTAACATCCTTTTCTTTCAGATTGAAGAACTCCCTTTTGCATTTCTTGTAGGACAGGTCTGGTGTTCATAATGGCCCTCAGCTTTTGTTTGGAAAAGACCTTATTTTTCTTTTACATTTCAAGGATATTTTTGCAGCATGTGCTATTCTAGGATAACAATTTTTATTCTTCAGTACTTTAAATATGTCATGCCTCTCTCTCTTCTGGCCTGTAAGGTTTCTACTGAAAAGTCTGCTGCCAGCCATATTAGAGCTCCATTGTATGTTATTTGTTTCTTTTTTTCTTGCTGCTTTTAGAATCCTTTCTTTATCCTTGGGAGTTTGACTGTTAAATGTCTTGACGTAGTCTTCTTTAGTTCAAATCTGCTTGTTATTCTATAATCTTCTCGTACTTGAATGTTATATCTTTCTCTGGGTTTGGGAAGTTTTTTTTGTTGTCCCTTTGAATAAAATTTCTCTCTCTCTCTCTCTCTCTCTCTCTTTCTTTCTGCTCTTTAAGACTAATAACTTGCTGGGCGCAGTGGCTCACGCCTGTAATCCCAGTACTTTGGGAGGCCGAGGTGGGCAGATCATGAGGTCAGGAGATCAAGACCATCCTGGCTAACACGGTGAAACCCTGTCTCTACTAAAAATACAAAAAAAAATTAGCCGGGTGTGGCGGCATGCGTCTGTATTCCCAGCCACTCGGGAGGCTGACGCAGGAGGATGGCATGAACCCGGGAGGCGGAGCTTGCAGTGAGCTGAGATCGCGCCACTGCACTCCAGCCTGGGCGACACAGCGAGACTCTGTCTCAAAAAAAAAAAAAAAAACACACACAAAAACTAATAACTCTTGTATTTATGCTTCATTCTTTTTATCCTTTTTTCTTTTGTGTCTTCTGGCTGTATATTTTCAAATAACCTGTCTTCAAGCTTATTAATTCTTTATTCTGCTTTATTAATTCTGCTATTAAGAGATTCTGATGCATTCCTCAATATGTAAATTGCACTTTTCAACTTCAGAATTTCTGCTTGATTCTTCTAAATTATTTCAATCTTGTTGTTCAATTTATCTAATACCAATCTGAATTCCTTTTTTGTGTTATCTTAAATTTCTCGGAGTTTCCTTAAAACGGCCATTTTGAATTCTCTGTCTGAAAAGTCACAAATCTCTGTTTCTCCAGGAGGTTACTGGTGCCTTATTTAGTTCATTTGGTAAGGCCATATTTTTCTTTTGGGTATTCATTAGTGTCTGGGCATCGAAGAGTTAAGTATTTATTGTAGTCTTTGCAGTCTGGGCTTGGTTGTAACTATTCTTCATGTCAAGACTTTCCAGGTATTTCAAGAAACCTGGGTGTTGTGACCTAAGTTTTTTGTCATTGCAGCCATATTTGCATGAGGGAGCACCCTAAGCCCAGTAACGCTGTGGTTCTTATAGACTCATAGAGGTACCACCTTGGTTGTCTTGGATAAGATGTGGAAGAATTCTCTGGATTACCAGGCAGAGAGTATTGCTTTCTTTTCTTACTTTCTCTGAAACAAATGGAGTCTCTCTCTGTGCTGAGCTGGCTGGGGCTGTGGGAGGGGTGACACAAGCATACCTGTGGCCACCATCACTGGGAGTGTGCTGGATCAGTTCTGAAGCCAACACAGCACTGGGTCTTATCCAAGGCCTGTGGTAATCACTGCCTGGTGACCACTTATGTTCACTCAAGGTGCTGGGTCTCTACAATCAACAGGTGGTGAAGCCCAGCTGGGCTTGTGTCCTTCCTTTCAGGGCAGAGAGTTCCCTCAGCCCTGGACAGGTCTAGAGGTGCCATCTTGGAGCTAGTGCCTGGGGTTGGAAACCTTAGGGATCTACCTGATGCTCTAATCTACTGTGGCTCAGCTGGCATAAAAACCTCAAGATAAAGTTCTTCTGACTCTTCCCTCTCATTTCCACAAGCAGAAGAGTCTCTCTCCATGGCCACCATCACCCAAAACCTGTGGCAAGAACTACCGAGCTATCACTGATGTTCACTCTTCAGTCAGCTTTTAGTGAATGCTTCTCTGCCTGGGACTCTCCCTTCAGGGAAGTGGGCTCCCCTCTGACCCAGGGAAGGTCCAAAAATGCCATGCAAGAGCCAAGACCTGGAAATGGGGACCCCAAGAACCTGTTTGATGCCTTACACCACTGTGGCTGCACTGGGTACCTAAGCTGCAAGGCAAAGTCCCCTTTACTCTTCCCGCTGTTTTTCTCAAGCAGAAGGAGTCTCTCCACATATCTACCACAGCTGGGATTGTGCTGGGTCATATCTGAAGCTAGCACATCTCTACGTCTCATCCAAGGCCCACGGTGAGTATTGCCCGACTACCACTGCCGATTATTTGGAGTCGAAGGGCTTTTCAGTCATTAGGTGATTAATCCTGCCAGGACTGGATCCTTCCCTTCAAGGCAGAGGGTTCCCTTCTGACCCAGGGTGTGTCTAGAAATGTTTTCCAGGAGCAAGGGCCTGGAATGGGAGCCTCAGAACTCTGCCTGGCACCGTCTTCTACTGTGGCTGAGCTGGTGTCCGAGTTGCAAGACAAAGTCCCCTTTACTGTCCCCTCCCCTTTCCTCAAGCAGAGGAAAGGAGTCTCTCTCAGAGCTGTGAGCTACTTCCCTGGGGTTAGGGGAAGGGCGATGCAAGCACTTCTTTGGCCACCCCAGTTGGTGTTTCACAGGGTCATGTACCCCCCAAGTCCACTGGCTCCAAGTCCAGCACAGTACCAGGACTTTCCCAGGAATTGCAGTCTTTGTGGCCTAGACTGCCTCTCAAGTTTATCTGGGACTCAAGAGCACTTTCTCTGTGGCGGCAAGGCTTGCTAGAAGTGAGGTTCCTATTGTTGAGATGGGTGATTCCCCTCTGGCTATGCTGTTCTAAATGCTCCCTCTGTGGGCATCAGCTGAGTTCTGTCTGATATTGCTTTCCACCCTGACAGGGCAGCACTAACTTCCAAGGCAAAGTCCTGTAATCACTACACTCTTCCTCCCCTAAGTGCACAGATTCTCTCCTACACCACATGGCTGCTGCCAGGGGATGGGGGAGGGGTAGCATCGGCAATTCAAAATGGTCTTTGCTATCTTCTTCAGTGCTTCTTTCAGTGATACGAAGCTAAAACCAGGTACTGTGATTAATCACCTGATTTTTGATTCTCATAAAGGTGCTTTTTTCTGTAGGTAGTTGTTCAATTTGGTGTTCCTGTGGGGAGAATGATTGGTGGAATCTTCAATCTAGACATCTTGCTCCACCTGCTCCTCCTATTCCTTTAATCTTTAAACCAAATCAGACAAATCAATTTTTAAATAAATTTAAATGAATCATATACATTGATATAACAGATTCCTGTTGTACTAGTTTTCAGTCACTGAGTAACAAATTACTGCACACATAATGGCTTAAAACAATACCAATTTATGATCTCACTATTATGTAGTTATAAGGTCAGGAATAGAGTGACTGGATTCTCTGTTCACTGTCAAGCTGGCTGTGTTTTCATTTGAAGATCAGGGTACTCCTCCAAACTCATTCACATTGTTGGCAGAGTTCAGTTCCTTAATGGGTATCTGCTAAGGTATCACTCTCGTCTCTTTAAAGGTCCTCTAGGTCCCTTGCCACATGACCCTCTTCCTCTTCAAAGACAGCAATTTGGAACTTCCTGCATGTCAAATACCCATTCTCAAATTTGAAACTCTTCTTTACGAACAGGGCTCACCTACCTAGGTTAAGCCCACTGAGGATAATCTGCCCTTATTAAGGTCAGCTGTGCCAGTTATCATACCCTAATCGTGGAAGAGACTATTCCATCACATTCACAAAGCCTGCCCACCATCAATGGAGGGGTTTATACAGAGGTGCACACTGAAAGGCGGGAATAATGGGAACATCTTAGAATTATGCCCAGCACAGTTGTCTTTACTTTTGTAATCTTACTTTACAATCTATTTAGGCCTCTTAATTTTTTTCTAAGGAAATTTTACTTTATTAAAAACCTTTATACTATAAAGATAGTTTGAACAGTGGTCAAGAGTATGATAATCAAGGGCATAATTTTAGAGCCATTATTTAGACTTAAATCATAGCTCTTACTACTTAGGTGAAATGGGGCAAGTTATTTAACCACTCTTGCCTCAGTGTCTCATCTGTAAATGAGAATAGTATTACCTGCTCCATAGGGCTGTTTTGATGACTAAGTGAATTAATATGCACAAGACACACACAATACAGTCCAAAAGAATAACAGTTATTAAGTGTTAGCTATTAGTATTTGTCTTTCACAGTTACATGGAAGATATGAATTCTGTTTTGTAATCTACTAGATTTAGTTATACATTGAAGCTATGTTTATCTAGCTACCCATACATGCATTTGCTATTATGGATGTCCTAGTCTTTATTAATATTCTATTGCATTAATATTAACATTTTTATTAATAGAATTAATATTAATGTTGATGTTCTATTTTATATCATGGCTCTATGACAGAAAAATTGAAGAAAGTGGAGGTGCCTGCAAAGTTATCTATACAGAAAGGAGATACAAAGGCAATACAAACTCCTGAGATGAGAGATGGCTAGATGCGTCCTGAGCAATAGCAAATTTGTCAGTGTGGCTGGAAGTGAACAAGGAGGGAGTGGTAAGAGATGAGATCAGAGAGAGATCTTATTTGTCTAGATCATGTAGGGTCTTGTGCTTTGGCTTTCACTCGGAGGAAGCTAGAAAGCCATTGAAGGTTTTAAAGCAAACATGACATAATCTGTATTTTGTTTTAAAAAGAAAACTGTCATTACTGTATCACACTACATTGAAACAAAGGTAAGAGAAGCAGCCAAGATAGTTGAAGTGCATAACAGTAGCTTAGACTAGAGTAGTAGATATGGGGGTAGTTAGAATTAGATTATCTTGAACTATTAGATTCTGGATATTTGAAGAAAAGGTTGAGAGTATTTATAGTTAGTTGTATATAGTTATGAGGAAAAGCAAGAATTAAGTTATGCCTATAAATGTTTTGATCTCAGAAATTAGAAAAAAAATAGAATTGCCATTTACTGATATATAGGACTATGAGAGGGAAAGATGTGGAAGAGATCAAGAGTCAGTTTTAAACATGTTGCCTCTTAGTTGCCTAGCTGCAGATGTTAAGAAAACAATTTGAACATATTCATTTGGAGTTCACAAGTCAGGTTTGGCTTGGAGATGCAAGTTAGCAATTTTTCAGGAGATTGACAGTATTTGTAGTTATGAGTTTATGTGAGGTCTCTTAGGGAGTGAACATAGATAAAGAGGACACAAGTACAGGAAGAGTCCTAAGGAATATCAATGTTGCAGATAATGAAGGAAGAGAGAAAGAAAGGGGACAAATGCAAGAGTTATGCCTCTGAGTAGACAATAAGTGGATGGTATCCAGTGAATAGTGCATGACATCCAGTAAACTCAGGAACATCTGAGTTCAAATAGGAGAATTAACACTTCATTCGTTCCAACAGGGGAGAATACAGAGTACAGTATTTGTGTATAGAAATTTTGCCCAGTGGTATAATACAGCCAGAGAAAACTTTCTAGAGTAAAATGTTGTACTTTTAGGTATAGTACTTAGGAGAATAATTACTATTAGACTCTGATTCCTTAATCTGGAATCGGAAGGAAATACAGAGAGAAATAAAGTTCGGCACTTTGAGGGGAGAGGGCTCAGTGGTGGTTAGAGACTAAGGGGGAGGGTCCATGGAAAGAAGGGAGGGTAAGTGCTGTACCCCTGTCAAAAAATAGGAAGGCTGGGTGCACATGTCTTGTTTAGATGATACTTTAAAACTTAAACATCTTAAATATTTTCCCTGTAAAAATTAATATCCAAAATGGTTTCAACATTATTATATTGCCTAACATTGTCATCTCAAACGAAACACATTTTTTGTGAAAAAATATCTCATGTATTTCAAGTTTTTCATAGAAATCAGTAATAATATGCAATATTCTATGATGAATTCAAAATCCATTTTGATGGATTGAATAAACGTATGTGAGGAAAATAGAAAAGTGAAATACATAGGCTAAATTATGTAAATATGAATTTAGATTAGAAATTGTTAATTTTATTATTAAATACTATGGGTTATTGTGGATGATTCCACCCCATTTTTACTCCTAGATAAGAGAAATATAGTTTCCTGGGGACTATGTATGTCTTCAGAAAATATCATACTCAAATTAAAATGAAATGATTGGCACTACACATCCAACATAAATATTTATAATTATTTTTTATTGACAAAAGTACAAATAATTTACTGATGATCCTGTGAGAGATTTTTGTGTGGACAGAAATATCTGAACATATTCCACTTAAGAGACTAAATAATCTCACACAAGACTCATCTAACTTAACAAGCTGTGCAATCTTAAGACTCTACCTGAATATAGTAAATGCTATGTGTTTGGAAGTCTGCCTTTGTGGATATTCACTCCACCTGAACCCAAATAATGCACCATTATATAATGAAGAGAATTTTCAAAGGAAAAAAATAGAAATGGTTGATAATTTATGAAAAGAGGTGTTATTTGAATAAAGTGTTATCATTCTGGGGTTAATGGTTTGGCAAAAATTAAGAATATCATTGTATTCTTTGTTGAAGAGAGTATGGAGAAAAAGACTATCATTCAGTCCAGGGTAGAGTTTAAATTGACAGAAATTTTGAAAAGCAATGTGGCAATATTTATTAAAATTTTAAGTGTGTCATTGATTCAGTTCTAGGAATTTGTACAAACAAAACACTTTCAGAAATGTGCAAAGGTGAGTGTTCATGTATATTTAGTGAAGGACATTGGAAATAGCACAAATGTTCATTAATAGGATTCATTAAATAAATTAGCATATGTCCAACTACCTCTACATAATAGTTTTAAAATATTTATTATTATTTTTTTAAAAGTACAACATATGCGGTTGCGTTTTCTGTTTAAGAAACAAAAGGACGGTGGTAAACAACAGAGGGTCAATGGCGGGAGCAGTCCCTGCCTTGGATTCAGGCAATATGGGCAAGAAAAGTGATACAGAATTTCAACGCATAATTAAACCAACTAAAGGTCAGTCTGCTTTTTATTATGATGGTAAGCTGGCAATTTAAACAATGTCAGTTATAAAATACTTCTCCCCACTGGAGTAGGTTGTTCTTATAACACTTGGGAATAGAGCGGGGAAGAGAGAGAGAAAGAGAGAGATGAGATTGGAACAGAGGATGGGAGAGAGAAATTGGGAGAGGAGGGAAAGGGAGGAGGGAGAGAGAATATGAACAAGTAGTAAATTAGGGATGGCCCCATGTGTTTCAAATGTGAAATTATAATAGAAAATATTGTTATAGTTTGAATTTGTATGTGTTATGATACAGGATTTGGCCAACAGTAACCCATGGTCCCATTCTGGACAGCTGCTTCTTTTTGTAAGTAGTTTTATTAAAATGCAGCGGCACTCATTCTTTTATGCATTGTCTAGGGCTGCTTTCACCCGGCAGCAGAATTCAGTAGTTGCAATAAAGACCATATGCAAAGGAACAAAACTGGACCCTTGCTTTCACCACATACAAACATTAATTTAAGAAGGATTAAAGATAAAAATGTAAGACCTCAAACTACAAGAATCCTAGAAGAGCACCTAGTAAACATCATTCTGGACATCGGCCTGGGAAATAAGTTATGACTAAGTCCTCAAAAGCAATTGTAATAAAAATTAAAACTGAAAAATGAAACCTAATTAAACTCAAGAGCTTTGGCACAGCAAAAGAAACTATTAACAGAGTAAAAATATACCCTACAGACTGAGAGAAAATATTCACAAACTGTGCATCCAACAAAGGACCAATATCCAGAGTCTGTAAAGAACTTAAGCAATTGAACAAGCAAAAAAAATAATAATCCCATTAAAAATTGGGCAACAGACATGAACAAACACTTCTCAAAAGAAGACTGGCAAGTGGTCAACAAACATATAAAACAAGTCCAACATCACTAATCATCAGAGAAGTGTATTTCAAAATCACAGTGAGATACCATCTCACACCTGTCAGAATGACTATTATCAGAAAGTCAAAAAACAACAGGTGCTGACCAGGCTCAGGAGAAAAGGGAATGCTTATACACTGTTGGTGGGAATGTAAATTAGTTCCACTACTGTGGAAAGCAGTTTGGAGACTTCTCAAAGAACTTACAACAGAGTTACTCTCTGACCCAGCAATCCCGTTACCGGGTATATATACAAAAGAAAATAAATTATTCTACTAAAGTGACACGTGCACTCATACATTCACCACGGCACTTTCACAATAGTAAAGACATGGAATCAACCTAGGTGCCCATCACTGGTGGATTGAATGAAGAAAATCTGGTACATATACACCATGAATTACTAAGTAGCCATAAAAAAAAGAACAAAATTATATCCTTTGCAGTAACATAGATGTAGCTGGAGGTCATTATCCTAAGCAAATTAACACAGGAACAGAAAACCAAATACTGTGTCTTTTCACTTATATGTGGGAGCTAAACATTGAGTACTTATATACATAAATATGGCAACAATAGACACTTGGGGCTTCTAGAATTGGGAGGGAGGGAGGGGTTGAGTACTATGCTCACTACCTGAGTGATGGATCATTTGTACCCCAACCCTCAGCATCACACAATATACCTACATAACAAGCCTGCACATGTATCCCTGAATCTAAAACAAAAGTTGAGAATGCAATTATCCATTCATCTGTTTATGGACATTTGGGTTGTTTCTACATCTTGGCTGTTGTGAATATTGATGGGGCTTCAGATGTCTCTTTAAGATCATGATTTCAATTCTTTTGGATGGATATTCAAAAGTGGGATTGCTAGATCATATGGTAGTGGTAATTCTACTAATTTTTTTGAGAAAACTCCATATATTGTGTTTTCTTCTAATTTTACATTGAAATGTTTGTTGACTACTGTGATAGAAAACCAAGGCTGTCAGAGTATAAGGTAATAGAAGATTGTTGTTTGGTAGCATATTCTCAGAGAAGAGCAAGTCCCCATAATTTTGCCAAATGTGCTCTGGGGTTAAGCCTGCCCCATCCTGATGTGCTTCACCCATTGAACAATTCATTTCATTATTCAATCATGTAAATGGAACATTAAAAAACTGGTCACTTTTTTTTCCTTTTAAAATTATTGTCCTCTTCTGATTCATTTATTTTACAATTAACTATTGAACACTTAACATGCAGGAGGACCCTTTTTCTAGCCACAGAGAAATAGTAAACTAGACAAAAATCTTCATCCCCAGAGGAGCTTATGTTCTACACCTGTAGTGCTCATGTCTTCAAATTTTACAACTACCAACTTAAAAGTTTTGCTAGGGGATTCTGAAGAAAATGACAGCCTGAGTGTTTATCAACTCTTCAGCTCCCAATCACTTGTCTGTCTAAAGAGATAGCACGTATTCTCTGCCACTCTTAGAGGTGATTAGCCCTTGTGTACTTGTGATTTCCCTGCTGGAGAAAAGTCATGCTAACCTGCTTGTGCAGAGTCCTGGGAAGGTCAACTATGTCTTACTAGACCTTGAGGACTTGCAGGAAAGTTGAAAGCTGAAAGACTACCGCTTCATAAGCTTGGTAAGTCCTAGGTAGATCCTCAGTTGTTGATTCCTGGTCAGTAGTTTTGTTTTATAAAAATTTTGAATATTGTTTCAAAATATATACACCAGTAAAAGACGTATGTAGAAACATGAGACAAGAATAGTAACATCAGAGGTAAATTAGATGGTTTTTCTAATGCAGCAAGTGCATACATGTAAAATATCACCTCAAAGAGCACATGTAAAGAAAGAAACTGGAAGGCCCAGGCAGGAGAATTGCTTGAGGCCATGAGTTTGAGACCAGCCTGAGAAACATAGCAAGACCTTCGCTTTACAAAAATTAAAGAAATTAGCTCAGTGTGTTGGTGCACACCCGTAGTCTCAGATACTCAGAAAGCTGGGTTGGGAGGATTGCTTGAGCCCAGGAGTTTGAGGCTGCAGTGAGTTAAGATCACGCCACTGTATGCCAGCGTGGGAGACAAAACAAGACTGTCCCCACTGCCCCCTCCATAAAAAAGAAAGAAAAAGAAAAAGAAATCAACCAACAGATTCAAGGTGTCATTGAGAGGAACTATGTATGGAGTAGTCAGGCATATTTATGACTTGAGAAGGTATATTGGAAAAGTAATTAAATTTGAATGAGATTTAGGAGGGCAGTTTAATAAAGAATTGTGTTTAGGTGAACAGAACCTTAAAATGAGAACAATTTAATAGAGTTAAACTAAATTTCAAGATAAAAGTTTACATATTTTATGCAAGTACCTCAAACCTGGAGAAAGTTGTAATGTCAGGAATTAGCCACAAACATTTCTACTTTGATTGAAATTTAAGGTACTTTCAACACACTTGCTTCACTCTTAATATTTGATTCAAATTATGTTTTTCATAATTTTATATAATGCCAAATCAACTAAAGCAGATTTTACTCTTACAAATCATGTACACATATGTATAATAATGAGACTGCATGGAGTCCAAATAAAAATTACATTTTCTTATGCACTCACAAAATAAGGAGGTTTGATCACTGTTTTGGAAATGTCCACCAAATAATACAATTTTCTCTGGGGACTTTAGAAATAGGCCAGTCTAATGAAAAAGAAAAGACACATTGAAATACAGAACATGTTCTTCTTGAAAAGATTGATGTATTAAATATTTATGCAAACATATTAAATTGGCAAGTGTATGAAAACATTATTACATATTCATCACCTTCACATTTCATCTTTTTGAGAACTTCTTTCCTATAAAACTAAAATGGAAGACTATAAGTTTTCCAAAGCCACATTTTTCAAATTAATAACATTAGATAGTTTTTCTTCAGAGTTTATATTAATTCACATAAACAACAAAATTAATGTTGGAACTGGACAAGGCTAATAATTTATTCAAAACAGAAGCACTAAAGTGCTGTTTCATCATTAGCCTTTCTTCCTAAAACCTGAACTGGAGCTTCCTTTTATGAAAGATGCTCCATTAGAGTGAATATTCACTTTGAAAAATAAATGAGCTCTTTTAGGTCATGGAGTTATTTACCAAACAACTGACTTTGTAACAACTCCAAATGTCATAAGAGAATTAATGCATTTCCAAATTTCTAACTTCTCCCAGAGTGTAATAAATCTTTGTTGGCTCTAAAATTTTATGATCTGTGGAAAGTGTCATTTAAATTAAAATTTAAATTGATTATACCTCTCATCAAAGTCAGAAAGTTGAAATGATTTTATATATGCTCTAAAACCACTCATGTTTAATATAATCTGATTTGTTACAGTGATATTGTGTTCTGCATTCAAAGCTTTTTCTACTTCCCTTTCCTGCTAAATTCTTTCCCCATTTCTTTCATCTTTTTCTTACCTCATTATTTATTTGATTGAAACATACTCATCACTATTTTATTCTTTTATTTTCCTATCTTTTCATCCCTCTGACCATTTTTCACTGACTTGTCTTCCTTTCTCGCTTGCACCACTCTCCTTTTGTTCACCCTTGTTGATATTTTTTAATTTTATAATATTTTAGTTTTAATTTTTGTGGGTACATAGTATGTGTACATATAGATGAGGTACATGAGATGTTTTGATACACGCATGCAATGAGTAATAATCACATCAGGGTAAATGGGGTATTCATCTCCTAAAGCATTTATCCTTTGTGTTACAAACAATATAATTATACTTTTATTTGTTTTAAAATGCACAATTAAATTATTATTAACTGTAGTCATCCTGTTGTGCTGTCAAATACTAGGCCTTATTCATTCATTCTATTTTTTTGTACCCATTAACCATCCCCACTTCCCCCTCAGCCCTCCACTACCCTTTCCTGCCTCTGATAACTATCCTTCAGTTATTTACAACAACATGGATGAAACTGAAGGTCATTATGTTAAGTGAAATTAGCCAGACACAAAAAGACAAACCTCTTTGATGTTTTAAAGATTGTTGTGTTAATTATTTTTTCTCACTTTGAGTCCTCATGTCTCTGTTTTAATAGTTTGTTCACATTAACAACCCTGGGGTGGGGTAGCAAGTTATTGGTGTTTACTCTACTTAATTTAACTTGGCTATTCCTATCTTACAGCCTGGTAAGAAAAATCCATATCATGACACAGAAGAGATGGAGGAAGAAGAGAAAACAAAAGGTCAGAGATGTAGCCCTACATAGCTGATTTTAAAAGGAACTTAAAATTTTACTTTGGCTAAAATTGACCTCTCCTGTAATTCAATCCAAACCTCTGTTGTTTGTGTGTGGCCAAGTTCAGTAGTCTTTGGAGTCTCACTTCTCTAATTATCCATATGCATTTGTTGAAGCCCCATCCCCTGCCTCCTCCAAATCCCTTCATAGGTTTGCTTCTGCTCACTGCTCATTGCTATTTTCGTGGTGCCGCTGAATTCCACTCTCCTTCTCTGTTTCTAGCCTTCTCGACATTGCTTTCTCCTCTCATCCCTGGCATGAAACACAGATGCTGGTTATTCAATCTTTAAAGCACTGTTCTTTTAAGAATAAACTTTTACTGAAGAATGGGGGATAAAAGATGGAGCGTAAGCTCAGAACAGCACAGCGAGAAAATGTACAAGTAAAACTAAGTTATTTAGTTTAGAGCTTCTTGGTCAGACCCTCCTTAGTCCTGCTTGCCAATTTGTGCTAGATTATTTTTTTCCTAGTAACTGTTACCTACACCTCTCCTCCCCATTCAGGGACCCCAAAGCATGTTCTTCAGTGACCAGGAAAATATTTTATATTCTTAATACTTCATTATGGAGAATAATTTATTTCATTTTGTATAACCATTGTGTGTTAGTTTCCCATGGCTGCCTTAACAACTTACTACAAACTGGGTGGCTTAAAGCAACAGAAATTTATTTTTCTCAGTTTTGGAGGCCAGAAATCTGAAATCAAGGTGTCAGCAAGACCATGCTCTTTTCAGAGGCTCTAGAGAAGATTCATTTTTCTGCCTCCCTCCAGCTTCTTGCGGCTCCAGGCGTTCTTTGATTCTCCTTGGCTTGTGGCTGCATCACTGATTTCTGCTTCCGTGATCATGTGGCTCTTCTTCCGCATGTCTTCTCCTTTCTCTTACAAGGACATCTCGTTGCATTCAGGGCCCACTCAGGTAATTCAGGATGATCTCATGCCAAGACCCCTAATTTAATTACATCTACAAAGATCCCTTAGCCAAGTAAGGTCATATTCACGGGTTCTGGGAATTAGGATTTAGGCATATCTTTTGGGGAGCCATCATTCAATGCACGACATAGTCTGAACAGACTCCAGTTTTCTCAGCTTTAACAGAGACAATAAATCAAATGGTTTTTCTTTTTTAATTTAAAAATAAAAACAGTATTTCTGTCTTTCAGAATAATTCTGCAGCCCAGTTCTTAGAGCAAATTACAGTTAGATTTAAAGGAATGCTTTTCTTCTCATTTTAAAGATTTCTGTTTAAAAATTGTTAAAATGACCTAACATTTTAAAAGACGGAAAAATAATTGTAAGATCAAAAACTTAACACAACTACATATTTATACAAATGCCTTTATAATCTTTGTGTATATGTGTGTATATATACATGTGAATGTATAAATACATACTTGTAATCACGATATACTTACAACTGCAGATTGTGTTTAATATTAGCATATTAAATAAGTTTCTTCAATGTTTTAATGTATGTTTTAATTTACCACTTTTTAATTTTTTAGTCTTAATGATTTAAGAAAGTATCAGTCATTGTAGAAAATATAAATAAACTAAAAGAAAAATGAATCACCTGAAATTCTTTTAAAAAAGAAAACCAATCTGGAGACACATACATCTGTTTTTTTTGTTTTTTGTTTTGTTTTGTTTTTGAGACGGAGTCACACTCTGTGGCTAGCCTGGAGTGCAGCAGTGCCATCTCAGCTCACTGCAAGCTCCGCCTCCTGGGTTCAAGTGATTCTCCTGCTTCAGCCTCTTGAGTAGCTGGTATTACAGGCACGCGCCCCCACACCCAGCTAATTTTTTTATTTTTAGTAGAGACGGGGTTTCACCATGTTGGCCAGGATGATCTCAATCTCCTGACCTTGTGATCCACCCGCCTCGGCCTCCCAAAGTATTGGGATTACAGGCGTGAGCCACTGCATCCAGCCTCTGTATTTTTTAATTATATCTTCATGTTTGTATGAATCTATATCTGTAGCTGTATCTACATTTATTTATAGTTTTGGCTATAACCCCATCTCAGGAACTAGTTGACTAAAAAAATAAACTTCTATTGTTTTTGAATTATTACATATTTTGTGGTCGTTTAAAAAGTACTGCAACCTCTTCTATGAATGAATATACTTGTTTTTATAAGTTTTGAAATGTATTGTTAAATGACATTTCTCAAAGCCTAAGCACTGATGATAATCCCTACTGCTTCTTAACCAAGATTGTAATGACAATCTTAGAATCAAACATTATCAATTTTAATATTTATTAGAGAATGTCTGACAACACTTTCTAGAGATTCTCTTATTTTATCATGTTGCCAATTTTCCTAAAAAGTGTTAAGTGAGATTGTTAAGGTTACAATGGATGCAAATAATGTTAACGCTATAATGAATGCAAAATTATTAATTTAAGCATTGTTTCATCATTAAACCTTGTATATATTTCTAATTTTTTTATTGTTATGTTTATACATATTGATTTCTCTGCAGCTAAATTATTCTTTTACATAAATTTCCCAGAAATGTGTGTATTCAGAGAAATTGTGGAAATAAATCTAGTCTTCATACAGATTGCAATTTGCCTTTTATAAGGGTTATATGAAGACAGTTTCATCAGAGTATAAGAGTAAACTGGTTTTACCCCAAGTTCATTATGATTGTTGTATTTTGATATTAACATCAGTATTTTCAATATAAAAGTAGTAGAATTCTACCATAAGATTAGTTTAATTGCATTGCTTCTATCTCAAAATTGAAGTTTATATAAGTTCCTAAATAGCTTTAAATTCATTTAATGTAATTTATTTTTGTCTACTTATTTTTGGGGGGCTTAATTTGAATAAATTGTGTTTTTATTGCAGATAGATCATCCCTCCAGTGATCTTTATCTATTTAAATTTCCCATGATTTGTTTTTACTCAATTTAGTAGTCTATAAGGAATTTAGATTGATATAAGGTCAATTTCCACAGATTGCTAATTAATAATCTTTATTTATTAGTAGTCCTTCTCTGTTACTTTATGTTGCCTATGTCTAAAAAATTTCGTTATATAGTTTTGTTCAGGCATTCTCACTATGTTCTATTTATCGTCACACTTATTTTTGTTCTAATAGCATGCTGTTTTGATTATCACTGTTTTAAAATGTGACTTGATATCTGGCAGAGCTGGCATCCCTACCTCACAGTTACGCTATTAAACATTTAAAAAATAATATTTCTTTTTTTTTGCATTTTAAAAAGCTTTGTGAATTGGCAAGAAAATAATTAAGGACTATTTTAATGGGTAGTGTGCCAACCCCACAGAGCAACTTATGTGAGAGTACCTTTAAAATGTATTAGTCAATAGTCAATATTTGCATTATAGAAGAATCAGAAAATATCCAAGGAGTATTTTCATACTAAAACAGGTATTTTTAAGTGGGAACTAAGAAATATGTGATTATTTATTGGTTAAGATAAAATGAAAATTAATATTACTGTACTATATTAGGGGCTTTTTTTGTTTTTAAATTCAAATATACAGGTAATTTGTAGGAATTCTGGCTTACTTGAAATATCACCGGATGTCAGGCTATCATCCCTGAAAATTGTATGGGTTTTATATTCTGCCATTCTTTTAACATGGGAATCTAGCAACCTATAGCAATAGATAAAATACCTTACAAAGCTCAGGAGTTAAAGGGAAATGTTCTGTATTGCAAGAAGTCAGGAAATATAGCTTTGTTTTGGAGGAATGGAACCACATTTATATCTGGAAGTTAATTAGATATTGTGACTTATAACCAATATGATCTAATTCATAATGAAAGAATTTTGCAAAAAAAAATTTAAGCTTTCATTAGGATGTTTTTGTGTTGGTGATTTGCCTGTGTAGTTGATTTGCATGAAGGATGATTAATGATAACTAAGGAAATAGTTTCACCAGGGAGAAGGAGGTGAAAAATTATCCTCATAAAATAACACTTCACAGGGTAAGCATTTCAACATTAAAAAATGATTCATTGCGATTTTGTGACATAAAACAACTATGTGAACTAGTAATAAGATAAACTTATTAGCCCGTGTTTATTAGTTTGATTTGTTTACCCCAGGCTTGAGTTTTCTAGGACAAAGGCTTAACGTTCCACTTCTTTCTAGAAACTGCACAAGGTCATGAGGCAAATTACCAGTTCAAAACAATTTGACAAGGCAAATGCAAACATTACAAATCAGTTCATCTATAAGTAATTGAAGATATGAAACTAAACATAGTAAAAATTCATGTTATGTTGTTATTAAATTGCTAGATTACAATCTCAGTTTCTTTACTTTGAAAGGGTGAATCCTTTTGAGAAAATCAAATCCATTTTACAACTCACACATAATGTTTTATGTGGCTGACAGCATAAATGTTTTTATAAGTCTCCCATATAATATAAAATATAAAAGCCTTCGGTCATGTGATATGAATAGTTTGAGTTTATATTTAGAATACAAAAGATAGTATAATAAATGCTATTAACTCAAAATAATATTGCTAAAATTATAGAACTTATATATTGAATGAATGTATTATAAAGCTCATTTATTTCAACTTTGGTTCTTGACACAGGTACAGTGGTTTAATACAGCCTTTATTTTGGCTGAGTGGCTATGGATTTTTTATAATTATAAGAAGAGAACTGTGGCATATTCAGTATTTTTACTTGTAATAAGGGTGGGCTCTATGGGCATGCCACCAATGTGGTTGCCCAGGAATCCACACTCTGAAGGGACCCACACTTTAATGTTCTGCTGTTGCTTTCTTGAAATTCTTAATAATATTTGAATAAAAAAACCTCCTTTTCATTTTGCACTGGGCTTCTAAAATTATATAGCTTGTCCTATCTGTAACCAAATACTATTGCCAAGACCCTCTTGTGTTACAATTCCCTTTAAGCAAAAGACTACAGTCCTCTGATATTTGGGGGTTTTTCTTCTTTTTTTTTAATGTATACTTTCTTTTCCTTAAAGTTCAAAAAGAGAAATCATTTAGGGGAATACTGGCATGTGTGAATTGTTTTATTTTTCTGATCACATGACTTTTGGTTTTGGGCTACAACTCTTGCACTTTTCTTCCTCTTAGAAAATGTATTAATAAGATAATGTTGTAAATGCTGTTGCAACTGCAAGCTGCATTATGTGGCCTCATATTTTCTTCCACTGACAAAAAAATATATATAACATAGTAAGTACTTTTATCCCTTTCACCTGGATTCAGTGATTATTAACATTTACACCATTTGCTTTGTCTCTCTCTGTATATATTCTCTCCTGCTCTCTCTCGCTCACACACATAGACACATTTTTCTTCTGATTCATTTGAAAGTAAATTACAAGTATTTTGACATTTCACTCCAAAATATTTCAGCTTGCATCTCCTAAGAAAATTCTCCTGCATGACCTCAGTGCCATCCAAAATATTTAAAATTGATAAAGTATACCTAATATTATTTCAATTCAAATTTCTCCAGTTGTCCCAAAATACTTTTTATTGATTTAAAAAACTTCTAGGATCCAACCCAGAATTATGCATTACCTTTGGTTTACATGTCTCTAATTTAATAAAAAATATCTATACTTGTGATTTTTCCTGAAGAGGATGTTAAGCTTGATGAAGGTAGGTATAGTTTCTTTTTCTCCAATGTGGTGTGTAGAACTGAAGGAAAGACAAAAAAGAAAATTTTCTGTCTGCTGGTCTTAAGAACCTATAAGCCTTGTATTATCTTCAAGGTAATAAGAGCAGATTGTATAATAGCCCCAGTGTACTGAGATTTATTTTAAATGTGAGAAGTATGTTCAATTAGGTTGTATTTTAAAATAAGTGTGGCATCTGGAAATCAGAAACGGTAAACTTGGAATATACACTTAGTCTTTAAATGAATGGTTCCTTCCCTTGAATATGGCATGGGAAGGGTCCAGGAAAAGTAGAAGAGGGTCCAAGCCGCAGTGAATGACACTGCCATCCTTCCAGACTTCACTGGGATTCTCTGAGCCAGCAGACACAGTGGTGACCACCACATTGCTTGGCATTTGCTAGGAGCTAGGCCCTCTTCTTCATGGTTTTGTCAAGCTGGCACCATAACTTTGCAAACGGTGAAATGAGAACACATAAGTGCTCTGTAAACAGCAGGGACTCCTGTTTTTCTTTCTTTATCATTCTGTCATCTGAAGTCTTTTTCTACCTCCTATGCTTATGGAATTCTTCTTTGAGGAGAGGGAGGAGTGTGGAATGGGATTGGATGCTCTACTATTGGAGATTCATAGATAGGTCTTATTTGCTTGGTTGTGAATCCATGGATTATTTTGGAAAGGCAGTGTCTTTCTCTTGATGACTCAGAGCAACATCAGTCAGGATCAATGGCTCCTCGATGATGTAGCCTTAATGAATCCAAATCATTGAACCGAAACTTTTCTTTTTAAATTTCAAGGCATATAAACTCATGAAATCAGTTTTGTTTCTTATCATTTGCCGTGCATTCTAAGCTATCACTGTACAACTTTACTGTCTGACTTAACTGATAGGCTTTTGCAAAATAAGTAATTGAAACAGTCTGAGAAAACCTCATCCTAAATTCTTTTCTTGACTTTGATTAAATCATCATCCCTGTCTTTGTTACTTGATTTGCTAGGAGGCAGTACTAAAAACATTGCACCTTTTGCTTAGGGACCTCAGGACTCTACAGTCACTCTCACTCTACTTTTTAACCCTGTTGGGTTCATTTCAGGAGTACACATCACTATCTTAAGAATTTTTAAATTGCTGCTAAAAAATGCCTTCTCTTTTTCTCGGTCCCTCCCTCTCTCCCTTCTTTCTTTCTCTCCTTCCTTCCTTTCTTAGTTCTATTTGGAACCTAAACTGAGTTAGACATTAGGTAATTGCAAAACATTGTTTTTTCTTATTTCAAAGTTTTAAACCTCTGTTCAGTTAAATATTAGGGTAAAACAGAACAGATCTATCAAAAATGAAAAATGGTCACTATGAAGAAAGAGTGCAATCAGTAAGCCAATAAGGCAGCCTAGAGTGAAAGAATTTAGAACTGTTAGGGAAAAACAAAAACTAGATTAAAATATGTAGTTTCTGAAGACTTTCTCAAAAAAGTATTTTGTTCAATTAAGTTATTTTAAAATTTTCATAGCTTTTCATGGTCACACTGTCATGATTATTTTAACGAAGGACAGAAGCACAATGTATTGTAGTCTCTTTTATAGATACATCTGAAAAACTTTTAAAACACTGAACTGTTTTGGTTTCCAGTGCTGTGTAGTCCAGGTCAAGAATGGCAGTTGCTGGGTCCTGGATTTCTGGCTTGCTGGCTTGGTCCCAGCTACAGCTGAGGAGATCTATGTCCAGTAGTACCCCAGGGAAGAGGGCTCAGCTTACATGTGGAAGGGCCTCACCTATTTGTTGCACTTTCCTAGGGGAAAGTGAGCATGCTTAATACTTTCCTGAAGCAGCTCTGTGAAGAACACTGAGATCCAGGAACATTACCTACCCTATCCCTGCATCAGATCTAGGCTCTTTCCCTGGTGAGATTGTAACCAAATTCTATTCCGTAACCCTTATATACAGCTTCTGATTGGCTGTAAAGGGGATCGCATTGATTTGGACCACTACTTTCTATATGGGCTAGAAAAGTGTATGGGACCTTGTGCCCATTTTCTTTACTTGTATCAAGTGGTGACCAGTATACAGATGGTCCCCCACTTAGGATGGTTTGACTTAAAATCTTTTTACGTTCAAATGTACAATATTATGAAAGTGGGGGTGGAGCCAAGATGGCCGAATAGGAACAGCTCTGGTCTACAGCTCCCAGTGTGAGCAGCACAGAAGACGGGTGATTTCTGCATTTCCGTTTGAGGTACTGGGTTCATCTCACTAGGGAGTGCCAAACAGTGGGTGCAGGACAGTTGGTGTAGCATACTGCGTGCGAGCCGAAGCAGGGCGAGGCATTGCCTCACTCAGGAAGCGCAAGGGGTGAGGGAGTTCCCTTTCCTAGTCAAAGAAAGGGATAACAGACGGCACCTGGAAAATCGGGTCAGTCCCACCCTAATACTGCGCTTATCCAATAGGCCTGGAAAACGGCACACCAGGAGATTGTGTCCCGCACCTGGCTCAGAGGGTCCCGTGCCCATGGAATCTCGCTGATTGCTAGCACAGCAGTCTGAGATCAAACTGCAAGGCAGCAGCGAGGCTGGGGGAGGGGTGCCTGCCATTGCCCAGGCTTGCTTAGGTAAACAAAGCAGCCAGGAAGCTCGAACTGGGTGGAGCCCTCCACAGCTCAAGGAGGCCTGCCTGCCGCTGTAGGCTCCACCGCTGGGCGCAGGGCACAGACAAACAAAAACTCAGCAGGAACCTCTGCAGACTTAAACGTCCCTGTCTGACTGACAGCTTTGAAGAGAGTAGTGGTTCTCCCAGCACTCAGCTGAAGATCTGAGAATGGACAGACTGCCTCCTAAAGTGGGGCCCTGACCCCCCAAGCAGCCTAACTGGGAGGCACCCCCCAGTAGGGACAGACTGACACCTCACTCGGCCGGGTACTCCTCTGAGACAAAACTTCCAGAGGAACTATCAGACAGATGAATTTGTGGTCTCACAAAAATCCACTGTTCTGCAGCCACTGCTGCTGACACTTAGCCAAACAGGGTCTGGAGTGGACCTCTAGCAAACTCCAACAGACCTGCAGCTGAGGGTCCTGTCTGGTAGAAGGAAAACTAACAAACAGAAAGGACATCCACACCAAAAACCCATCTGTACATCACCATCTTCAAAGACCAAAAGTAGATAAAACCACAAAGATGGGGAAAAAACAGAGCAGAAAAACTGGAAACTCTAAAAAGCAGAGCACCTCTCCTCCTCCAAAGGCACACAGTTCCTCACCAGCAACAGAACAAAGCTGGACGGAGAATGACTTTGAGGAGTTGAGAGAAGAAGGCTTCAGACGATCAAACTACTCCAAGCTATGGGAGGAAATTCAAAACAATAGCAAAGAAGTTAAAAACTTTGAAAAAAATTAGACGAATGGATAACTAGAATAACCAATGGAGAGAAGGGCTTAAAGGAGCTGATGGAGCTGAAAGCCAAGTATCGAGAACTACACGAAGATTGCAGAAGCCTCGGTAGCTGATGCGATCAACTGGAAGAAAGGGTATCAGTGATGGAAGGTGAAATGAATGAAATGAAGCGAGAAGAGAAGATTAGAGAAAAAAGAATAAAAGGAAACGAACAAAGCCTCCAAGAAATTTGGGGCTATGTGAAAAGACCAAACCTACGTCTGATTAGTGTACCTGAAAATGACGGGGAGAATGGAACCAAGTTGGAAAACACTCTTCAAGATATTATGCAGGAGAGCTTCCCCAATCTAGCAAGGCAGGCCAACATTCAGATTCAGGAAATACAGAGAATGCCACAAAGATACTCCTAGAGAAGAGCAACTCCAAGACACATAATTGTCAGATTCACCAAAGTTGAAATGAAGGAAAAAATGTTAAGGGCGGCCAGAGAGAAAGGTCAGGTTACCCCCAAAGGGAACCCCATCAGACTAACAGCTGAACTCTCAGCAGAAACTCTACAAGCCAGAAGAGAGTGGGGGCCGATATTCAACATTCTTAAAGGAAAGAATTTTCAACCCAGAATTTCCTATCCCGCCAAACTAAGCTTCATAAGTGAAGGAGAAATACTTTACAGACAAGCAAATGCTGAGTGATTTTCTCACCACCAGGCCTGCCCTAAAAGAGCTCCTGAAGGAAGCACTAAACATGGAAAGGAACAACCGGTACCAGCCACTGCAAAAACATGCCAAATTGTAAAGACCATCGAGGCTAGGAAGAAACCGCATCAACTAATGAGCAAAATAACCAACTAACATCATAATGACAGGATCAGATTCACACATAATAATATTAACTTTAAATGTAAATGGGCTAAATGCTCCAATTAAAAGACATAGACTGGCAAACTGGATAAGGAGTCAAGACCCATCAATGTGCTGTATTCAGGAAACCCATCTCACATGCAGAGACACACATAGACTCAAAATAAAGGGATGGAGGAAGATCTATCAAGCAACTGGAAAACAAAAAAAGGCAGGGGTTGCAATCCTAGTTTCTGATAAAATAGACTTTAAACCAACAAACATCAAAAGAGACAAAGAAGGCCATTACATAATGGTAAAGGGATCAATTCAACAAGAAGAGCTAACTATCCTAAATATATATGCACCCAACACAGGAGCACCCAGACTCATAAAGCAGGTCCTGAGTGACCTACAAAGGGACTTAAACCCCCACACAATAATAATGGGAGATTTTAACACCCCACTGTCAACATTAGACAGATCAACGAGACAGAAAGTTAACAAGGATATCCAGGAATTGAACTCAGCTCTGCACAAAGTGGACCTAATAGACGTCTACAGAACTCTCCACCCCAAATCAACAGAATGTACATTTTTTTCAGCACTGCACCACACCTATTCCAAAATTGACCACATAGTTGGAAGTAAAGCTCTCCTCAGCAAATGTAAAGGAACAGAAATTATAACAAAATGTCTCTCAGACCACAGTGCAATCAAACTAGAACTCAGCATTAAGAAACTCACTCAAAACCGCTCAACTACATGGAAACTGAACAACCTGCTCCTGAATGAGTATTGGGTACATAATGAAATGAAGGCAGAAATAAAGATGTTCTTTGAAACCAACGAGAACAAAGACACAACATACCAGAATCACTGAGACACATTCAAAGCAGTGTGGAGAGGGAAATTTATAGCACTAAATGCCCATAAGAGAAAGCAGGAAAGATCCGAAATTGACACCCTAACATCACAATTAAAAGAACTAGAAAAGCAAGAGCAAACACATTCAAAAGCTAGCAGAAGGCTAGAAATAACTAAAATCAGAGCAGAACTGAAGGAAATAGAGACACAAAAAACCCTTCAAAAAATTAATGAATCCAGGAGCTGGTTTTTTGAAAAGATCAACAAAATTGATAGACCGCTAGCAAGACTAATAAAGAAGAAAAGAGAGAAGAATCAAATAGATGCAATAAAAAATGAAAAAGGGGATATCACCACCGATCCCACAGAAATACAATCTACCATCAGAGAATACTACAAACACCTCTACACAAATAAACTAGAAAATCTAGAAGAAATGGATAAATTCCTCGACAAATACACCCTCTCAAGACTAAACAAGGAAGAAGTTGAATCTCTGAATAGACCAATAACAGGCTCTGAAATTGTGGCAATAATCAATAGCTTACCAACCAAAAAGAGTCCAGGACCTGATGGATTCACAGCTGAATTCTACCAGAGGTACAAGGAGGAACTGGTACCATTCCTTCTGAAACTACTCCAATCGATAGAAAAAGAGGGAATCCTCCCTAACACATTTTATGAAGCCAGCATCGTCCTGATACCAACGCCTGGCAGAGACATAACCAAAAAGGAGAATTTCAGACCAATATCCTTGATGAACATTGATGCAAAAATCCTCAATAAAATACTGGCAAACTGAATCCAGCAGCACATCAAAAAGCTTATCCACCATGATCAAGTGGGCTTCATCCCTGGGATGCAAGGCTGGTTCAACATATGCAAATCAATAAATATAATCCAGCATATAAACAGAACGAAAGACAAAAACCACATGATTATCTCAATAGATGCAGAAAAGGCCTTTGACAAAATTCAACAACCTTCATGCTAAAAACTCTCAATAAATTAGGTATTGATGGGACATATCTCAAAATAATAAGAGCTATCTATGACAAACCCACAGCCAATATCATACTGAATGGGCAAAAACTGGAAGCATTCCCTTTGAAAACTGGCACAAGACAGGGATGGCCTCTCTCACCACTCCTATTCAACATAGTGCTGGAAGTTCTGGCCAGGGCAATCAGGCAGGAGAAGTAAATAAAGGGTATTCAATTAGGAAAAGAGGATGTCAAATTGTCCCTGTTTGCAGATGACATGATTGTATATCTAGAAAACCCCATCATCTCAGCCCAAAATCTCCTTAAGCTGATTAGCAACTTCAGCAAAGTCTCAGGATACAAAATCAATGTACAAAAAATCACAAGCATTCTTGTACACCAATCACAGACAAACAGAGAGCCAAATCATGAGTGAACTCCCATTCACAATTGCTTCAAAGAGAATCAAATACCTAGGAATCCAACTTACAAGGGATGTGAAGGACCTCTTCAAGGAGAACTACAGACCACTGCTCAATGAAATAAAAGAGGATACAAACAAATGGAAGAACATTCCATGCTCATGGGTTGGAAGAATCAGTATCATGAAAATGGCCATACTGCCCAACGTAATTTATAGATTCAATGCCATCCCCATCAAGCTACCAATGACTTTCTTCACAGAATTGGAAAAAACTACTTTAAAGTTCATATGGAACCAAAAAAGAGCCCACATTGCCAAGTCAATCCTAAGCCAAAAGAACAAAGCTGGAGGCATCACGCTACCTGACTTCAAACTATACTACAAGGCTACAGTAACCAAAGCAGCATGGTACTGGTACCACAACAGAAACATAGATCAATGGAACAGAACAGAGTCCTCAGAAATGATGCCACATATCTACAACTATCTGATCTTTGACAAACCTGACAAAAATAAGCAATGGGGAAAGGATTCCCTATTTAATAAATGGTGTTGGGAAAACTGGATCCCTTCCTTACACCTTATACAAAAATTAATTCAAGATGGTTTAATGACTTACATGTTAGACCTAAAACCATTAAAATCCTACAAGAAAACCTAGGCAATACCATTCAGGACATAGACGTGGGCAAGGACTTCATGTCTAAAACACCAAAAGCAATGGCAACAAAAGCCAAAATTGACAAATGGGATCTAATTAAACTAAAGTGCTTCTGCACAGCAAAAGAAACTACCATCAGAGTGAACAGGCAACCTACAGAAAGGGCGAAAGTTTTTGCAACCTACTCATCTGACAAAGGGCTAATATCCAGAATCTACAATGAACTCAAACAAATTTACAAGAAAAAAACAAACAACCCCATCAAAAAGTGGGCAAAGGACATGAACAGACACTTCTCAAAAGAAGACATTTATGCAACCAAAAAACATGAAAAAATGCTCATCATCACTGGCCATCAGAGAAATGCAAATCAAAACCACAGTGAGATACCATCTCACACCAGTTAGAATGGCCATCATTAAAAAATCAGGAAACAACAGGTGCTGGAGAGGATGTGGAGAAATAGGAACACTTTTACACTGTTGGTGGGACTTTAAACTAGTTCAACCATTGTGGAAGTCAGTGTGGCGATTCCTCAGGGATCTAGAACTAGAAATACCATTTGACCCAGCCATCCCATTACTGGGTATATACCCAAAGGACTATAAATCATGCTGCTATAAAGGCACATGCACATGTATGTTTATTGCAGCACTATTCACAATAGCAAAGAGTTGGAACCAACCCAAATGTCCAACAACAATAGACTGGATTAAGAAAATGTGGCACATATACACCATGGAATACTATGCAGCCATAAAAAATGATGAGTTCATGTCCTTTGTAGGGACATAGATGAAACTGGAAACCATCATTCTCAGTAAACTATCGCAAGGACAAAAAACCAAACACCACATGTTCTCACTCATAGGTGGAAATTGAACAATGAGAACTCATGGACACATGAAGGGGAACATCACACTCCAGGGACTGTTGTGGGTTGGGAGGAGGGGGAAGGACAGCATTAGGAGATATACCTAATGCTAAATGACGAGTTAATGGGTGCAGCAAAACAACATGGCACATGGATACATATGTAACAAATCTGCACATTGTGCACATGTACCCTAAAACCTGAAGTATAATAATAATAAAAAAAATTAAGAAAATGATACCATTAAGTAGAAACTGTGCTTTGAGCATTCATACTGTTATTCTAGTCTTTGTTTTCAGAACAGTATTCAATAAATTACATGATATAGGCAACACTTTATTATAAAATAGGCATCATATTAGATGATTTTGCCCAACTCTAGGCTAATGCAAGTGTTCTGAGCACAGGTAAGGTAGGCCAGACTAGGCTATAATGTCTGGTAAGTCAGGTGTGTTACATGCATTTTTGACTTACAATATTTTCAATTTAGGATGAGTTTCTCAGGCCATAACCCCATTGTAAGTTAAGTATTGTCTGTACTGATCTTCCATCTCTTTGCTTATGGCAAGAGATGGCACAAATAAATACATAAACTTATATTGGTCATGAGGAAATAAAACAAACACCAGAGAATCAGGTAGTGGGACATGAACTCTATTCTCAATTTGAATGACTCCAAGCATATTGTTAAGGTTCCCTAGGCCCTAGTTATTTTATCTTTAAAATGGTGTTAATTTTTAAAATATACTTTAAAAACTGATTTGTAATATATGTTAAGGAAATGAGTAAATCATATCATGAATAATATTTGCCCCCAGACTCCACTTTTATTCCGTTTCCTTTACTTCCCACTAAAGGAAATCACTAACCTGACTTCTAACACCATAGATTAGTTTTTACATTTTTGAAATTTATATTAATGAAATCGTACATCATATACTTCTTTGTGCCTGGTTTCTTTTGTTCAACTTGATGTCCATGAAATTCATTCATTTTCTTTTGTGTAGCAGTTACTTGCTTTTATTGTTATCTAATATTTTACTATATGAATATACCACAGTTTCTATTCATGCTATGGTTGAGGAACATTTGGATTGTTTCCGTTTTGAGGTTTCTATGAATACTTCTTCAATAAACATTCTTATATGTGTATTTTGGTGATCACCTGCATGCACACATGGCATGGAATTGCTGGATCATAGGGTATGTGAGTATTCAGCTCTAGGAGATGTTGTCAACAGTTTTCTGGAATACTTGCACTAATCTCAGTACATGCTATATGAAAGTTTAAATTATTTTTCATCCTTGCCAACACTTAGTACTATTAGTCTCTTTAATTGTAGCCATTCTGTTGGTTGCATCTTGCTACCTCATTGACTCTTCAGTATACTTCTCAAAGAGTTTTTATACACACACACACACACACACACACACACACACACACACACACCCAAGATAAACATATAGAGCATTGACAGCATTCAAGAACACTCTCATATCTTCCTAGTCAGTATACCCCTATCTCTTCCTAGTCAATATACCCCACCCAAGAAATAATAGCTATCCCAACTTCCATCAACATAAATTATTTTTGCCTGTTCTTGAATTATATGTAAATGAAATGACAGTTTGTAGCCATTTGTGTCTCAATTCTTTTGCTTATTTTTATGTCTATGATATTAATATGTGTTAAGAGATGAACATTGCAAGCAAGTTTTATTTTATATTGCTGTGTAATATTCCCTTGATTGATATATTACATTTTATTTTTCCCCTCTTGATCATGGACACTGCATTGTTCCAAATTTTGGCTATTAGGAATAAAGCAGCTATGATATTCCTATGTGCGCCTTTAGTGGGTATAAACACACATTTATGTTTGCTTTTTTTCTAGGAAAAGGATTGCTGTTCATGGAATAGATAATATAAGTTTAGCTTTACTAGATATTGCCAAGCATTTTCTCAAATGAGTTTTTCCAACTTGAGTATTTTTTCTATAACAGCAATTAATTTATTGAGAACAGAGGACTAGGAAGATTTCAGTTTATTTTTAGCATTGTATTCTTAATTTTATTTTATTTAAATTGACAAAATTATATATACTTATTGTGTACAACATAATATTTTGAAATAGAAATACATTATGGAATGCTAAAATGAGCTAATTAATATATGCATTACCTCAGTTATCATTTTTGTGGTAAGAATATTTAAAACCCATTCTCAGCATTTGTCAATACTAAAATTTGAAATTAGATCCTTATGACATATTATATAAAAAAAATCAGATTAGTAAATGTAAGACCCAAAACTATAATATAAAACTACCAGAAGAAAACATAAGGGAAAAGCTCTATGGCACTGATTCGGGGAATGATTTTTGTGGCTATAAACCCCAAAGCACAGGCAACAAGTAAATGGGCAAATGGGATTACATTAAACTAAAATGCTTCTGAACAGCAAAGGAAACAATTAAAAAGTAAAGAGACAACCTATGGAATGAGAGAAAATATTTGCAAACCATATGTCTGATAAAAACTTAATATCCAAAATATATAAGGAATTCAACTTAATAGGAAAAAAACCTGAATATCTTGATTAAAAGTTGGCAAAGTATTTGAATAGACATTTCTCAAAAGAAGAGATACAAATAATCAACAGGTAGATTTAAAAAAGGCTTTACCTTACTAATCATCAGGGAAATGCAAATTAAAACCACCATGAGATATCACCTACACCTATTAGAATGACTATTTACAAAAAAGGCATAAGATAAGTGTTGGGGAGGATGTGAAGGAAAGGTACACTGTTGGCAGGAATGGAAATTAGTACAGCCACTATAGAAAACAGCATGGAGATTCCTCAAAGAATTAAAAATAGAGCTACAATATGATGCAGCAATCCCAGTCCTGGGTATATACATCCAAAGGCAATAAAATCAATATGTTAAAGAGATAACCACTCACATGTTTATTGCATTATTCACAATAGCCAAGAAATTGAATCAACTTAAGTGTCTGTCAGTGGATGAATGGATAAAGAAAATGTGTTATACATACACAGTGGAATATTATTCAGCCATAATAAAGAAGGAAATTCTGTCATTTGTGACAACATGGATAAATCTGGAAAACATTATGTTAAGGGAAATAAGCTAGGCACAGAAGGACAAATCCCACATTATGTCACTTACATGTGGAATCTAAAAATGTTGATCTCATAAAGGTAGAGAGTAGAATAGTGGTGACCAGAGGCTGGAGTGGTAGTGGTTGTGGGCAGCTGGTGAGATGTTGGTCAAAGGATACAGAGTTTTAGATAGGAGGACTAACTTCAAGAGATCTATCATACAGCATGTTTTTCCAATTTAAACTCCCACCAGCAATGTGAGATAATTCCAGATCCTGGTCATCATTTTGTAGTTTGGTCTTTTTAGTTTTAATCATTCTGAAGGGTGGGTAGAGATTTGTCATTGCTTTTTAAATGTGCATTTCTCTGATGAAAAAATATATTGAGCATCTTTTCTTACGTTTCATATTAAGAGTTTCAATATCCTCTTTCGTGAAGTGCCTTTGAAGTTCTTCTTTTCCTTTTTAATGTTTTTCTTTATTATTGATTTGTAGGAGTTCTTTATATTTATATTCAAGATATAAGTTCTTTATATTCAAGGCATAAATTCTTTATTGTATCTCTATATTGTCTGTATGTTTTCCCAGTGCAGTTTGCTTTTTCAAAAGAAAAACCACAGTATATGAAAAAAAAAGATACTCTGTTAGTTACCAGTACTTAAATATTAGGAGGATTTATAGAAAAATCTGGATTTCTAATTTCTTTTGAAGTAGTAGGAGGATCCTGCAGCATTTTGCTTGAGATCTCATATACCTTAGGCTGCATGGTAGCTACTCCCATGAGATGCCTACTATGGTCCCTGTTGCTTCCTACACCAACCTACTTCACAGGCTCATAATACCAGCCCAGTTCTGTTGGTGCCTAGTGTGAGAGCCTGATCTAAGGTCTCCTTTTTTTAAATTTATGAGCTGTACCTACCAGAGTTTTTTGCCTGACAGCTTCCATAGTTTAAGGGACAACGAAGGTCCCTTTTGGATGATACATACTTAAGAATGCTAAATCTCTGACTACCAAGTAATAAAAACTTTAATGTAATTGAATGCATGGTTTTTACAATAATTCATTTTTCAACTGGCAGGATATAAAGCATCATATCTGGGAGGAGAAGTTGAGAGTTTAAATAGAGAAAATGAGAATTTAATAAAGTGGAATTAGCTTAAATAGAGTTTAAATAGTAGAATCAGTGGAATTTGATTAGATGTTTCATAGGATGCAGATGTAAAAACGCAAAAATATCATAACCTAAATTTCAGAATTTGTCCTATATATGTGTGTTCATACAGACAATATAGAGATACAATAAAGAATTTATGCCTTGAATATAAAGAACTTATATCTTGAATATAAATATAAAGAACTCCTACAAATCAATAATAAAGAAAAACATTAAAACATTATACATATATAGGTATATGAACACACATATATATCCCCGTATTGCTTTAGGTGTTAGAACCGTAGAAGTGGACATAATAGAGAAGTTCTCTGCTTTCATAGACTTGTAATTCAAAAATAATAAATCAATACATAAATGTACAAGCAAATATTAAAATATACAATAGTTTAAGCTGCTAAACAAGTTTTTACAGTAATCAAGACAGTGTGATATTTGTGAAAGAATAGACAAATAGATCAATTGAATTGAATACAGCCCAGAAATAGCCCACACAAATGCAGTCAATTGATTTTGGACAAAAGAGGAAAGGCAGTTTAATGGAGAAAGTATAGTCTTTTAAACAAATGGTACTGGATCAACATGAAAAAAATGAAAAAGAATCTAGACATAGACTTTCCACATTTACAAGATTTAACTCAAAAAGGATAATAGACTTTGCCCTTTACTTTTAAGGGCAAAACCGTAAGACCCTAGAAGAAAATATAGAGAAAAATCTAGTTGGCCTTGGGTCTGGTAATGACTTTTTAAATAGAGCACTGAAAACATGATTCAGGAAAGAAAAAATTGGTAAGTTGAACTCAAATTAAAAATACCTGCTCTGCAAAAGACACAGTTGAAAGAATGAAAAGATCAACCATGGACTTGGAGAAAATAATTGCAAAACATATCTGATAAAGGAGTGGTATCTAAAATATAAGAACTCTTAAAAGTTAGCAACAGTGAAACAAACAACTTAATTAAAAATGGGCAAATGACATGAACAGATAACTCAGCAAAAAAGATATATAGATGGCAAATAAGCATATTAAGAGACGTTCAAAGGAAATTGTGAATTAAAACAACAGTGCAATGCTATTACATATCCATTTAAGTTGTCAAAATCCAAAACATTGACAACAATAAATGTTGATGAGCACATGGAACAAAAGGAACTCTCATCCACTATTGGTGGGATTGAAATATGGCACAGCCACATTGGGAGACAATTTGGCAATATTTTACAAAACTAAACCTAAGATTCAGCAATTGTATTTCTTAGCATTTAGCCAAAGAAGTTGAAAACTTATGTCCACACAAAAACTAGCATATGAGTATTTATAGCAGCTTTATTCATAATTGCCATAACTTCAAAGTGACCAAAATATTAATCAGTAGGTAAACAGATAAACTGTGGTGCATTAGTTTCTTAGGGATGCTGTAACAAAGTATCACAAATTGGGTGCCTTAAACAACAGAAATTAATTGTAACACAATTCTGGAGGCTAGAAGTCTGAAATCAAGGTATTGGCAGGGTTGGTTCTTCTGAAGGATCATTTGTTCCTTGTCTCTTTCCTAACATCTGATGGTTTGCTAGCAATCTTCTGGCATTCTTTAGTTCATGGCATTGGCTCATGGCATAAGGACTACAATCTTCACATGACATTCTCCTTGTGCCTCTGTCTCTGCGTTCAAATCCTTCCCAAACCTTTTTTTTTGTATAAAGACAAGAGTCATTTTGGATTAGGGTCCACCCCAATGACATCATTTCAACTTGATCATCTGCAAAAACCATATTTCCAAATAAGGTAGCATTCACAGGTGATTAGGACTTTGCCATTTTAAGTGGAGGGGTGCAGAATTCAACCCCTAATATAGTGGAATATTATTCATTAACAAAAATTAAGGAGATAATCAAGCCACTAAAAAGATATGGAAGAACTTAAATGTCTGTTGCCGAATGAAAGAGGCCAGTCTGACAGAGCTAATTATTGTATGATTCCACCTACACAACATTCTTGAACAGGTAAAATTAAGGAAAGAGTAAAAAGATCAGTGGTTGCCAAGGATTCAGAGGGAGATAAAGAAGGATGAACAGATGGAGCACAGGGAATATTAGTGCTGTGAAACTATTCTGTATGATACTGTAATGGTTAATACATGTTGTTATACATTTGTCAAAACCTGTAGACTCTGCAATACGAAGAGTGAACCCTAATGTAAACCATGAACTTTTGTTCATAATATTATATCAACATTGGGTCTTCAATTGTAACAATGTACCACATAAATGCAAGATGTTAATAATAGAAAAACCTGTCTGCTGGGGCAGTAAGGGGATATATAGGATCTCTCTGTACTTTCTGTTCAATTTTTCTGCAAACCTAAAACTACTCTAAAAATAAAGTCTATTAATTTATTTAACAACAACAAAAAAAAGTTCCAGGTTCTAAGTAGCTCTGTTAGCTTCGTTGGTCAGAAGCAAGGGCCCCTTTGAAGAGACAACCTTTATATCTGACCTGAAGGACAAGAAGATGTTTCCCTTGTGACGTGCAGATAGGAGGATTTCTAGTAAAAAGAAGAGCTGGAAAAGAGACTCTGCAGTGAAAAGCTGCATGTGCCTGAGGAACACTGTGAGGAGCAGAGGGATTTCCCAGGGGAAGGCAGAAGAAGGAGGCAGGCAGGGACCTGATCAAACAGGACTTTTAAAACAGAGTATAGTTTGGATTTTATTCTGAGTGTGATATGAAATCATTAGATAGCTAAATAGGGATGTACTAGGATATAATATATTAAAATAACTATCACTATAGCCTTTGGATATAAAGAATAAATTGTGTATGGGGGCAACACTGGAGGCAGGAAGACTGGTTAGGAAGATATTAGAATGGCCCAAGCAGGAGATAATACTGGTTTGGACTAAGGTGGAGGCAGGGGATATAGAGGTGTGGGGTGTATTTAAGATATGTTGATAAAGGTAATAGAAGAGAGGACTTCTCACTGTGTCAATCATCTATGACACAGCTATGAATCTGGAAATACATAGAAATATCAACTTGGTTACAGGCTGAAGTCCATGCCCTTTGCCGTTCAAATCCTCTTCCATGGAATGAGGACTCATCAGATAAATATTGTTTTAAATAAATGGACCTTGTGAAATTGCACATGATATTTGCTTTTCATAATGTTTGCTGTAATAGAATTTTACTCATATCTAAAACTCATTTAGCATAGACATATTTCCAATTTTCTTTCACTTTTCACTGAAAATTTTTAATTACTGGAGTTGGAAAGAAAGTATCTCTTTTAGTAGAGAGAAAAGTTAAGACAACCGAGCAACTTGATATCTTTAACAACTATGTAAATAAATATACACATCTTTCTTTTATTTATATTTGGTGAGCCACATCTAAAATACATGCTAGCAAAAATGGGGAGTTGTGAAATATGATGACACCACACTGATAATTATCAGTCAAAATCTGGCAAGGAAAAGAAGGGAGTTGCTTTCATTTTCTGTTTGTTTTTAGAATTATTCTTAAAACTAGATAAATGTGACAAATGTGCCAATTTTTTGCCTCAATATTTTAAGACGAATGGCAAAAATTAGAAAGAAAAGGACAACCTAACGTTTAAGATATGGCAAATGAACAAATTCTGTATTATCCATTTCTAAAGGAAAAATACTTCGAAATTTAAAAATTTTTAAGAAATTCAGCAAAATTACAGTAGTCTTTGAAACATTACTATAAAAAGTAGATTATTTTGTTTCCTCTGGGAAAAACTCAAATAGACACAAGATAATGGTCTAATGACAAGAATGTCAGGATGGCTAACAAGTACTTTGAATAAGATATAAAACAGAATAGTGTGTTTGAATTTTATATTTTGATTACTCTTATCCATCCTTTCATTTTATAAAAATATGGCTGATTCATAAAAATAATTAAGCAGTATTAGGAAGTATATTTACTCAATGAAGAAGACATAGTACCCTTGGGCTGTTATTTACAGAAATGATATCATTCATCTTTCTAATACATTCTAAGTTGCTTATGCCTTGGTCCTCAATGCTGTTTGCTACCTACATTTATTTATCCAGAGTAAAATAGTAGCTATCAACTGAGCCACACTATCTTCTTTAAAAATTCCACTTTATTCATTTTTTGGTCAATATTTCACCTATTTTTGAAGTTTTACTATTTGCAAATACATTGTTTTCTTTGTATAAAATATATCTAATGTCTATACATGAGTAATACTACTTGTTCTCAGCTTCAGGAAACACTTTACAGCTGTTAAGTTGAATAAACACTATGTTGCTAAACACGCCATTGATGTGGTGTTAAATGCATCAATAGAAAGGAGAAGATGGATCTGTTGCATCTACTGCCACTGTTCTATAAATTTATTTTTATTTCAAAAGTTCTTACCAACAATTTGTTTAAAATAAACAATTCCTAAAAGATTTACATTGCACTATCCCAGTTTCAGTAATTTTTATTTTGAAGGTTTGCAAGGAATTGGCGTTTTTACCTTATATACTCAGAAGCTTTGCAAACACTTTAAAATACTATATAAAACCTTTAAAATGAGAAGTACATCTATGTATTTTTAAATAAAATATTAAGGATATTAAGCCATTGTAATGATGTAAACAAAAAGTCAAGCTTTTATTGGGTAGTTACAAAAGTTATAATTAGATTCTTTTTTGTTCCTTTTTTGCTTAAGAATTTTATGAGTTGCCTGAATAGGAAAAATTAAATTAACAGGTTTTTTTTTTTCTTTTAACCTGTTTCTGCTTTTGTGTCAATGTCAACCGGGATGCGAATGGGGCATTGTGGGAGACAGGGGAGGACAATACTGGGGAGAATACTCAGAGCATTGGCGGTAACCTTTCGATTCCAGCGCTGAAGCAACAGACTGAGAGGAGGTGAACCTTTACCTTCTCCCAGGCACAGACAAGGCGAGGTGAGGCAGAGATGGATTGCAGAACCCCATTAAGCAACCGCGGGGTGGAGGAGAGTGCAGGGTGTCTCCAAACCCTTGGGAGGGCTATCTTCTCCTTTCAGAGCACATTTCTACACAGGTTTTTTTATTCTCAGTGCGGCTCGCTCTCTGGTGGCTTAAATTACGGTAAACGAAATAACGTCCGTTAAAAACCACTTCTGAGGGGGGCGACTGTTGGGGGTTTTGAAAGCACAGAGGTCTTATACAGACCAAAAATATGTGCCTCGTTAAAGATACGGAAAGGCTTGTAAGTGAATCTTCATAACTCTGGGTGCGTGCATGTATATGCACATATACGTATGCATGTCTCGTTTCTATACCTTATGTAAGTTTTCTGCCCAAAACTTTCCTTGTCCGTGCGTTCCCTACCATGGCGCATCTAGTCTGTCTGCCCTATTTGTGGCTGCACAGCTCATTCTTGCAGCCGGCTGGGGAGCTGTTGCTTCTGCCAACGCCGCCGTCAGCCAGAGCGCTGAAGAAAAGCTGAAGGCCACCAGGCAACGAAAGAGTAAAGAAAACGCTCTCCTCCTGCCCATCTCCTCCACCACGGCCTCCCCAGTCCTCCCAGGTGACTCCCAAACACAGTAGAAAGTTGGCTCAGAGATAGGGCAGACGAACCGGGGGGCTGGGCGGCTGAGGCCGGGAGGCGGGAGAGGCGGGTCCCGCAGCCTCGAGAGCCCCCCGCGGCCGCCGCGGCAGCTGTCATCCCCTGGCCTCGCCCCACAGCACACCTGAGCCTCCTGGGCAGCCCCGAGCCCGCAGCTCCCAGCAGCGGCGCTAACTGCCCTCCTCAAGCACAGGTCGCCGAGTCCCCAACTCCCTGTCCTCACCCCGGCCCGCCCGTCGCCTCCTCCGCCCTCTCCCGACTGCAGCGAGGGCAGCGCTTTGGCGCTCCCAAGGACTCCCCGCCACTCTCCCCACAAAGGCAGCGGCGGCGGCGGCGGCGGCGGCTGCTGCTGGATCCCGGCACTGCAGCCCGCAGCCCAGGACGCCCCCGGCCGGACGATGGGTACCCGCGCCTGAGCATCCCCCGGGGCAGGCGCCAGGCGCGAAGGCAGGGGGCGGGAGGAAAGGGGCGGGGGAATTCCTGATTCCCTGGCGGACCCTGGAAGTTGTCCTTAAATAAATATATCGCTGGCCCGCGGTTGAGCAGCCACCTCGTCAGAGCAGCATGTGGACTGGCTCGCCGGGTCCCCTCCGTGCTCTGTGCTGTCGCCGCCGCCTCCTCTGTCAGAGCAGCAGCTGTCGGCAGCAGGAGCCCCGCACGGGGCGCGCAGCAAGGACGCGCTGCCGCCGCCTCCCTCTGCGTCCTGCTGGCCGCTTCTTCTCGGGAGGTGGCAGTCGCTGTTGCGGCTGAGAAACCCGCCCGCTTTCCACGGCTGGTCGCCTAGTGAAGAGTTGAGACTCTGCACCTCCGCCCGGACCCACATGGCTTGTTACTTGGTCATCAGTTCGAGACATCTCAGCAATGGGCACTACCGGGGCATTAAAGGAGTCTTCAGGGGACCCCTCTGCAAGAACGGATCTCCCTCTCCGGTAATGTGCGCGCGCACACACATACATACACAAACGTTCCAACTCAACACAAACAAAAAGATATTGAGAGGTAGTATCCTGATACAATGAGTAGGTGGTGGACATCTAAAACGTAAAGCTTATCCATAGGTATGGAGATACATCGTGTCCGTTTATACAAGTTATTGACAGACTGTGACACAGAGAGGGGTGTGTATTTACATGTGTATTTTCAATCCAGTCAGTAGGATCTATAGTGCTACGGATGTAAATACTTACTGAATGCAGTTATCTGCAGGGCTCTGAAGGTAGCTCCTCTGTGCTATGTCAACTTATGAATCTGCTGATTTGGGCAGTGTAGAAAGTTTGAGTGGCACGTTATAATGTGCTTTTGTGAAGTCATCAGTTGAGATTAGTTTAATAATGCTACTGTTACTTTATGAGAAAAACTCAAAGATTTTCCCTCAATCATTGGCAAAAGGAAAGGTATAGGTAGTGAAAACTTGATTATATCTAATGCTCAACTATGCACATTCTTTAAGGGGAAGTAAAATAATTCTTTGTGGAAGTCTGAGTTGGATAATTTATTGTATAATATACAAATATATTAACATGCAATTAGCGTGATTACTTTTTAACTTAGTAAACTATTCAATTTAGTTACTATTCAATTTATTCACATTGTTTTTATAAAATAATTTCGTCCAGATTATATGAGTTAAATACATTATTAATTCACTTCTTGGTACATACTATTATGTTTTAAGGCTTCAAATGTGTTTCAAGAAAATGTGTGTGAATGTGTATGTGTGTGTAATTTATATATATATATAAAATAAATTATATATATATTAGTTTTGGACTACTAGTGACTAAGTATCCAAACTTAAAGACCAATTTTTGAGGTTTCACACAAAAAACAGTATTTAAGTCTGTATGATATCAAGAGGGAAAACTGAAATTGCCCAATTTTAATTTTTTTATGTTTGATATTTTCCATCATGGTTTAATGCTTCATTAGCATGAATTATTCAAAACTGCAACATATTATAAAAGCCTTTGATTATTAATAAATGCTATATGAAATTTACATGAGAAATCTAGGATCAGAAAGTACAGGTGCCCAGAGATATCACTAGGATTCCTCATGACAAACTATTCCTTCACACGCTTTTATGTACTATAAAAAGTGGGTTGTTGCAACTGCTTCCCCCAACAACTGTATACAGTTCTGAGTCAGAACTGTTAGATGGAAAATACTGTTCGTATAAGTACTTAACAATTAAACTCACAGGGTTAGCAGGCACTTGCAGAGTTCTAGCTGAATAAAGCCCACATTCAGTCTCTCTAAGTAGCAGGTCTGAATCTTTCCCATTTCTAAAGATTCTCAGAATTGGAGTTCCTGCAGTCTCAGCAAACCACTTTAATGTTTAACAACTCACAGTGCCAGGAGAATCTTTCTTACAGCAAACTTAAATCCTTTAAATTCTCCTTTAAGTCCATTTCATCTAGAAAACATACAATGTTCTGCCTTTCTCATAGGTATTATTTTTCAATGCTTTGGTAATCTCCATGCCTGTCTCCCTTGCCCTCCTTTTGGTTATGGAAAACTAAATTGGGTAGTGCATTGTACTGTTTGTGCCTTAAGACTTCTCAGTATAAAGGGAGAATTGCTTCATAATCTTACACGGTTTAGTTCTATTCAAGTTGGTTAGACTATGGTGTTCATCTTCCCAAATCTGTAGGGCTTGCAGAAGAATTTCTGTTACATGGTCAAAAAGTGTCCTTTCTCTCCCACTTTGTTCAGTCATCTCCCAAGAGCCTGACTGACACCATAGAGACTGGATGTGTGAATGTGGATGGGAGAAGACAGCCCATTGACCACATGGCTGTGCTGGTTGACCAGGGTTGGCCAGGTACTCCCCACCCTCAGGGCACTATTTTTATTCACTGCTGGGCTGGTTTTTACTAAAGTACAGATTAATTTACTTTGTTATCTAGAATCTACACTTTGACTCACTGGAAGGTTCTCTCCAATATTTATTTACACATTTGGATGTACTTAAATTACATATGCATCATTTAAAAATATCTAAATTAAATGATGTATGTACTTTCTCAACACCATTTGATTTACTTGGTCTTCTTTTACATTTTATTATGGAATTTGCATGGCTTTTTCAATATTTGAATGGTTTCTCATGTGAGCTGGGCACTGTGTGAAAATTTGTGTTTATTCATTCTCTATCATTGGCAGGTGGTTGAGATGAGTCTTCCAACGAGTTGAGGTCCTCTTCCCATTACATAACACTTAGCCTTTCTCCCTAAGTTGAAATGGATCACTACCTTCTGGACCTTAGACCCTTACACACTTGAAAACTTTCCTAATCTAGATAAATGTGTGTTTGCCTTCCTTATTAATTAATTGCAAAATATGAAACTGTAAACTGGGGTTATAGATCTTTTTTTAGCTCAGCAATACACATTCCCCAGTTATTTTCAGGTTGACATAACTTTATTGATTTTTTTCCTTTAGTATAAACGTTAAACTCAGAGATCCATAAAATATATTCATTTATTTAAAAAAATAGCTACTCTGATTTTTTTTTCAAATTTAGTGCCAGGAATGACCTGAAATTGACCTCTACATCAATGACTTTAATTATTTCCACTCACTGAAACTCAGTTTATTTAGTATAGAGGTATTCTTAGTTGACTTAACTAATTTTCACTAATATTTTCAATACTTCAACTTTGGTCTTTGCCCTTTTTATCCAAGTGTCTCTCCTATTACTTTTGCTCCACCTTTTTCTGTTTTATTAGAACTGTTTACATGTAGGACATGGTCTTAATATTCAATAAAACAATTATTGGTTAAGACTACTTTCTACCTCTGCTACAGAAAGGAGAAAGCTACAATCCCTTTTTGACATAATAAGGATTTCTTCTTTTGTAGTTCTGATATTATGGATATCTGATATCTGGATATTATGGATAAAGCATTTCACTTTCCTATAGACATAATTCTTCAATTATATAGGTAAAGGAGTTGTGTACATTTATGTTCAAATCACATGTCTGTAAAATCCGAACATGCAATATTAAGCTAAAAGTAAAAAAGAATGATTATATTTATTTCAAAGGATTTCATTTGGAAAACATGTTGAATCATTATATGGAATTATTGTAATAAATTCTTAATGAGTTATTTGAGAAATAAAGCATTTTACCCCAAACAATTTTTGCAGATCAGTAAACTGAAAATCCCAGAGTGAAATTCAGCTTCTATCTTCAAAGTGAAAACATGGTAATGTCTTTTATCTATTGCATCTCTCTTCTTTTTAGAGACTGTGTGAAAAAATAGCATACTGGTTTTTAAACCTAATTAAAATGTGAATAATTGAGTGGAGATAGTTTATACTACTTTAAATCCAGGGATATATTAAAGAAAGTAAAAGAAAAGAAAAATGAGAGAGGATTTTATGGTGCTTAATGCTAAAAGTCTCTATTTTTAGAAATTGTGCATTTTCTAAATTCTACCACAATTTATACTTATCCCTGACTCTATCTAAACTCTAAAATAACATGACTACATGATGACTTTAAAAATCATTATGAGATACACATATATACATTATAGATAGAAAAATAGATAGATAGATACACATTGCTATCTGTGCTCAAGCCAAAGAAGTTTTTTATATATTATATTATACAGTCTTCTACCATCAAATATATTAATGGTAAAACTTTGTTTGAATAATTAGGAGCACTTAGGGGACCAAGAAAGCCAGTCCACATGGGCTGCTCTGAAAAGGTGGCTGCTCAATTTAATAATTAAATTTAATAACTTAATAATTAAGCTATTCATTGAGAACATAGTCTATAGATGAATTCAGTGTTCATGAACTTCTAAGTTCTATCACCATGTTTGAATTCAATAAAACAGATACCTTCTGTGTAACAAGAAAAATATATTTGACTTGATTTTTAGTTATGTAATCTAAAATAGCATCTCAAGTTTATATTCGAATGTAGTGTGGTTAATAGTGAGACTATCATTCGGGATACCTATTGGTTACATGTTAATAATAACGGTAGATATATATTTTATCTGTGGTACATATTTAGCTTATTATTACTCTTTTGAAGTTTAGATAAGGTTATATTTCTTAAGAAGTGCTTATTCCTGGGAGCACCATAGTTAGACATTCTGGAATATCTTTTTCTGGGAATGCCTATTGTCTTAATGCATTGGGTATAAAGGAAATTTTGGGGATTGTCATCAAAGTAAAAAATCAGGGCCACTGGATGTTTTATGTTATCTCATCTTAAGTTATATAGCTGATTAAATTGGCTAATAGGAGGATGTGGAATATAAATAAACAAGCATTTTAAATGGACCAAAATCTTCTACAAAATTCCCTTGATAAATTACAAATGTATATCTATAAATGAAAGAAGTTCTAGAAGAGATGAACTACCTTGAAGGTGCATCCATCCAGAGAACTTAAATGAGGAAATGAGTGCAGTTAAACCCTTGTCCTTCTTTTTCTAATGCCTATAATATCCGATTGTGTATGTTTTCATTATGCCTAATAAATACACATTAAAGACATTCAAAATTGCTCTCAAAGTGATGCACTTTTCAAGTGCCAAATATAATTATGAAGACATGCCCTCCTGTAGAGAAGTCACCTGCATCCTTTTCTTGAATTCATGAATACATAATACTGCCTTTCATGTTGGAACTTTCAGATGTTTTCAGTAAAGATGACTTAGTTACAATTCTTATAATACATGTTCTTTTTTATGTCAAGTATCATATAAAGCAACCTCCTTTCTTCTCATTGCCTTTACAACCATTTCTTCTTTCCCCTAACTGATTTCAAAAACTTTGTAGTTAGCACCTATGCTAGTTGGTACTTTCCAGAACCTAAACGAATTTCTGTTTATTTGACTTCAGAAAGTTTCCATAGTAAGAAGACTTAAATAGGTATTTGAGTGCTATAATTTTGGCTTTTATTAGATTATGCTACATTTATTTCATAATTAAAATTAGAGGGCTCATCTACCTTGATTAGTTTCTTTTAGATATATGACTAAAATGAACTCTCTATTTCAGGTTTCTGCTCCATAATTTGGAACTAAAATAAAAATGAAACATTTTGGTATCATGGGTAGGCTAAATGTGCATGGCATTTAACATAGAACTTAAACTATTTGTGACTTAAAAGAAAACATAATGTTAGTTGTAACTGTGAAATTTTTGCTGTATAACGCGTATGCACTAAAATACATATTTTTATGTGTTAAGTAATAACAGAGCTTGAAATGCCAGTTGGTTTTAGGCTGTGTTGGAAGCAGAGACCAAGAAGAATAATATATATTTCAAATAACTATCAAGTGCCTCTCAGTGTGAAGTTGATTTTTTCAAAATACACATTGTCATAATTCTTTGGTATATATGAACATATTTGGTATAAAATAATTTGAATAAAATTGAAAAAAAATGCTACTTTGCTTGAAAATGCCTTTGGGTTGTAACAAATGTAGTTTTTCATAAAAATTCAAGTAACCCTTATAAAATGACAGCTGAAAAAGCTGTTTGTAGATTGATTTTACAAATCAGGTTTACTTAGAGAATAAGATCTGGAGAGAGAAATTAAATATTTGATATGTTTTCAAGAAAAAGTGTAGTTATAGTGATAATAGCGATATACCAATTCCCAACTGACATAGTCTCTCTTGTTTTGGAAGTACTTACTAAACTTGGGAGGAAATTCTGGAAAAACAAATTACTTTCTACCTTAAACAGCATTTTCAGTTGTAGCTAAGACACTCTAAACTTATTGAAGATAAAAAATACAAAAGAGTATTATGGTGTTTAAATTGGAGAAGGACCTGTAATCCCAGCACTTTGGGAGGCTGAGGTGTGAGGATCCCTTGGAGCTAGAGCTTGAAGCCAGGTATTCTAGACCAGGTTGGGCAACAAAGCAAGACCCCATTTCTATTAAAAAAAAAAAAAAATTAGCTGAGCTCGGTGGCTCATGCCTATAGTCGTAGCCACTTGGAAGGCTGAGGAAGGAGGATAGCTTGAGCCCAGGAGCTGGAGGCTGCAGTGAACCATAATAAGGCCACTTCACTGCAGCCCCCAGGCAACGAAGGGAAGCCTTGTCTCAAAAATAAATAAATAAAACAGAAAAGGGGGTTTTGATTTGCTTTTTAAAATATTCGCTAATGATATTAATTTTCCTGAGATGACACTCAGATAACATGTATTCAACTAATATCTTATTTCATTCAAATTTGGTATCTAAATTCTAAACATATACTTCTGAAGAACTGATAATATATTTTTCTCTTCACAGAAAAGGATAAGCATATAGTTGAATCATTTTCTTTTCTTCTTTGGCTGGGAGGAAGAGACAAATCTGTGGCTTAGCAAAGGGATAGGAATTGATGTTGGCCTTAAAGGCAACATGATATACCCATCTCTGTTCATCTCCTGTTCTTGGTCCAGCTCTTATTCTATTTCCAATGACTCTCGTTATTTTTACATTTATATTTTGCTGTTTTAATGTATAAAGTTTCTTTCAGATGACTTAGATCTGTTGTGAAAACAAGTTGGGTTGTAAATCAATAATAAAATATTGAATATCCAAATTAAGGATGCTACTCAGGATTTTGTACTGGACAGCAATGAGAATGATTCATAGAGATTATTCAGTTTGTTCATTTCTAGCAAGTATAATTAGGACTGCCAGTTTTCTTTTTTTCTTTGACAATTGACAATTTCCTTTTGGCAAATTTTATTTCACTTTTGTGTGGGTGTAAGAGGCAGAATATAGCTTATTTTGAAATGGATATTGCCAGTTTTTTCTTTTCTTAAACAATCTTCTTCCTCTCTATTCTTCTTGCCATCAATCCTTATTCATTTCATTCACATAATTATCAAGTTTTTCAATGTCTTTTTTTGGTTCACACATAAATGTTGGCATATACTTCTAACTCCAGAGATACTAGCCCTCGCAAATGGTAAGAACTACTCTATTCTGTATGCTCTTTCACCCAACCTTACAAGTTTCTCCCATTCACCATCCACACATAACTTTCATCTTCAGTTCAGAATTTACAGCTTTCCCCATATCTCCATTCAGAACCCACCTACCAGTGTTCTTCCCCTGCCCTTCTTCCCACAGCTATTACTCAGCACTTCACTTGTCCTGTGTACTTCTCAGCACCAGGCAAATACAGTCAGCTTCCCTCTTTCCACTCACATATGTCCCTTCCAGTTCTTTATTTTGCTGTGAATAATTATATTCTCTAACGTCTTCCTTGGCAAGCAAAGGCTATATGCATTTTCTTTTTGTGAATGAAATAAATGCCATATTCTAAACAAAAATGGCCATGGGGCCTCTTTTTTTAAATGACAGGGAGGATAGAGGCATGCCTCAGATTAGACTTGTCCTATTCATTTGCTTCATCTGATATGAAACGAAGAGGCATGGAGGTGGCCATATTAGTTGCATTCACATTACCTAAAAACGTTCAAAATCCTTGAATAATATTTTAAGTGTAGGTGCATGATCCAGCCTGCACCTACATTTTCAGCTTTCACTGTGTATTCTTCCACATGATTCTACTATTGTCCACTTATACTGAAGAGTTCTTGACTATGACATGTTCGCAGACCTTTCTGCCATTGCGGTTGCTGTTCCCTCTGCCCCAAAAAATTTTTTACCCTTCATTTGTTGGGCCATATCTTGTATATTCTTACAGACTTAACTAAGGAGTTCAGTCCTGTGTTTCCTTTCACAGGTCAAGTGCATCTCTTATAGCCTGCCATTACATCCATCAATTGCGATCACATCCATTGAAATCCTTGGGGTAAGTCTGCTATCATCCTTACGTCTGCAAAGCTTCTGCTTTATTTTACTCAATAAATATCTGTAGAATGAATGAACGGATGTGTGAATAAAAATGAATGATGAACAATATATTATTAGATTCTTCATCATTCAGGACATTCCCACTGATATATTTGACAATAGTGTAGCTGGTATGAGGAGTATTGGAAATTTCCATCTGGTCATTGACTTTAATGTTTATCTTATGATTTAAAAACCACTTAAACTTAATGAATTGCTGTGAATACCTCTTATGCAATTTTGCTGCAAGAAGCCTCCAGAAAATTGGGGCTAACTCTACAGTTTAGCTATATATTTATATTGAAATTAGTGAAATTTAAGGAAATCTTAAGTATATATTTAGGCATTAAGAACATTAACTCACAAATATTGGGCCAGGTGCAGTGGCTCATGCCTTTAATCCTAGCACTTTGGGAGGCCCAGGTGGGCAGGTTGCCTGGGCTCAGGAGTTTGAGATCAACCTGGGCAAGATGGCGAAACCCATCTCTACTAAAAATACAAAAAGTTAGCTGGGCATGGTGGCACTAGCCTGTAATTCCAGCTACTCAGGAGGCTGAGGCCAGAGAATCACTTGAAACTGGGAGGCAGAAGTTGCAGTGAGCCGAGATAGCACCACTGCACTCCAGCCTGGGCGACAGAGTGAGACTGTCTCAGAAAACAAACAAACAAAACTTACAAATATTGATTTTTATGTGTTCAGTTTCTATGATATATTATACCTAAATGTATTTCTCTCTTTGGGTATTACTTTTGGCCACTGATAGAGGGACAGTATTACATGAGGATCAAAAATGTAGGCCCTGGAGTTAAACCGCCTATTTTCAAATTCTAGTTTTGCCATTGACTAGTAATTTTATAACTTCTCTTAACTTCAGTTTTAACTTCTTCACAGTGGGAAAAAATGGTTCCTAATATGGTGTTTTGAGCCTAGTGCTTGACATTCATTGAGTGTTCAGTAAACATTAACAATGATTATTACTCGGATTGTGTGTGTTGATATGTGTGCACGCATATATACACCTGATGTTGTAGTGGGGGAAAACTTCCAACAAGTTTTATCAAACTCCAATTGGGATAATTTTCCTTGTCTTAGTTAATTTAATGATTTCAATAGAAAATAAATAGATTTCAATGGAAATTTAATTAGTATAAATATGTTCCCTTTTGTCCTGGTGGTAGGTCCACAAAGAAGATTTTTCCATGGAGTATTTTTTCCCCAGTTAGAATTTTTTAGAATGTAGACTATTCTACTGATGGATTAAGTGGTCACTGTTTTCATGGCAATGTTTATCACTTTAAGATCTACCAAGATCATTTGGTCAATTGCTTTAAGTATAATTTAGTGTCTCCTATCAATCCAAATTGCAGAGTGCTTTATTCTATGTAGCATTTCAGAACATCTTTTGCTGAAGGCCACAAGAAACTGAAGACTGGTATATGTAAGTTGATGTAATTCGTACATGAGTTAGTTAAGCCATATTTTTTCATTGGTGGCATATTTAACAGCTTCTGATAAATGAATTACAAGTTAGGAACTTGATCATTTCTTTCCTATTTAGGAGTTTATAGGAGGTACATAAGAAGAAGGAAAAATAGTGTTTTTTAATCTTTTTCTTTTTTTTTGAAAGAGAGACAATAATTCCCTGACCAATGACCACTGCAGGCTTTGAGATAGCAACATCCTGGAAAAGCCACAAATTCCTGTTGCGTAATTGTTAAGAATCTCCAATTGCCTGAATTTATCAGTCACATACTTTTCAGCAAGGTTTTGTTAGCAATTGTCCCTTCTCGGACCAGTTAGGATGGGACCACAGTATGTAAGAGAAGCTTGGTCTTCTTCTAAACAATAAATTTTATCTAAAATATTTAGTCATCTAGGGTGGACATACAGAAAGAAAGTAATACTCTTAGGAGTGAAGAGAATCTGTTTATTTATGTGGTCAGTTTCTTAATCCAAATAAACTTTTTATCAGTTGTTAATAGATAGTTAAATTCTTTGGCTTATTTATAGAATATAAACATTGGAAAGACCCTTAGCAATCTAGATTCATTTACCAATCTATATTTTAAATATATCACTATGGTAGGCAGATTAATGATATCCCCAAAGGTGTTTATATTTGAATCCCCAAAACCTACAAATCCAATCTCTTACATGACAAAAGGGACTTTCCAGTTATGATTGAATTAAAGAGGATGAGATGATTATCCTGGATCACACAGTGGGGTCCAAGGTAATCACAAGGTTCATAAGAGGGAGGCATGAATGTCAGAGAGAAAGCTTTAAGGTTGCTACACTTCCAGGTCTGAAGTTAGAGGAAGAAGCCACAAGCCAGGGAATGTAAGTGACTTCTTGAATCTGGAAAGGGCAAGTAAATGGATTCTCCCATAGGGGCTCAAGAAAAATCACAGTCTTACTAACATGTTGATTTGTGCCCAGTGGAGCTTCTGACCTAGAGGACTATAAGATAATAAATTGATATTGCATTAAGCCAGTAAGCCTGTTAATTCAACCTCACTCAACCTTAACATGGATGAATATTTCCAATGGTGTGGGAGCTCTCTGCTTATCAAGGTGATTTCTTCTCCTGTGAGATGAATGAATTAATGCCAGTCTCCTGTCTCTGCCCAAATGTCCCTTCCTCCTTCTTTCTTTTACTCACTGGACTTCAGTGTGCCTTTTTGAAGCAAGAGTGTAGGGAAACAAGAAGAGCTCTCTGTTCAACATAATATCCCTTTAAATATTCAGAGACAGCTGGTAAATTTCATTGTTAAGACATAAAAAGGACTGAAACATTTGTGAGAACAAAGAACATCCTATGCAATGTATATCATTTGCATTATTTCCTTATAAATTGAAATTTATGCAATTCAAAATGCTTTACTACACATTTTATGTAGTACAGGTTTGAAATATAATATACTATTGGTTCTTATATTCTTGATAAGGTGGTAAACTCAGTACAACACTATCATATATTAAGAAAAATACTGTTCGCATTTTTAAATATTGCCTACTTTACCCAGATGTTTCCCTGTCATACCATCTACATCCTGTATCCAGAGGGTAAACAGAAAAATCAAATCATTTAAAAGGGATATTTTAAGACTTTCTCTTTTGTTTTTTTACTCTTCTGGTTACAGATTTGTGAATTCCTAGGGAAAAAAGCATTAGTTTTAAATAAAATGTGATGTATGAATTGAAGTAATAGCTATAATTTCATAAAATAAAAAAATTCTATTCTAGACATAGTGGCATATAAATGGAAAGTTATTTTTAACTTTTGTATTAAAGAATAAAATAATATAGAAATTATCACTAATCATATGTGTACAGCTTTTTGATGCCACAAATGTAAACAGAGAACAGTACAGGCCCTGGAAGCTTTATTTTAAAAATTAATATTAAAAGGAATTTTAGTAAAGAACACACATTTGCAGCTCAACTGACAGCAAACTATTGAAATAAAACCCTCATTTCTGGGTGCGGATAGGTAACTGGACAATGTCTCTGTTGCTTCACTTTTCTGTTTCACTTTGGCCAAAGCAAACTTACTAACCATTTGAAACAATTAAGTAAGAGAATACTGATTAGGCACAAATGAATGGATTTATGCTAATAAAACATATATATTATATGAAGAGTGACATCTGTGAAGGATTTCATTATCTTTTCCTTAATATTACATGTCAATTTCCAAAGATCTGATCATCATGTAGATTCAGAACTGTTTTGCAAGTGGTTAGGAATGGCCCTCTGTTGAGTTTTCATTATTTGAGAGGAAATGTGAATTATGTATTTAATGGCAAGACAGCAATAGATGATTAAAGGAAAGAAACCTGTAGCTTGGACTTCTCACAAAAATGAAATTTATGTGCAAATAATATGTAAACTTTATTACAAAGTTGTTATACTTCCACAAGCATGCATGAAGATAAAATACAAATTTTTGTCACTATGGAAACAGGGTTATTGCCAAGAAGATTGTAGATAAAGCCCAAACAATGCTGATTTAAATGAATTTAAATAGATTTAAAGAATTGATCATGTATTTTAAACCACGTTTAATGTTCTTTCAATATTCGTGTGCTACATACTATACATTTAGGAAGTGTGTATAATATCCCTGGGAGAATCCTTGGTGACCACCACTGATGATTTGTTTTCCTGTCATCATTGAAAGAAGATTTGTGAAATTGTGTTACTAAAAAACAATAAATCTTCTTTATGTGTTTCTTCCAATAGTAGGTCACTTTACGGTGGATTTGTTGTTGTTTTTATATATCACACTCTGTTTAAATCTGTATGATCATCAGGATGCATTCCACCCCTGAAGTGATAAAGCAGACCAGTCTTCCACAGGGAATAGAGGTGAGAAAGCACAGTTAAAGAGAAATGATAATTGGCCTAAAATATTCATAAGGAGTGGACTTGGATGGATTTATATAGTACATAAGCATCCCTAAGTCTGAAGGTCTTAGAAGTAGACCAAATATATAGTAACTGGAATACAACATGTGATCTGATTGTATGACAAATTTGGGTACATGAAGTTCTAAATTCTTCATTAAGTCATGAATATTAAGCTAGCCCTAGGATTTAATTTCTGATCTTGATGAGTGCCATGTTTCATGAGGCAAGGAAAGAACAGCAAACTCAAAATTTCTTACTCCCCTGTTTGGAAACAACTCACTAATACTTGACCAGTATATTTCAGGTGGTGGTTGTTTTATTTTTAAAGCTATGATATCCTTTGTTCAAACGAAATTCTAGGAGCCAGGCAAAATAGACATAAGCAGAACTACTTTATTTAAAGATGGGAGGAAGTTCTTAAATGGTGAAAGCTTCTTCCTTTTCCTCTGTATCTGGGCAGGAAAGGTGCTTTTGGCATAAGCCCGGAATATTTTGATCTGAATAACACTTAGATGGACCATGAAGGGGAAGCAGCTGCTGTTTCTAAAACGTGGTTAAAATTCATACATCTTACCTGAAGTAATTAAATTAGCTATCTGATACACTGCCAATTAATTCCATCTCTAAGTGTTGATTATATATTAGTTTCATTCTGTTTGCAGTTTTTATGAAAAATGTTAAAGTGACTTTGGGAGCTCAGCCCTCAGGAACTCCTGAGTGGGTAAATTCAAGAAAGCACAAGAAATTTTCCCCTGAGCTAAGTGCTCAAGGAGGAGGGGAGGCCCACTTTAAAGAGTAAAGCAGGAATTAGCAGTATGTATGTCAGAAACTTGGATATAGAACTATCATCTGGAAGAAGCCAAAGAGTTTAGAATTAAAAACAAAAATATTTCAACTGGGGAGTCAAAGTCATTCATTCATTCATTCTGTCAGTCAGTCAATCAATCATATATTTAACAAGTATTTTTTAAGAGTATATTGTCTGTCAGACACTTGCTGGCCATGTAGCAAAACCGAAAGATAAATCACATTGTGGGAAGAGAAGATACGTTTTCCATAAACCAAATAATCCTGGGAAGTAACACTACTTTGATAAATGACTGTATTAGGTCATTCTTGTATTGCTATAAAGAAATACCTGAGACTGGGTTATGTATAAAGAAAACAGATTTAATTGGCTCACTCTTCTGCAGGCTTTACGGGTAGCATGGTGCTGGCATCTGCTTGGCTTCTAGGGAGGTTTTAGGAAGCTTGCAATCATGGTGGAAGGTAAAGTGGGAACCTGCACATCACATGGTCAGAGCAGGGGCAAGAAAGGAGGGTGAAGGAGATGCCACTCTCTTTTAAATGACTGGATCGCCTGAGAACTCATATCATGAAGACAGCACAAGGCCATGAGGGATCCACCCCAGTGATCTGAACACCTCTCACCAGGCCCCACTTCCAGTACTGGAAATTACAATTCAACATGAGATTTGGGTGGGAACAAATATCCAAGCTGTATCAGTGACCAAACTCCTTTGGATAAAACAGAAAAAAAAAAAAAAGTGAGATAAGGGGCATCTGAAATGGATGGACTGAGATAGTTGTCTCTGTTGTCATGGGTCAGTTGACTCATGCACAAAGCACTTAGGTCGGAGTTTAAATTTAATTTAGATCTATACAATTCTAAATTTTTATCTAGAGACTTTTCAATTTTGCTCTTTTGTTTTTTAAGTTTTTTTTTTTTAATTTTGAAACTTCAGCTACCTCCAAGTGACCAAGGGGATTACAGCAATTGAAGGGCTCCTGTTAATCCTCTTAGTTTGGTTGTGGGGTACAGCCTATGGACCAGTACCAAAAATGTGATCAGCTAGGGGCTGAGGGGATGTTCTAGATGTAAGACTGAGAGGAAAGAAAGCATTAGAGCACTAGATTGGACCTGGTCTAGTGTGAGGGCCAGAGTACCTCTTTTTCCTTGGGTATCTGTGTGTAAGAGAGGCACAGTTGGCCCCTGTCCATAGTGAAGGTTCTGTTTCTACTCCATGGAGGATTCTCTGTTCCTAGTGGTCGATGCCAGACATCTCAATTTAGATGCTGCTAAATGAAAATATACATTAGAGGTATCTATTCATCCTACTAAGTATTTATTCTTCAACGTGAATAAAGGATCTGGAAACAATTCTCTTAACCTAATACCTCAGGCGTTGGGTCTCTGAAAGAAAAAGTGGGAGACCACTGAGAAAAATGAGAGCTGAAGATGAGTGTTATTGTAAGGTTCTGCTTTGATGGGGTAGGTTTAGTGCCCTCTAAATTGTGGAGACCACAAAAAGGAAGCTCCTAATAGAAAAATGAGGACTTAAAGGACACTGGATGGAAGAGCTCTGTGCTGCTCTGTGTGGCAGACCCTGTCACCAAGGTTCCCAGTGAAAAGCTCTCAGGGGGATTATGGCTATGCCTTGAGGCTGGGTGGGATCCAGATAGTAAGTTTTCCAAACATTTTGGGGTCCTTACTACATACTGGGCACCGTTACAGGTACTGGTGATAGTGAAGTCAACATAACAGACATGCTGTCTGTGTTAGTGGAGACTAAGGAAGATAGGCAACAAACAGATTTTTATTTCTTAATACCTTACACAAAAATGTATAAGAATTTAAAATTCTTGTGAAGATAAGTAACTGATGCTAAAGAGGGAAAAACAGGGTGACCCTACCTAGTCCTAGAATTGAGTAAGACTTCCCAGAGTAAATGATGCCTAATCTGATACATGAAGAATGAGGAGGAGCTATCTTTTCATAGAGCTCTGAGTCAGGACCCAAGGAACGGCTCTTTGGAGGTTGGCTCAGAGGCCGAGGGGCAACAAGAAAGCAAAGGCTGATAGGTGAGGAACAATCATGCGGGACCCTGTAGGCCCTGTAACAAGAAAATAAGAAAATCATCTCAAGTAGATAGATATACGGCCTTTAATCCAACTACAGAGCTAAACGTGATCATTCCATTGTCCCAACAGAAGCTTTTCTACTTACTTCTACTCAGTCATGCCAAATGAGATAGGTAACCATAACTTTTTTGTGGTGGTTGTTATTTGGAACAAAAATCAGAAATAATTTATAAACAAGAAAATAGGAGTTCCAAAGTTGAATCATCATTAATTTAGTTACATGTGCAGTAAGTTCAGAATCCATTCCTGTGTATAGCTCTATAAAGTTAATTTTCAGTTCTTCTCTCCTTGTAAGAGTCAACAGATGAGGCAACACTCCTCATTTCTGAAAAGCATGTATGGCCACTAAAATATGAGTCCTTTCCAGTGTTGCTTGGTGACAAAGGGTCTCTTCCTATATTTATTTAAAATTTGAAAATAAAATTGTGATATGTGTAGGGCTTTGTGGTATAGTTTATGTATGTAAGTTGCCTTGATTCATGCATTTCTGCATGTTGTCCCTCCAATTTTAAGGTGGGAACATGGAAAATTTCCCTTCTTGTACTAAGTACAGAGAGGTGCTTACGGGTATTGATTTTAGAGTTGGACTGAGCTGGTTTGACCTTCTATTCCAGCTCTGACAAGCTGTGTGACTGCTTCACCATTATGAGGCTCAGGTTGTTCACTTGTGGTGTTACTTGTCTTATAGGGCCTTTGCAGGCAGTGAATGAGCTTATTAATGTTCTTATTAAAGGGCTTAACACAGGGTCTTGCACAATAGTAAGTGTACAATGAAAGGAGCTGATGATTACTTTGATCATAGTTGGCTTGTTCTGTCAAAAACACGTTTTCATGACTCCTTAAAATATTCTCAGTAGTGATGGGGAACTTAAAATTTTTGTATCAAATTGTTGAAATTATTGCTCTTCTGGATGCCCTATCAGATCACATTATACTGTAGTTGGTTTTTCTTGGGAAGAGAAGTTCAGGCATGAGGGCCAGTTAGCATTATGTTGAGCACAACTGTTGCAAATAGCAGCCCAGTGTTTTCACAACTCTCGTAATAAAAAAATGTTCAGTGTGTGCCCCACTTTCCTGGTACAGCTTTAATTCAAGATAATGATACATTTGTAGTGGCTTTTTTATTTCTCGTGGTGTTTTTTTTTTTTTTTGTCAGAGCAATTTGAGTTAAGTAGACCAGTTGTTTTCATGAACTTGCTGCCACGTGGAAGGATTTTTTTCCCTCTTTTCTATAAGGCTAGATATTTAATCTAAAACTACTGTCTCTGTGCTGGTAGGCATCCATCCAACCTCATTACTGTTTAAATGTCTACTGTCTTTGGAAATTCTGATGAACCCCAATTAGTACCCATAAACCCCCACCCCCACCCTGTTCACTTCCTTATTTAAAATAAGGAAATATTAGTACAAAAACATTTGTATCAGTGTCTAGTCAGGATAACAGAAATCATTCTCAGCTTTTCAAACAGAGGGAATCCAATACCAAGGAATTGTTTACCGATGTGTTAAAAAGCCTCAGAGAGAGAAAGGAGTTAGTTGCTATTACCCAGAATTAGTAACTGCAGGAAGTCACTATTGCCCCTAGAGCTGGAAGGGCAAAAGGCAGAGTGGAATAAGCAGTATTATGTGGACCTTACAAGCATGTACCCTGGGAGTGCTTGCTGCAGCTGCTGCTGAAACCACCTGACCTTTGCTTTGCAGGCACCCATGAGCCCACAGTCCTGCTGGTGCTACTGGACTCACTGACAAGGTGAGCGGCCGGTGCCTACAACCACTGGCTGCTGCCATAATGATGCTGGTATTGCAGAGAGGCAACCACTGGCCTGGTGCTGCTTCTGCCACCACCAAAACTCATGAGCGCTAAGATGCTAAGGCAGTTGGACACAGAAGCAGAAAAAAATTAATCATGGCTTCTTTTCTTCTCCTAACCTCCACTCTCCCACCAGTCCTTTCCTTTGGAAGACCCAACCAGAAACGAGCTGGCAAGGGGATCTGGGATAGGTACTTTACTGGCTTCAAGCCAGCAGTTTACAGGCATGCAGTCCCAGAGTAAAGTAGAAAGAGTGAGAACAGAGCTGAATGCTATCAGACAAATACCCAGCACCATATTTAGACCATTTAATATAAGATTGCAGAAACTGGCTGGGCGCAGTGGCTCACGCCTGTAATACCAACACTTTGGGAGGCCAAGGTGGGTGGATCACTTAAGGTCAGAAATTCGAGATCAGCCTGGGCTGGCCAACATGGTGAAACCCCATCTCTACTAAAAATATAACAACTAGCTGGGTGTGGTGGCATGTGTCTGTTAATCCCAGCTACTCTGGAGGCTGAGGGACGAGAATAATCTGAGACCCGGAGGCAGAGGTTGCAGTGAGCCGAGATCACACCACTGCACTCCAGCATGGGTGACAGAGTGAGACACTCCATCTAAAAAAAAAAAATTGCAGAAACTGAGAGGAAGTGGCATGAGCTAATGAAGGAAATTATTTTCTGAATATATATGTATATATATATCTGTTATACAGAAATCTAAAGAATGGGTACAAATATTTATGTTCAACTCACACCTCATGTATTAGTTTCCTACTGCTACTGTAATGAACTACCACAAATCTAGTGAAAAAAAATAACATAAATTTATTATTTTGCCATTTTGTGGTTCAGTGTCACTAGGCTATAATCAAGTTATAGGTAAAGCTGCCCTGCTTTCTAGAGGTAGTCTCTCAAAAGAGAATTCATTTTAATGTTTTTTTTTTTCCAGCTTCTAGATAGAAGTTCCCTATATTCTTAGGCTCATTGCAACCTATCTCCATTTTCAAGCTGGAAACTTTCTCTCATGCTGCCATCTTTATGATTCTCTGCAGTGGGAAAAACTCTTTGCTTCAAATAACTCATGATTAGATTGGGCCCACTTGGAAAAGCCAGGATACTCTTCCCATTTCAAGGTCTTTAGTTTTAGTCACATCTATAAAGTCCCTTTTGACATGCAAGACAGCACTCACAGGTCCTGATCATGGACATCTATGAAGATCATTATTCTGCTTACTATGTCTCAGAATTTTAGACTCATATACATCTGTAGTTATTCACTGGCTATTGTTTTCCTTAGAAATCTCAAACATGTAATCTTTAAAACAAAATTACTCTTCCAACAAATATTCTTCCCCCTTGGTTGGGGACATTGTCTTCATCTAGCAGCCTAGGCTTGAAGCTTGAGAATATTTTTCTGTAGTCCCTCATTAGATTGGGAAATCTGCTAATTTTCATTCGTAAATATATCTCCAATCTACCCCTGCCATGCACTTCTCTTACCACTCCTATATCCTGCCAAGGAATACAGGCATTACCCTGAAAGTACTTCTTGATTAATGGTGCCTAGCATTGTACTAGCTGGTGGAGCAGCTGATGTGCATAAGGTATCCATGTTGTCTGCTCCAGTGGAATGTGCAGTCTAGCATGGAAAGTGCACATTAAACAAATAAACCTGTGGTAAATGTCCATTTCTGATCTTTCTGCTCATGGCTCCCCAGTTCCATTTTCAAAAATTGGGGTTTTAAAATTTCTGAATATTCTAGAGAGAGGACAATTTGTGTTATTTAAAAGTAATCAAAGTAAGTACTTTTTGTGCATGCGTGTCACTTTTCCCTGATTCTGAGATATAAAGATGGCAAAAAAGACTACTAAATGACACGTCAAGTATGGCAATTTAATTTTAATAAAATCAAGCTAGAATGGCTTTAGGGCTCATCTCCATCAATTGTTGTTTAAATGGGGTTAAGTTGAAGACTTTAGGCCCCCACACTAGACTTAATGTATCAGAATGTCCAGAGTAAGGCCTGGGCTATGCATTTTAAACAAGTATTCCATGAATTTTTGTGCCCATTAACATTATGAAATTATTGAACCAATGTCAACTCATGAATAATCCCTGGACTGAGGCCAGAGGATGAGGAAGGTTTTATGGCTGGCTCACTGTCTGTTCTCTCCTTTTTCCACTAGTAACTCCTGTGAATATTCTCTGTGAAGCTTCCATGGTGACTAAATATTTCCCTAGTGCCCAGTTCACAATCAGAGTAACATGCAGGAAGCACTCACTATATGCCAGACATACGGTGCTAAAGTCAGCCTTTCACGTGTCGTCATATTTAATCCTTAACACAACCTTAAGCTGGAGACACTGTTATCTTTCATATTGCAGATTAGATAAAACATCAAACTTTAACTTCACATTTAACTACATTGCATGGCAGAGTGCTGGGGCTTCATTCCAGGGCTTTCAAATTACAAAGCTCAAATGTGAAACTACTTCTCTGAGAATTGACTATTATTCCCTCTCTGTGCCACCATGAAAATTTTCACATTCTTTTATTACATAATAATGGCATTTAAATTGTTGGTTCACATATCTGTTCTCCTTTCTTCGATCCCCCCCAGCAATAGGATCAGTGTCTTCTTTATCCAAGTAAATCATAGCCCTAAGGTGCTGCAGGGTCTATGGGTTAGAAGATACTCAATAAACTGTTCAACTGGTCATTCATTCATTCAATCTCAGTTGATTGAGAGTGGGTCAAAATGTAAATATTAAGTAAAAGTAAAATTTGGATATACGCATAATCAACAAAATTAAAAGATAAAACTTATATGAAAAGGTGTGCAACATCATTGATCATCAGAGAAATGCAAATCAAAACTGCAATGAGATGTCATCTCACTCCAGTTAAAATGGCTTATATCCAAAAGACAGGGAATACAAAATGCTGGTGAGGGTGTGGAGAAAAGGGAACCCTTGTACACTGTAGGTGGGAATGTAAATTAGTACATTCACTAAAAACAGTTTGGAGGTTCCTCAAAAAACTAAAAATTAGAGACATATTCATATCTTCAGCAGTTAATATGTATGTATAATTAACTGATATTCAGACTTTTTTTTAGTAAGAAATTAATAGTAAATACTTTTTTGTCTTTTTTTTTTTTTGAGAGAGGATCTCACTCTGTCACTCAGGAGGGAGTGCAGTGGCATGTTCATGGCTTATTACAGCCTTGACCTCCCAGGACTCAGGTAATCCTCCCACCTGAGCCTCCTGAGTAGCTGGGACTACAGGTGCCCCACTATGCCTGGCTAGTTTTTGATTTTTTGTAGAGAAAGTGTTCCACCATATTGCCCAGACTGGTCTCAAACACCTGGGCTCAAACGATCTGCCCACTTCAGCCTCCCAAAATGCTAGGATTACAGGCATAAGCCACTGCATGTGTCCTAATGGTAAAGACTCTAATTGGCAATTACAAAAAACTATAAAGACGCTTTCTGAGAACCCAAAGACATCAAAAATGTGTAAAAATTCAAAAGTGAAGCAAATACTTTTCAAGAATTTTATCTCACGTAAACTGCAAATAATGATATAATTTGAAAGCTCTTAGTTATCTTTCTTCACAGGAAGAAATAAAAATGTGTATTTTGCTTCCCTTATCATTGTGCACTTTTACTTATTTTATAATATACTAATTCTGTTCATAGGTATGAATATTAAAATCTAATTTATACATCAGGCAACAAGGCACAGTAGTATTATTATCTCATTCTTTTAGGCACATGTAGTTAAGCAACACATTTCTTGTTAGAAACATATAATGGAAACAAAACCCCATAAAACCGACACAAGTCAATTTTAATATTAGAATTTGAGTTCTTTAACAATAAAAAATCCTTCATATGTATATTAAGCCATTTAATTGTAATAGTGGGTTAATTTTCTGATATTCACATTATTATTGAAGAATATAAGTAGGGTTTCCATAATGCATACTAATAGAAGTTAATTAAATGATCAGGTTCTGGTTATCTGAATTGGCATTCAAGCGTTTATTGAAGTGTAGCTCATATTCTTCCTGAGGATATTAAGAGCAGCAGCAGAAGCCTGCTTAAGGACTTGCCCTGGGCTTTGACTTGCTGAGACATATTCTAGAGTATCTTCAGCCTACTGACTCCTTGTTGTAGAGACATTATATATCAGCAGCTTGACCAATTGGTCTAACATTCTTGAGGTTACCCAGGGCTACTGGTCAGAATTCAAACTTTTTTATGTCCTTGTCACAAAGCTGATCATCATAACTTCATTATGGAAAGTGTGAGCCAACAGACTATATGCCAAACACAGCTTAATTCGACAAATATTTATGGAGTTGCTGATAATTTTCTTATTATCATTTATTTTATTTAATATTTGTGTGCTCATTCAATTTACAAAATGCTGAGACCCAGAGGCTAAACTACTCAAAGTCGCAGTTAGTGAGTGGAAAATCTGAGATTTGAACACAGATCCTCAAATGTGAAACCTGGGATTCTTTCTGCTATATGTGAGTAGGTTCCTTTGAAAATATCCTCAGGTTACTCAGGCTCTTATTAGCTTTAAGAGACAAAAAACCCCGCAATGCTTTACCTGACTTAGGCATAAAAGAATTAATTGATTGAGAGGACTCAGGGTTAGAAAATGTCTCCAGGCCTTGGCCAAGATGGGAAAGGAAATTGGGAGCTGAGGTGACTCATTGTTTATAGTCTACTTCCAAATATCTCATCTCTGCTTCTTACTTTAGTTTCATAATTTGCTGCCTTACAAAAGGGCTTTCTACACCAATTTGTAAGTAGTGACTATTCCAGCTTTTGTGTGTGTGTGTGTGTGTGTGTGTGTGTGTGTTGTGTAATAGGGCAAGAGAGGAGAGAAAAAGAGATTGGGTTGGGGAGGAGAGGGTGACAGGGTCACACATCTGTATCTCACTCAGGGAACTATGGAAAGATACACTCTGAGAAAAGTCCATGAGCAGCTCTATCAGAAGGAGATCAGAGGAGGGACAGGGAGGACATAATTAATAGAAATAATCTGCATTATTTATGCAAAACCTTTCTTGTACAGCACTGTTAAACACTGATAGTTAACCCCCTGGTTCTTCCACTTGATTAGGAGCCATTTTATGAATCTTAATTGGTTTCTTTAGTTCAATATAGTTTTATATATATATATATATACACACACACATATGTGTACATACATGCACATGTATTTATATATACAGTAATATCTCCACCTCTATATAATTATATTTCAAATATGCAAATGTATGTAATTTTATTTACACAGGCATTTTATTTCCATTAATCAACTAGGAATCTTCTTCATCGAAGAGATATTTTGATGCTTCTTCTAGAAACACATAGTGGGAAAACATTGCCTTATTGTCATTTGTAAAGTAATTACTTATGTTTATGCAACCATCACTTGGTTAATATTAGCAGGAAGAACAAGGTAGTGTGAAAAATAAGAAACTATGCTTCTGTGAGTAGAACTTGCTTAGCTGTGGTTTTCCAGCTCCTCTGATATGGTACAGTACTCTGTGTAAATATCTTTAGCAGCAAGCATGGGTGAGTGGTCTTCCTAAGAACCATCGCACAAATAAGCATTTGTGTACAAGAGAACTCTTGGGGGAAACATCATACTTATTTCAACTTAATGTTATGTGAGATCCCTAAACATTTCTTCAGTTACAGAATCACTGGCACTTTCACAAAAAGGCCAAACGTGCAAATGTCAAACTGATAATTACCTTCCCTTTATGTGGTAAAAGGAATATAGAGACTGTGGAAATCATCTCATTAAAAGATAATATTGAGTACCTTCATAAAAATCATCTTGGTTAAAAATAATTCAGAACTTTGTCTCTTACAGTCTATCATTCAGCTCCCTCACCCCAATAAGTCAACCCAATAGGCACGTGGCTAAAGTGCCAGACTTCTAAACACTTCAAGTTTTTGCATGTTGTTTGTGCTTTGTGAGACTGTAGAAAGTAACAGTAATATGTGGATTTTGGGAAAAAATCTATACCCAAAATAAGGCAGTAGAAGTGTAGTCCTGATTTCAAGGGGAGAATGAGAAAGATGGGGACTACATCTAGCTTCCACACTCCTATTGATTAGCGCTGTGACTTTGGGCGCATCTTTACATGCTTCATTTTCCTCACTGAGACACCGGGCTGGAATAGACAGTATTAGAAGTTCCCTTAGTGTGATGTCTTCATACATAATATCTTAGAGGTATGACAGACATATTTCTTAAAAAATAGTACATTTTGAAAAGAGATGCTGATCATTGTCGAAGGTGAGCGATGGGTAAATAGGTTTGTTATGCTACTGTCTTCACTTTTGTGAGTAAAAATGTTCAGAGAAACAGGGAAAGAGAAACATAGCTGCAGAGAATCGTTACAATAATATGGGAATGGTAAAAGAGTAGATTGAACTTCCTTGCCTCTTCCATCCTAAAAAACATGATGTGTTAGTTTATTCTAAGAAGTTACTGCAACATAAAACGTGATATAAACAGTAGAATGTAGTAGGAAATGGGAACAGAGAAGTTGGAAAAATTTCCAAGGCCGCTTGGGTCATTTTGGTTGAAATGCTTTATCATTGTGTTATGAATGTCATATAAGACGTATTCATAGTCAAGTTTAATGAATATACATTTAACGAATATACATTACAAGTTTCATGAATATACATTAATGGATATACATTACAGAGATAAATGGTTCATGAATTCACCATCATTTTGGATCATGCATTATTGCTCTTTAAAGTCATTAGTTTGGAAAATTGAGATTTGATTATAATTTGTAATTTGCTAGCATGCCCTAACTGGGCAAAAAAAGAAGTGACCTGGATAAGGGCCAAATTTCAGAGCAAAATTTACAAATACAGTGTGGTTGATCCATAAAGTATATAGAACACAGGAGACAATCTGCAATTAACTGTAGAAGTTCGACCATGGAAATAGCAGTGTATTAACCCAAGTCTTGAGCTGTAACATTAGAGCTCACACATATTCTAAACTCACTTTCTGCACAGCTAGGTTTCTTCTAGAGATTAGTGCAATTATTTATCTAAACAAATGTTTATTAAGAAGACAACATGCTGTTCCTGAGCTCTGCACATAGTCACTCTGGGACCTTTAAAGTCCAAGATTATTATTACACACTGCCATTCAAAACTGGATAGAGCCCTTTTACCCTGGGGCCACAATTGGACATTGAATCTCACATGAAAGGACAGAACCAACCTCACTGGAAACCAGAATAAAGAGGTGATCTTCCTTTTACTAAAAACTTTAGAATCCTAAAAGTGACCTTTATGTTTTTAAATATACTCTGCACATTCATTGCCAATGGCCAAGCTTTTGGAAATACTGTCTATACTTGTTTCCTCACCAGACTCTCGCTCCTCAACCTACCAAATCCTGCTTCTGCCTCTACTACTTTGCATAGGTCACCCTCTCCAAGTCACCAGTGACCTTCTTGTTATTAAACTTACTTTTACATTTCTTTCTTACTTCACTTTGAGGCAGAAATTGATGTTGTTGAGTATTCTCCTCTTTAGGGAATGTTCTTTTCTTTCTCTGCTTTTCTTTTTCTGCTTCTTGGCAATTTAAATTATGTTATCTTAGATTTCTTTGTAGATGGCTCTTTTTTTTTTCCCGTAGGCATTTCTCAAGGTTTAGAATGAAGTTTTCTTCTCTGCTTATTCTATATATTTGTGTGGGTGATAGCACCATTCCTGAAGTCTTAGTCATTATCCAGAAATTGACTTACAAATCTTCATGTTCTTGTCAGATCTACCTATGAGCTTTGAGGAAATACATCAAACTCTGTATTGGATAGTATAACGTTGGTGATTCTCAGACACCTCAAATTTGGCATGTTCAAAATGACAAACCTCGTCTCACTCCCTGTGAAACCCAAACTGTTGATCTTAGGGAATGGCACCTTCACCTGCGTAGTACTTCATCCTAGACTCTTTCCTCTTCTTAACATTCTATTTTCAGACAAATACCAAGATATTGGACACATCTCTTGATTCTTTCCACCTCTTTCTGTTCATTAAAGGACACTATAGGAGTCTGTTTTTGTACAGACTTCTATTATCTCTTTCCTAGATTGTTGTAATAGCCTCTTCCCTTAAGGTGTGTCTATACAGTCTCGTTACCTAGTTCTCATCCGATCTGTTTCCCACAATTCAGAGTGGTCCTTCTATAATGCATAACTAACCATAGTATTTCTCTCATAAAAATAGAACTGCTTTCCATTTCTATTAAGATAAGGTCATGGTACTTCTTTATTCCACTTTAAATGTTTGCATAATCTGGCCCCATACCTTGCTATCCAGCCTCATCTCTTATGACTCCCCTTTGTACTTGAGGCCCTGCCTTGTAGAAATTCTTTCAGTTCTCCCAACACAGTATGCATCTTCTTGCCTTCAGATTTTAGAATATCCCTCTGCTAGAATACATACATATATAGATAAGTACATAAAATCTCCTCTGCCAGGAACATTCTCCTCCTACTCCTTGACTTTTAATTGGCTTACTTCTATTTAACTTTCAGAAATCCCTGTGTCTTTGTTCTCTTAGAGGCATTCCCGATCCTCTAAATTAGGTGAAGTTAGGAAACCATTGTAACTTGTATATCCAGGATGACGACACTTATTATAATTGTTTAATTTCCTTTTATATGTCTGGGGTGAAGGGAGAAAGATCCTGCATACTCTCTAAGGTAGAAATTATGCTTATTTTGCTTATGATTGTACCCCTGCTGATACTTGGCAAAGTGCCTGACACCGTTTTTCAGTTCATCCTTGCTGAATAACTAAATGCAGAGAGAAAATAAAATGTAATATTTGTCATATACTCCCAGTACCATTTGAGAGAAATAGTGGGCAAGCTATTTCAATATAGTACCAAAGGACACCTTGGCACCTAAATTTTAATTGCAAATAGAGTAGATGCTATACCAGTGAATTTGGGGACAGCTATAGAGAGCCCATTATGTGCTTGTGTCTTCCGTAGTCCCTAGGATATGACTGTGCATATAATGGGCAATCAATAAATAATTCTTGGATTAATGTTTGAATGACTTTTATTTGACTAAAGGAAGAAATTAAGCTCAATAAGCACTGCTGATTTTTTTTTCTCTTTACTGAATGCAGATATAAGATTAAGGGGAGATGTAGGAGATTTCAGGCTAAGAATAATCTTTGGGCTACTTCCTCCTTTAGCTTAATTTATTTTAATTTATCAAACTGCTTTTATTCTGTTTTTCTTTCCTAGGAGTTCCTCACTTATATCAGAAAATACTGTTAGTACCTAGCTATTTCAACAAAGAATAAGATTTAATATAATTTATATGACCTACACCTCATCTAAAGATATCAATACTGGAGATATCCAACCAGGAAGGAGCAATTTTTGCTTGATAATTCCAACAAAAATTGTTTGATTTCCATTTCAAAAATGAAAATATTGATAATGGCCTGTTTATGAGATTGCATAACACTTTTGATAAAAGTGAAATTAATCTTATGGAATAATTTTTACAGATATTTTAAATGATTCCTTTTTGTGATAAGGCACTAAATATACAAATGAAAAAAAGGCCATGACAATTGTTTACAAGTTGCTGGCAGGAAGATGAGTATGCACACAAACATGGCAGCAGAATTTCTAGAATGTGGTTGAGTACCATGTACAGTGAGGACAGAAAAAAGTTCCTTGAGTTTGCCAGTCTTCACAGAGGACATAATTTGATTGATAAGCAGAATTTTGCTAAGAGAAGTGAGGAAGGGTGATAGAAGCCAAGAGCATGGAAAAATTAGGGAACTGTTAGAGAACAAAGTGTGAGAAAAGAGAATGAGAAAGGAGAAAGAGACAAGAGAAAACCACAATGTGAGTCTGGGTAGCAAAGTAAGCATGTATCAGAGAATCAAGGCTTTGCAGATTATTTATTATAGAATTTTGCTTTTTATCCTGAAGGTGAAATGGAATCCATTGAATAATTTTGATCAGGGGAATAATATTTATTGAGTGCTGACTATACCCAAATTACTGTGAATTTACCTGTTAACCAAATAGTGAACTCTGTGAGAAAGTGTTTATGCACACTTCTTTAAAGACGTTCCTTCCCATTGAGTTTAAAGGCCGTATTACTAGGAGTTTACATATATATGTGAAAGATGAATCTGAGAATATTACTTAAAAGTGAGGTTTGCACAGTTTTATTGCAGTGAATTTAACTGTTTCAAACTGTGAATTCTGTGATGAAGTGTTTAAACATTCTTCTTCAAAGATGTCACCATATGATGGGATCTTTACACCATTGTTTTATGAGTTAACACCAATAACTAATCGTAAAATACAGAAATTGTTGTCACTCTCATTGTGCAGATGAGGAAACTGAGGTACAGAAAGGTAAAGAAACAAATTACACTTCTAAAAAGTTGTAGAACCCGGTTTCAGTTCAGCAATTTGACACCAGAGTGGCTCTCTTGATTAAACCTTATGCTATACTGTCTTTATGTTTGATAGAAACATGACATAACTGAGTACAGAGAGTAGGAAGAAGAAACTGGAGTGAGGAAAATGCCTAAGCAGGGCGCAGAAACAAGATCAGACAATGGGAACACTGTGGAAAACAGATGAGGATTGGATTGATTGGCTGTCAATCATAAAAAGAAAGAAAGGAATCTAGGATAATTTTTTAATTTCTGACTTAGCAGCTGTTTGGAGAGTGGTCCATTTTATAGCAACAAGGAGGGTATGGGGAGGGGTAGGTTGAAGGAATAGCGGCGGCAGGGAATGATGCATTCATCTAGTGCAGGTGGAGGTGCAGATGCCTGTAGGGTTCCAGTGGGACTCCTTGAGAAGGCCCTGCATGAGGACTGGAGACCAGGTGGAATTTGGTGTAGTAGTGAAGAAAACGTGGAATTAAATCCAGAACCCCTAATCATGGCAACAAGGCCCTACATAGTGTATCCCTGGCCACTCTTACCAATCTCACTCCCTTCTTGCTTCCAGTACTCTGGTCTCTCTGGTATTCCTTCTGTCCTTCAACACACCAAGCTTGCTCCTCCCCCAGAGCCTTTGCACTTGTTGTTCTGTCATATAGAATGTTCTGACCATTACCACCCCACCTCTTTTCATTCAGATCTCAGTTTGAGAAGGCTTCACTGACCACCGAATGTAAACCAGACCCATTAGTTACTGTCAACATTTTGACTTTTTTCATAGCACATGAAACCATCTGAAATCATTTTCTCTATTTGTTTGTTTTTTTATTTCCTCTTTCAGAGTATATGCTCACTGGAAACACTGGCCTTGTCTTTTTTACCATTGTATCTTCAGGGTGTAGACAGGAATGCAAACAACATAGCTGTGTAATACGTATTTGTTAAATGAATTAATGAAGATATAAATATGTATTTGAAGTCATTATCTCTTAGATGGGAGTTGAGGTCATGGCATTAATTAGAATGAATTAGAGAAGCATGCAACTAGAGTGATCAGGGAAAGAGAAGAATGCCTTGACAACACTATTATTCTCTTCATATCCTCTTTAAGGATAATGGTAATCTTTTCAACTGAAATTACAGGTGAACTAATTCTATAAATATTCACATTCAGTTAAAAATGGTTTCTTTTTCATTTGAAATTTATATCTACTTATGCTTAAATAAAATATATTTGGTCTAAATTATATGGAAAATCTCTTTTACGTTTTGGCCTATATAGAAACATATTAGCAAAAGTATTTTAATAAATCCAAAGTCCAACCATTGTTAGAAATTAACAACTAAACAAATAACCAAAATAAAATGTATCAAACTTGGTCTTTCAAAAATATAAGAAAACACAGAAATGGTAATAACAACTAGTTTTTTTTTTTATATAGCAACTCAACATAAGGTCAGCTAATATAAAATTTTTCTCAGATATTATAAACTGCCTATACCAATATAAAGTTCTAAACTAGTGAGAAAAAGTGACAGGCATAATTTGCTTAAAGTTATTAGTATAAATTAGAGTGATTATAAATTAGACAGGCATAATTTGCTTAAAGTTACTTACTTGTAGAGGAATAAAGGTCTGCATAATTAATGTGGTGAAGTTAATGATTACAAGACCCTAAATGGGAGAATACTGTTATCTTGCTTTTATTGTTACTGTTGTTACACTGTTATACCAGTATACTGTTATATTTCCTTTTACCATTGGCGAGACACTTTAATGTCTTTAGGTCTCAGAATCTTTATCTGTGGAATAAGAGGAGTCAAACAGATATTTGAAAGGTACTTTTTGGGTTCTCTCTGTATGCTCTTAAAATCTATGCACTGTATTTACTACGTACATCCTGTCCACAGGTAATCAGGAAATTTAAGTAACTGACCACAAGGGGGAGAACTTTAATTCTGCATTAAATTATTTAATACAATATGAAATGATTTGAAAGTACTTGGCTATGTGAGATTGGTGATAGGCTGCTTCATTTACACTTCCTTGTGGAAGTTGGGGCATTCTACTGCTAGCGATAGGTTTAACTTAATTGAAATGTGGTTTTGTGTTTGTAGAGTTATGATACAGTCACTGGATATCAAATTCTATTTGTATTAAGCAATAATGCTCCATGAAGGGATCCAGATGCCTTTTTTATTAAATTTATGATAGTAGAATGTTAGAATTCACCCTGGAAGAGTTTTTCCTTTCCCAAGTAGTATTATTTAAGTTATTCTGCAAGAAATCTATTACCTTCTTGAATGTCAACTCTGAAACAAGCATAGGATTATCAACAGGGCAGTCTGTACTCAAGTATCCACATAAAAAGAAAAGAAATAGAATGGTGCTGGTCACATCATTTGAATGTTATATGATCATTGGCTTTATATATATGTTCTTTGTTATATGAATATTAAATATTATATGTTCACACTTAAATATTCATTTTTCTGTGGGTTATGTACTCTTATTTAATTTAAAATTTTATTTTAAGGCAACTATAGCTTTCTTTATTTTTAAAATATTTTATTTTAAGTTCTGGATACATGTGCAGGACGTGCAGATTTGTTACATAGGTAAATGTATGCCATGGTGGTTTGCTGCACCTGTCTTCCCATCCCTTAGGTATCAAGCCCCACGTGCATTAGCTATTTACCCTGATGCTCTCCCTCCTCTTGCACCCCTGACAGGCCCCAGTGGGTGTTGCTTCCCTCCCTGTGTCTATGTGTTCTCAATGTTCAGCTCCCATTTATAAGTGAGAACATGAGATATTTGGTTTTCTGTTCCTGCATTAGTTTGCTAAGGATAATGCCCTCCCTGCTCCATCCATGTCCCTGCAAAGGATATGATCTTGCTCCTTTCTATGTATAGTATATATTCATAGTATTCCATATCACATATCACATATACATATATCACATTTTCTTTATCCAGTCTGTCATTGATGCGCATTTGAGTTGATTCCATGTGTTTGCTATTGTGAATAGGGCTGCAATGAACATACTCATGCATGTATCTTCATTCTATTATAACTTTCATTGAGTTAAGAATTACCTTATCAGTCATACTAAGGCTTAAAAGTTCACATTTTTGGATTTCATTAAGCTAAATTTATAAGGTATAAATATAAGATTTCTGGATTTTATCAAATATACCCAAACATACACAGCTAAATGAGTCCAATTTAAAGACATTATATTAGTGACCTATATAAGTATCTCAATAACTCATTTGTTACTGAAAACAATTTGTACTTCCCCTTAGAAGCATTGTCATGCTCTTTTTAATATGTTCAGTGACAGCAGATCTGTCTTTGAGAGTGAGTATAAATTAAAAAAAATTTCTATCAATGGAGATAAAATCTTAAAGTTACTAATTAAGTTAGAGTATAAAAATAATTTGGAGATCAAACATTAGATATAATTAAAATATTTAAGCTCCCTTTGATTTCTAAACCTCCTTTATTCAACTGCCATAGGGTCACAAAATGTTTTCAGCAATGGTGTTTCTGCCTGGACAAATATAAATCTTCCTGAAGTGACTCCTATAAGGGGTAAATTTATTTGAATACATTCATTCTGATGTGTTCACAAAAATGAACAAATAACTAAATAACTGAAATTATTTCTAGTCACACTGCGTTTATTTTCCAGTTATTTTCATAGTGAGCCTTCATGAATTCTTTAAAATTATGAAATACTAAGTAAATCAGCAATTTCATCGTTGAGAGATATTCTATAACTTCTTCCAAAAATGATTAAGATTGTTAATAATTCTCTTTTTGGCTTAGTGAATTAGGTTTCTATTGGTATTCTCACACCAAAAAGTATTATAGACCCATAAAAAATCTATGCCAGGCAGTGTGTTGAATATACCTCTTATTGCTCCTTGTACATCCAGTGACTAGCACAGTGATTGGCCTACTAGTACATTTTTACCAGTAGCTATCCAATAAATTTTGGTACATAAATTAATGAATAATAAGTGATACAAAGAGCTTATATACATATATATTGTTTTTCCCATTACATGTGTATTATTTTTCCACAGTGCTGCATAATCATTCACCCAAACCTTAGTGGTTAAATGAACAATAATCACTAATGTTCACAGAACTCCAATTTGGGCAGGACTTAGTGGAAACGGCTCATTTCTTCTCCACACAATGTCAGCTGAGCTGGCTTCCCAGGTTTACCGGAAGCCTGGGGTCTGGGGTCACCTGAAGTCTCACTCACTCACATGTCTAGTGGATGATAGGGGCTGTTGGCTGCGACCTTAGCTGGGGATGTTGTCTGAAATTGCTGGATTGCTCACAGCATAGTGTTTGAATTCCAGGAGCTAGCATTCAAGTGAGCAAGGCAAAGTGCACATTTTTATGACCTAGCCTTCGAGATCACACGGAATTACTTCTTTTGTATTTTATCGGTTGAGGCAGTCACAGAAGAGGTCTGCCTGCATTCAAGGGGAGAGAGTTAGAAGCCACTACACAATGGGAAGAATATCAAGCTCGTGTTGTAAGAAAGGCATGTAGGATTGGATATATTGCAGTAACCATTTCTGGAAAATACAATATGCCATACTTTCTTATTTATAAATATATAATTTTTATCCAAAACTCAAACTTCTATTCACTAGATAACTTTAGAAAATAATATTCCCAAACAAAATTCAACCTGCTAAAGAAATTCTATCTGATCCAATAAACATTTATTATCCATTATTCTCTTACATATGCTGCTCTTCACTCCCAAACCACTTTCACATTCATTCTAATCTTGGACAAAGGATTGTATCTTTGTTGAACGTTTTCTCTATTCCTTTTTTGCTGGGAAAATATTTACTTACGTTTCCAGTCAGTTTATCACTAATCATTTACTATTGATGTGCTCCTGTGTCTTTTTCACAGTTCAAAGAATAGACAGTATAATGCTGTTTAATATTAGGTGTTTCTTTCTAAATTGATATAAATTTTGAAAGTTATATACTTTCTTAGCTAGAAGAATTCTCATTTTATCTAAAACCTTTTTTTCTGTTACTAACTTGAAAGAAACTTCAGTTAAAAGTGAAAAATACCATTATAATTAATGAAGTATTACAAAATTTGGGAAATAGAATGGTCTTTCCTAAAATTTGATTCTATTATGTAACAATGATGCATATAATTTTTGTTTATTATATATATTTTGTTTGTTACATAAAATTTGGTCAGTATTTTCATATACAGAACGAAATTTTCTTCAAATGAAAAATTTGAGGTGCACACTGAGATTGGTTTGTCCTCAAAGAAGCTAAAAATGAAACAAATAATAAAAAATAAAACTATAATGATAAGTATTTTCTCCATTAACTCCAAAGTCGGTTTCATAAGATATTAAGGTGATTTGGGACAAATATCATTGCAGTATTCAAAATATTGATGTCAATTAATTGTTTAAACAAGCTAAAAACTTTTAAACAATGCAAAAAGTATTCATGTGGATAAAAGAAGGGATCAACTTGAAATTGTTCACACAGAAATTATATATAATTAGTTGCTTTCTAGAAAGTGAATTGAGAAAATAACCAGATTGTTTATTTTACATAAAATCACTTAGAAGTAAGTTTTAATAGTGGGCAGATAATGTTTTCTGTGTACCCTGCCATATCCCTCAGTGCCTGGCAAATGTTTGTAACATAGAGGGATGTTCAATAAATGATGTTGCATGGAGTAGCACAATGCCATCTGATAATGTATTTTCGTGTCATTCCAAATAGCTATTGTTTTCTGTAGCTTTATAATGGTCTCAATATTCTTGATTATATAGGCCAGAATATGTGGGCTTTGGAAATATTTTCAACAATTAGATTTTGTTTTCTGAATGCAGGAATTATACAGGGATTATTCCTTTACTTGTGCTCTCAAAGCCCTTCCTATATACTGCTACTATAATGCTATATTATATTACATTATATATCATATCATAACTACTTCTACATGTACTTGCCTCTAACCTTAGGTTGCAAGCAACTCAAGGGTGGGATTTTTCTTCTCGATTTTGTACCCTCAGAACACTGTACTTCTGCTATGTAGTAGTGACTGTTCATTAACTCTTGAGGGATTGGATGATAATCTGAATTCTGTTTGTCTTTTTTCAGCCACACTTTTTTTTTGAAAGTGTCAATTCATGAAAATGGTGTTAATATTTGAGAACTTATTATAAACTTATTAAACCCATCTACCTAGTAAAATAATGTATTGAACTTCATACCACAACAAATAGATACATTTTAAAATTTAGCTCAACATACTCTGTAAAGATTAATATATTACCTCTGTGTATATTGCAATGTTCTGTTTCTTTTAAAAGAGACAAGTAACTTTAAAAATGTTTTCTTTTTTTATTTAAGTAGCACAAACTCCTTAAGAGACATGGGCACATTATCCCTCTGAATCCTAGAAACATGAAGGAGCAGGCCATACCACCTCAGAATCCAGAGTGATGTGTATGGGTCTATCATACATGTTTATAAATGTTGCCGGGTCCATGAATTCTTCGGATTTGCACAAGTACTTTATGATTTGTTCTGGGAGGAGTAGGTCAGGTGCAACTTGGTGTAAGTTATCGCCTGGTCCTTTAGTGCCTACTTTCATAGTCTTGCAAATGTAGAGTGACAGTTTATGAGTTTGTGTGAGAAAATCTGTGATGACCTCTTTTAGGGACTGTGACTGTGTCACATCATCGAGATACATAACTGGAACTTTTATCACTGAAACATGCCATTGCATAAAAAGCCTCATTGGAATGTTATGAGAAATGACTATAATTTTCATTTGTTGAATAAAAAATACTGTTTCATCTTTGTCACGGCCAATATAATCTAAAAGAACTTGGTAGAGAGTGTCGCTGGAGGACTCGAGGATATGCAGAATGGAAGTGGGATAGATGAGCAGCAATCCTGTCACTGCTTCTCCTAGGTGATGTTTCAAAACTGACTGAAACATTTGTTCATAGTAGTCAGCAACATCTTTTCTTTCTACATTTGCTTGTATCTTGGCCACTAGAAACATCCTATGAAGAAGGAATTTCTTTAGGTGTAGTCGTTGTTTCTCTTCTTGAAAGTGCAGGTAATTGTTACGTGGGACTTGGAGAAAAAGAAGAGGCTCCAGTGGCAAAGGCCTTTTGCTGCCCTTCTGGTTATGGACCGAAAAGGACATGAGGAGTCTTATTTATTTTTCCAGATGATTCCAGTTTTTAGCTTTTCATAATATTTATGCTGCCAGGGTACCTCTTTAGTAATGAAGTCGTGTTTTTATTTCTTCTGACAAAAAAAAAGAGTAAATCACAGTTTGTCAAATGTTACTAAATAGTAAAATCTCAATCTTTTGCCAGTTTTATCAGGAAACAATGTATTTGAAATGAAAGATAATGTTAAAACAATACTCAAACTATAGAGTTTTTTAAAAGTTTACAATGAAAGAGCTAAATCATATCCTAGGAAAAAACTTTGTAAATGTCATGTAATGGTGATTACAGATTGTCCTTTATAAGCCAAATTTTTTTAAAAATGGTATTTTGTGGTAATTCTTCCAGTTTCTTTTACAAATCTAACTGGTCTATAACTTTAAAAAAAAAAATCCAAGGCTTTCTAAGTCCTAATTAGCTTATGTAACCTTTAGTCAGGACACTAATAGTTAATAATGTTCCTTGAATAATAACAGTAAACATTTCAAGGGAAAAGTTTTGGTTTTTTGTTTTTTCTCCTATCGACAAATCTCAGAAATGCTTTTCCCCCCCTTTATTTTTTTCTTGTTGTTGTTGTTGTTGTAAGGGCTACGTGAAAGTATTCTGCTACTTTAACTTACTCTGCTTACAAATCTCCTCAATTTTTTTTTCCAGGTCAACTTACCATTTTTCTTTTTTTTCCTGTGCTTCTGTCACGTACCTGTCCTCGAGGCCCTACTTGTCCTCCATCAGGCTCCCAACTGCCAGTCCTCTGGTGTTCTCAGCTGTCCTGTGTTCTGCCTTCCCTCGGGCATACGTGAGTCAGAATGTCAGCACCATTAAAGGACCAGAGCGCCAAGTTTCTTAATACGGGTATCTCGACAAACACTTCAAAGTCACTGCAGAGGAAGTGTGAATGGCTTATTCCTGAATGGTTTATTTTTAGTCAGGTGCATTTGTAAGTCAGACAGATGGTGAGAATCTGGACATCTTTTCCCTTTCTTTTTTTCCTTTTGATAAATAAAAAGTATGGTTGTAGAACCCCTCTGTTCTACTTAGACACTAACTAAAGACTTTAGGAACACATATCTGAATCTATGTAATGGTGAATATATGATGAGAAAGTTCTATAGTAAGATTTGGCTTACTTAACTTAATGTGAATTTAAGAGATGTACCTCTTAAAATTGTGTCTTAAGAGATTCATCTCTTAAAATTGCATCCACATGAGTTCTAAACAGTAATTTTAAAACAAGTTTAGAAAACACGTTTATTCAATTTTTAACAATTAAACCTAAGAGTAATTTTTTCCCTGAGGTCTGTATTATCCAAACTAATGATCTGATTTTAGTGATAATACAATGATAAATTATCCAAGTAAATGAAGGCAGAGAGGTGACTTAATAATTCATTAATTGTGTAATACTCAAAAATGGACTATTCTTCTTCATTATGATTCACTTTATCACTCCCTGAAGCAATACAATCTTTCCCAAGATGTAAACCATGGTGCCAAACCATGTCATTGCCCAGTCTAGTTATTATCTCACTCTCATTCTTCTTACAGCTTTGCTGGAAGAAAGTGTCCATGTTGACCAGAGCCTTCATTATGGCCTTCTCTCATCTCCTGGTTTCTATGATACTGCACTTTCTTGGATTTCTTTCTAAATCTCTATATGTGGCCTTGCCTGGTAATACCTTCTCACACACAACTCTGGAAAATATTGAGGTTCTGTGCTCATCATGTGGATGGATCTCTCACTCTACTTCTTTGCCCAGTTAGCTCAGCACCATCTATATGTCTCTTTTGTGAGGGCAGGTAAGTGGTCCTTAAAGCCACTCTTGCCACTAGATTGCACGATTGAAATTGGAAATTGATCATGAGGCTTTCCTGCTGAGCTTACCTGTGGACTAAAAATATTTTTCAATCTGAGGCTCAAGGTAGACACAACTAATTAATTGGGGTTGAGAAAGAAGAAAAAACTGAGCTCCCATTCTAGACTATTTTTGCACAGAAAATTCTCATATTATTATCTCCAGTCACTTATTCACAACTCTTCTCTCCTTGGATGTAACTCTGTCTTTTCAAATTTAAAATGAAAACATTTAAACAATTATTTTCCTTATTAAACATGTTTCCCTTTACAAATACCCCACTTGTGTCTAAATTAACACATTTTTTCCTCTCAGTTCCCAGGCCAAAATCCTTGGTATTATTTGTTCATGTTTCGTCCAAGTTATATACTCCAACTCTATTCTTTTTACTAAGTCTTTTTACTCACTTTAATATGCCTTAAGGGTTCTTGATTTACACTACCTCTTTCATAGTCCTACTTCTTTATTTGGATTATAATAAGGGTATCTACCCACAGTATTTCTAGATTTCCCCACCCCACAAATTCAGCTAAGAGTGTGAAACCATAAGCCCTTTGATACATCTACTTTATAAAGTTAAAAAGATTCTCGTTTTACAAAGTCCTCCCTGCTTACTTCCCCTCCATAGAATGCTGGGAGGCAAAGCCTCTGCCTTCACCACATCCAGAGTGACTTCTAGTATTTATTTCCAATTTCCAGTGATGGATTAAACTAGAGAGAACATGGGGACATGCAACGGTGTGATTTGTTACCTAACACAGCTACTGATCAAAGTGAGTAGGAGAATTTATGAGGTACTGCTACCCAGGAGCACCTTTTCAGTGCACAAACTCAAACTAGTCTTTTATACACAGGTGAGATTCTTCCTCTTCATGAAACTGTTCCTTACTGACAGCCCAATCTCTTCCCAAACATGGCCAAGAACTATCCCTCAAGATAAGGCTAACCCCAGGATGTACTGTTCCACCTCAACTTTCTGTTGACTTCATTTACATATTTTTATTATAATTATGTTCTCAAAATACAAAGAATTGCCACAGCAAATGAGAGTGATGTACTATCAAGTTTTGAACAGGATTGTTAACTCACCTGGTCAGATTCCCACTATCTTCTTGGATTCCCTGAATCTCAGAATAAATAATAAAAACTATTTCATAGTTCTGCTTGTTTTATCTTCTGGCTTTGCTTATTCTCCTCCAGGTCTAGTTATTGTGCACTGCTTTCTCCAAATCTCTTTTTTAAGATTTCTATTTCCATGGGTATCACAACCTTGATGGCTTCCCCCTTCTTCTAAATCATAGCTCCCCACTCTGATCAATACTTCCAACACAATATCTCTCTGATAACCACTTGTGTCTTTCTACCTTTTACTCCTATCAAAAGAAGCTTAGTGGTCAACTTTTCTCACCATGTGTGCTTTTTGTTTTCCTTTTATTTCATATATCTAGATTCCTCCAATATAAACCTAATAGAAGAATGATATTTCATCATGATAAACATAAAAACTCTATAGAAAATCAACTAAGCTCTCCTTTCTTCAAAAGAGTGATAATATCTTAACAAAGCCTAATTGTTGTTATCTCGAAAAACATATGAACTATCATTTCTGTAAGTCAAAAAAGGCAAGTAGAGACAATGTTGTATGGTTGAAACTAATACATTCAGAAGCAATAGTTTTTAATCTCCATGGATGGTTTGACATCTTTATTCCATTTTCCCAATGTAATTTTCCATTTTCAAATTATTTTTTTGCTGTTGGGTTGCTTCCTAAAAATTTTGGCTTCATTGTCACGTGGCTATCTGTAAGGTTTAAAGGCAACTTATTTTCTTTTTTTAAATTATTTATTTATTTTTTATTTTTTATTATTATACTTTAGATTTTAGGGTACATGTGCACAATGTGCAGGTTTGTTACATATGTATCCATGTGCCATGTTGTTTTGCTGCACCCATTAACTCGTCATTTAGCATTAGGTATATCTCCTAATGCTGTCCCTCCCTCCTCCCCCCACCCCACAACTGTCCCCGAGTGTGATGTTCCCCTTCCTGTGTCCATGAGTTCTCATTGTTCAATTCCCACCTATGAGTGAGAACATGCGGTGTTTGGTTTTTTGGCCTTGCGATAGTTTACTGAGAATGATGGTTTCCAGTTTCATCCATGTCCCTACAAAGGACATGAACTCATCATTTTTTATGGCTGCATAGTATTCCATGGTGTATATGTGCCACATTTTCTTAATCCAGTCTATCGTTGTTGGACATTTGGGTTGGTTCCAAGTCTTTGCTATTGTGAATAGTGCCGCAGTAAACATACGTGTGCATGTGTCTCTATAGCAGCATGATTTATAGTCCTTTGGGTATATACCCAGTAATGGGATGGCTGGGTCAAATGGTATTTCTAGTTCTAGATCCCTGAGGAATCGCCACACTGACTTCCACAATGGTTGAACTAGTTTACAGTCCCACCAGCAGTGTAAAAGTGTTCCTATTTCTCCACATCCTCTCCAGCACCTGTTGTTTCCTGATTTTTTAATGATGGCCATTCTAACTGGTGTAAGATGGTATCTTACTGTGGTTTTGACTTGCATTTCTCTGATGGCCAGTGATGATGAGCATTTTTTCATGTGTCTTTTGGCTGCATAAATGTCTTCTTTTGAGAAGTGTCTGTTCATGTCCTTTGCCCACTTTTTGATGGGGTTGTTTGTTTTTTCTTGTAAATTTGTTTGAGTTCATTGTAGATTCTGGATATTAGCCCTTTGTCAGATGAGTAGGTTGCAAAAATTTTCTCCCATTCTGTAGGTT